>NC_138768.1:360710672-360963172 GCF_965119305.1 Pelophylax lessonae
TTTCCAAAATGGGGTCATTTGGGGGGGTTTTGTGGCATCTTGACATTTCAGGGCCTCCTAAACCGTTATAGGTAGTGAGAAAATGCAATGAAAAATGTACGCCCTTTGAAATTCTGATGGTGGTGATTTGTTTTCCGGCTCCCGTACACAGCTACGCTCCCAAAAAGTCTCACATATGTGGTATCCCTGTACTCAGGAGAAGCAGCAGAATATATTTTGGGGTGTAATTACACATATACCCATGGCATGTGTGAGCAATATATCATTTCAATGACAACTTTGTGTAAAAAAAAAAAAAAAAATTTTTTTAGTCATTTTTCAAACACCTGTGACAAAAAAATAAAATATTCAATGAGCTCAACATGCCTCTCAGAACATTCCTTAGGATGTCTACTTTCCAAAAAGTGGTAGTTTGGGGGGGTTTTGTACTGCCCCGCCATTTTAGCACTTCATGAAATGAGATAGGCAGTCAGAAATTAAAGCTTCGTAAATTTCAGTATTTACACCATAGTTTGTAGACGCTATAACTTTTGCGCAAACCAATAAAAATACGCTCATTGATTTTTTTTTTGTCAAAGACATGTAGCTAAATATATTTTGGCCAAAAAAAATGACATAAATTGAGTATATTGGATATTTTTTAAAAGACAAAGTTGAAAATGTCATTTTTTTGCAAAATTTTCGCTCTTTTTTTATTAATATCGCAAAAAATAAAAAGCGCAGAGGTGATCAAATGCCACCAAAAGAAAGCTCTGTTTGTGGGAAAAAAAGGACGTAAATTTCGTTTAGGTACAGCATTGCATGACCGAGCAATTATCAGTTAAAGTCACGAAGTGCCAAGTTGAAAAAAGGGGTCTGGTCCTTTAGCAGCCAAATCCTCCGGGGCTTAAGTGGTTAAGAAAACATCACTCCTAAATGGAGCCTTCTATCCCCTTTTTTCCTTTCTCCTACATCTTCTATAGATTTCTTGCATACTCAGAAACTTAATCACTTGCTGGCAGTCACCTCATTAGGTAAGAGCTACACAGAAAATGTTTAGTGGCTCCACAGTGTTACCAAAATCTCTAGCGATTGAATCGCTAGTGGTAGCAATAGGTCAACAAACAGATGGAACAAAAGGCTCCCTATGGAGCAAGTTATACAAGTGCCATGTAATAACATCATGTGGCTCAATTCTACATAATTATGAAGTCATGCAAGATTAATCACTGGTACATGTTACTTTTTAGCATTTAGTATTCAGTTGGTACTGTTAGTAATAAATCATTAGCGATTTTCGTTGGGCTAAATTTGTATAAGGCTAATGATGTGACTGTTAGCAGTAACTTTACAAGTCTACATGATTTAATTTTTGACATGTCACAATATACAGCAACAGTATAAAGTTTTGAAAAATTTCTATCCTTCATCATTAACTTCTTCCTGACCATCTAACGCATATATGCAGCAGCAGGAAAATTGGGCTTTAACACCCACATATGCACATATGCGTCCATGGTGGTCTGAAGTTGTGTACTGAGAACAAGCTTTCTGTGCACTTCCACCACACTGACCAAGCAGTCTCCGATAGCTCCTGGTCATAGTTTCAGTGAAATGAGATCCTGATCATGTGCTCGCCATGAGACCTAATCACAGCAGTCACATGAAAGTCCACTTAAAGGACAACTATCTGGAAAAGGCTAAAAAGCCTAGTCAGAGATAATGTCATCAATTTACTGCAGACAGAATGAAGCATTTTCTTCTCCCCTCAAGTGATCAACCTTGTAGCTTTGTGATGCCTGAGCTAAGATGACTCCATCCATCTGGACAAAAAAGAAGTTGATGTCATTTTTAGGAAGAGTGCTTCGATATCTGAGAGGTAATAAATACCTGTAAGTGTTACATTTACCAATTAGTTAGCATGCATGCAAAAATATTTTGGAGGTGATTTTACACCAGGAATTTTCTTTTTTGGGATTAAATGAATTTGTATATTTTGAAATGAACTCTGGAAACAAAATACTCTTGTAGTGGGGCTCTCCCAGGACTGGGTTAAATGCTCATTTTGTCTAGGGAGAAAAGAAAAGCAAATATACTTACCTTGTCCCTCACTTCCCAGCAGTCGGCAATCCTCATCTCTATCCAGCATTAAGGGTAGCTCTTTGTCATCCCCACTTTTTAATGCAGGACTCTGGACCTGCCTTTAAAGTGGTGATAGCAGAGTGCCTGAGACCAATGGAGCTGCAAAGACAGGAGGCTTAGAAGGACCAGTTGTGCAGCTGGGACAAAAGCTCCCGGGGTAAATATGGTTGCCCCTAGGCAAAACAATCATTTAACTCTTGAGTGTAGGTGGCTCCACTTCAACTGTTATTTTGTTCCCACAGAATTCGGACTTTAAAGCAGACCTTCACTTAAAAAAAAGTACCATTCATCCTCTTTCTCTCTTCCAGTCATTCATTTTGTATCTTTGCCTATGTCGGTGGGGTGTTTGAGCTGAGAGGAGCTAGGATGCTACTTGCTCTGTTCTTGATGGGTCAACTTTCATGCTGTATTCACTTGCACAATATTTTTTATTACCTCATCAAGCTGTTGAATATTTTGGTCATGATGCTTTCTCTCTACCATTGCCGATTTTTGCGATGTGGATTCAGAATTTTTTCTTTTTAGGCTACCTTAACCCAGAATTTCAAATTAGCTCCTGATGAGTGGACCTAGAGCCACGAAACGCGTAGAGCCTATAAGATAAAAAGATAGACTATTTGAAGACTGACTTACATGTTGTTTATTTATACAATGTATTGACGGATTTATGTATTTATTGATTGATTATTATGGAAATGTATTTTTATGAATTTATATACTTCGTGTTCAGTTTTGATAGATCTTCTTCAGGAGTACATGTGAACGATCAGCTTGATGAAACCCCTAATTCTCATTGTATTAAAACCACAGATTCACTGGAATTTTACAGGTGTGTGTTGTCTCTTTCCTATGTAGGGGGGAAGGTATACACAATAAAGATGGCTGAACTTCAGTAGCACATGCGAAGTAGTGTGTGTAAGTGGCTCCACCCAACGTGTTAAGTCAGAGGTGACGTCACCTGCGCTACTGAAGTTTGGCCATCTTTTTTGTGGGAAGCCGACCTGTTTATCATGTTTGAGCATTTTTTATCATCTTAAATGTAAGTGCACTGCCATCTGTTTTTTTTTTAAATATTACAAGTTGTACAGTATTGCACTATGTGGATTTTATGTTTTTATATACCCACTAAACACAAATGAGGGCTTGCTGTAATCTACCTCCTGGAGTGTTTGCATTGTCTTCTTGGGCAATCGTGATGATATACCATAGAGCTTGGACCTGGGATCCAATCAAGCGAGTTTTGATCTCCTTGAGTAAGGGTGATCGCTGGCTTTCTGGTAAGCCTCCACTGTGAATTGAATGTTGGCGTCACCGCTATGATCTCTGTATCTCTTCACTGAGCATGGATTTCTTTGGGACTTTTTTCCTTTTTTTCTTCATATGGTTTTATTGTTTTCATTTTTTTTTGGTTTAGTATGTATATATAAATAGCACATGCCTATTTATAATAAAGAATTGTACATTTGTTCCTCCTTTGTTCTGATGCTGTAGGTTTCATATAAAATACAATGTTGTTGCAGGGCTTACACCCTAATACACCCTAATAGTCCAGTCTACCAAGCTTTGTTATAAACCAGGGGTACTGAATTAAAATTCACAGGGTAAATGTTCTTCCAGTGGAGGTCTGAGTGTCATGTTGGTGCTATGCCTCAGATCCTTCACGTCACAGCCTCGCATGCACGTCACAGTCCCTCCCCCCAAATCCAACTTAATGGCCCAAACATCCTGGCCCTTATGGCAAAAATGCAGGGTTCTACTGTTTGAGCACCTCTTAGTGTGAGGTCCAGGAACTGGTGTGAAAGTGCGCATTTATGTGCATTGCAGTTTGTCCTTTTTTTCTTAAACTTTATTGAAATGTCAAAATTAAACTTCATTAATTTTTATGCACTGCAGCTAAGTTACGGTTTAGTGAAACAGACTGTACATGGAGCCTTCAGATAAGCTCCAATCTAATGCAAAAAAAATGCACTAAGTATGTATTTCGCATCACACTGCTCAGCACCCAGGGGCACTGTTGCAGTGCAAATAGGACACAAAGAAAACAATTGTTTTCTATTGCCCTTGCAGAGACCTGTGTTTTTATAGGGCAGAAGTGTGAACAAGCCCTTACATCAGCGTCCTCATTCCCCCCTTCACATCACAGCCCCTCCTTTTATATCATTGACCCCTCATCACAGATCCCCTCATTACAGATTACCCCATCACAGACATATTATCACAGACCCCCCTCATCACAGATTCCCCCATCACAGACACTTCAGCACAGACCCCTCATCACAGATCCCCTCAATCACAGAACCCTAATCATAGACCCCTCACCACAGACTACTCACCACAGACCCCCCCAATCACAGGCCCCTCATCACAGACCTCCAACCACAGATCCTCCATCACAGACCCCTCAATACAGATCCCACATCACAGACCCCTGTCACAGATACCCCCAATCTCAGTTCTTCCTCCATTTTCCAGACTCTTTTCTCTTTCATAACAACACTCCCCCCTTCCCCCCCCTCCCCAAACTGTCCTACCTTATTTACACAAGATGGGAAGTACAACAGGTCTGGACACAGGGCGGGTCTTTTCATGTTAAAGGCGGGTGAATGATTGCTTGGACCGCCACACTGCCTAGCAACCAATCACCTGCTTTTAACATGAAAAGTCCCACCCTTTGTCAAGACCTGCCATGCTTCCAGTCTTGTGTGAATAAGGTTGGACAGTGTGGAGCAGGGGGAGGAAGAGGGAGTGCTGGGATGTTATGAAAGGGACAGACCTGGATGTCAGACAATGATATGAAAGGGGCAGACAGGATGATAGCAGCAGCGGCAGGCAGGTGAGCCAGCGATGGGGAGAGGACATTCAGGCAACTATTTGGTGAGGCTGTGGTACAGATAGGACTGTTGCTGGGTCTGGATCAAGACCGTGGTCCGCCATTTAGTGATGCCTGTTATAAACAATATGGTGACAGTAAGATTTTTTTTATATCAGGCTGCAGCTTTTTGTATTACTTACTTGCTCAAAGGCCAATGAATTATCACTATCACAAAACCCATTCAGCATTGGCAAATAACCTGGAGAGCTGATAAACGTTGGTATCACGTATTTGACATTGCTATCTTGACAACCGTGTAAGTTGCCAGACTGTCTGAATGTAATATATCAAAACCGCTTGCCAAAACCAGGTCTACAGTCATATAACATTGATCACATCCCTTTAAAACCTTTTTTGCGAACACTAGAAGTAAAATGCTACTTCTCTAAAAATGGGAATATACAGCAGCTGTTACCAGCTATTTGAAGCCCATTGAGCATGAACTGGGCTGCTGAATAATGCAGACAAGATAATGAACTAGAGACAAATGATCCCAAGAGGGCGCCTGCTGGGTTACAAGAAGAATATGCTTATGAGCTAGATTTATTATCTTAACATCTCTTTGTGTGACCTCCAATTTATAATAAATACCCAAGACTTCAAAGTATGCAATATTCTTAGCTTTATTAAAATCCAAAGATTTTTCTTAACCATTTGAAAAGCAGTGGAATTGGAAAGAAACATTTCAATGAACAGAGATAAATACATTACATTAGTGGACACAAGTCAGGTGCATGGTGACTCCATATTTACCTTGTGAACAGCAGGCATTTCCAAAGCTTTGTTAAACATGGGAAAGCTCTTATGCATAAATGGAAATACATTTTATGCTATAATAGCAGCACTATGATATCTTGAACCACTGAGTCTCACCTACTTAAGTGGACCATTCAGTAAATCTGCACATCTCCATGAATAAATTCCTGATATGACACATTATACAGCAACAATATCATTTTTCAAAAAAGCTGTACCCTTGATCATATCAAATGCTGTCCTTGAGTTCCAGGCAAGTGACTTTGCCTAAGTTGAGATGATGTTGTCAATCTACTGCAAACAGGAGGAAGCATTTCCTTAGTCTCCAAGGCTGACTGGTGAGAGGGGCCAGCAGGGTGCTGTACATGGCTTCCTGAAAACCAGAAGCTGTGGTAATGCCTTCATTGGATGCCGAGACTCCAGGACTGAAAGAACTGAAATCCAATGAATGAAAGGGGCAAGCCAGGGAGAGTAAGACACAGCTCTGCAGTGTGGTGCTTGTCAAATCCCTGTAATTAATAAAGTGAACCGTAAAATCAAAGCACGCGATAAAATGCACAAGAAAGAAAGAGGCATCATCACAGCCACCAATCACTCTGAAAGGATAAGTTCACCTTTTTTAACACGTTACACCCATATTTAGGGTGTAACATGTGACATGTTACTTTGGAGCAGTCAACCTTCCCCCTCCCCTCCCCCCTTCTCCCAGCACCCACTGTCACATTTTATAAAATAACATGGCTGTGTGGGGCCAATTACACAGCGGCATCATTCATTTACTACATTCTGTGAATGAAAGAACTACAAGTCCCGTCTTCCACCATGACGAACAGCTTGTAGTTCTCAATGAACTACAAGAGCGCTGACGAGCGCCCTCATAGTTAATTGATTCTGCCTACTCTTCAGTAACTGTCTGCCCATACGGGAGGTACAGGCAGACAGCCGCACTCAGTGTCTGCAGGAGCCTGGCATTGCCCCCGCATTCCACTGATCGTGGGTGCAATGCATTGCAGGCTTCATTGTACAAAAATAATAATTGCACAATTTCTTTTTTTACCTGCAAAATCAGGAGCATTTATTATTTTTTAAAAGGTGAACTTAGCCTTTAAGCCAACTTTGGAATATTTAATCTGATCAGCAGTACATGAGGTAGACAAAGTTGAAGTTAGAGTACAGATTTAGGAAGTAAAGCTGCCTATCTAGCAATCAACACACTTTCTGAATTCTGACTGCAGTGGATTACAGAGAGCGCAGATTAAAGTCCAGCTCTGGGCAATTGTTTAACAGGAACCCAAGCAGGGGGGGGGGGGGGGTCAAAGCAACTCTGGCTACAATACTCACCTTCTTTTGATTTTGTCCACCCACAGTATCTTTTCTCTGCCCCAAAATGTTCCTAGTCTTCTTGGTAATTGACATGCAACATCACTCAGCTGGGAACTGGGAAGACAAAAAACAAACTGTGGGCACAGACTTCACCAGAACACTCTGAACTCCTAGCGTGATGATGTTTCTTGTGGGGGGGGGGGGGGGGGCTCCGGGCGAGGGTGGATCACAGGGGCCAGAGCCCACAGTTGGGCTTTGAGTTAAATTATAAAGACTATTTGCACAACTGCTCTATTTCTTCGGTAGTCTTAGTGGATTACTGCCTTAGCAGTGCTACTTACAATCAGGTAGCTTAGTGCACTGCAGAAATGTTTGGATAAAAAACAAAAACTAAAAAAAAACTGTAGCCCTGAGTAGGGGTGCTGTGTCCCTTATGTGCTTTTTTAATGCTTTATTTTCAATTTTGTCTGGAGACTACTGGTAATATTTTTTTTTCAATCATTTTTAAATTTCTAAAAGATAACATATAAGATACAAGAACTTTGTTGTACTGCTACTTTAATGTCATAATTTTTCCATCGATCAAGATTTTATTTTCCTTTTATAATAACTGATAAATAACCACTGACTCTGTTTTAACTAACTCAATTATATTCAGACATTTACAATTAAAATGTTCTTTTTCTGACTCCCTTATGAAAAAAGCTGCACAATAATCATGCACAGAAAGAGAGGTCACTTGGAACGATAATTAGTAAATTACTAAATTCTGATAAACAGCAGGGTTGTAGTTGCAAACCTCTCTTTGCCCTAGTATGACTTTAATAAAACTTTACAGCATGGGATATTTAATCATGTTTTTTTTTCCAAGAGTAATAGCAAATGAGTAAAAATTAGCTGGGTTAGTGGGTATGATAAATTTATATGCGTACGAACACTTTACAGCAGTTTCTGAATTGGTTAGGGAATTACTATATGAATATATCCAAGTAATTATATGTTTTAATGATTTCCTAAATTATGTCTGATTCAGGAGAAAATTGATAAAAATGAGAGAATACAAATATAATTTCATATCATCTTTATTCTGTGCTTATCAGGTGGAGACCCTTTTAATAAAGGAATCAATGAATTAAACAGTTAATTATGAAAACTCACTCTTTCTGGCCATTAGGATCTTCACCATAGACCTGTCACAGCCGTTCTAATTATGATTAATATCTTATATTCAATTCCATCTCCATTCACATGTCAAGTACAAATGCAATGACTATTATGTGCTCAAAGTTCAAAATCATAGGCTGATCCACTCTTGACCTTATATTTTATTCATTATCACGTTCATATTTGTCAGAAAACAAAAGTAACCTCATGTTTGGCTTTAATATTGAGAATATATTGCTTGTATGACATTGTGTATTCATGCTTGAATTTCCTGATAATTTGAATTGTGTCGTTGAAATAAAAATCTCAATATTTTACTTATTGCGTTCCTGGGCTGGGATTTTATTTGCATTATAAAATTGAAAAAGAGTATTTATGTTACATTTAATATTGTTCTAAATTCATAGTTGGGTTTTATTACCTTTTTTATCTGTTGCTGCCTTTGCCACAATATTAACTGTATAAATAATTAGCCTTTGTATTTTTTGTGTTTGCAGTCAATAATTGCTGTCTTCACATCCAGTTGTGCCTATTTTTTTAAATACAGGGTCAAAAAGGAATAAAGGCAAAAAATACCTTGTCGCAACATATAACTTCAGTCAGATTTGTATAGCTTTCTGGGTCCCTACTGGAAAGAGTTTTCCCCAATTCTATTTAAGCTACAGATGTTATAACAGGAAGCAGGCAGAACTCCCCCTAAATTGATGCAAACAGCATTTAAAAATCCACGACGGTTCTCACTCTGTAAATAATACAGGGCAATGACAGGATTTCTTGCTCCAGTAATAGCAACCCTTAACTTGTTTTTAAATAAACAGTCCAACACTGTAAAGTGGAACTGATCCAGGTGACTATCTACAGTAGGGATTGACCGATTATCGGAAACACCAATATATCGGAATCGGCCTTTTGATTTACCGATATTGCCGATATTTAGGGAAAGTGCTTGAACCGGAGTGATGCCTGCAGCTAGAGGCATCACCCTGGTACCGGCGTTCATAGCCGATGGTCGGCTGTCTTGTAATGACAACCGATGTGGCGATGTGGCCCCCCCTCCCGCCGCCTTCCACGGCTCGCCCGGGTCTCCCGTCCCACCGGGAGACCAGGGCATCCTACCAGGTACTCTGCGCCAAATTAAAAAAACTGACAGCATTCAAAACAGCCAAACTTGGTGTTTAGAATGCTTTTCAGTCCCGAGGAGGGGTTTGGGGTCTTTTAGACCCTCAGATCCCTCCACAACAGTACCTTTGAAAAAAAAAAAAATGTTTTTTTACATGTCCGAAAATATCGGCAGATATCAGCCGATACCGATATCCGATGACCAAAATATCGATATCGGCATTAAAAAAACGATATCAGTCGATCACTAATCTACAGTCTGACCGATTACAGACTAGATCTTAGATTACAAAATTACACACACACATTTACAGTATACTGATCAACCATAATATTATGATGACCCACTTAATATTGAGTAGGTCCCCCTTTTGCCGCCAAGACAGCCCTGACCTGTCGTGACATAGATGCCACTAGACCTCTGAAGGTATTCTGTGGTATCTGACACCAAGCCGTTGTAGCACTTTTAAGTTCTATAAGTTGTGAGGTGGGGCCTCCAAGGATTGGACTTGTTTTTCTATCACATCCGAAAGATGCTTGATAGATTGAAATCTGGTGAATTTGGAGACAACACCTTAAACTGGTTGGGCTCCTCAAACCTTTCTTGAACCATTTTTGCAGTGTGCAGGCTGCATTATCCTACTGAAAGAGGCTACTGCCATCAGGGAGCAGCATTTCCATGAAGGGGTGTACTTGGTCAGCAACAAGTTTAGGTGGTACATGTCAAAGTAACATCCACATGAATGGAAGGGCCAGGGTTTCTCAGCAGAACATTGCCAAAAGTATCACACTGCATCTCCCAGCTTGCCTTCTTCCCATACTACATCCTGGTGCCATCTCTTCCCCACGTAAGCGATGCTCACACACCCAGCCAACCAGAAAACGTGATTCATCAGACTAGGCTACCTTTTTTCATTGCTCCATAGTCCAGCTCTTAAGCTCAAGTGCCCATTGTAGGCATTGTGAACAATGTGAACAGGAGTCAGCATCGGCACCTTGGCTGGTCTTTGGCTGCGCAGCTCCATACATAACTAACTGTGATGCCTATTTCTTCTTCTTTCAACACATCAACTTCATGTACAACATGTTTACCTGCAGCCTAACATATCCCACCAACTTTTTTATATGATTTATTTTCCTCATTCCTTTTTTCACTGTGTTAAACATTTAGCTTTTTAAAGCAAGTAAATTTTAAAATGAAATGGTATTGTTCTGCAGCAAATATGTAGCGTCCTCTAGAGGCCAATCTGAAAGATTTTTGATTTCATAACAAAAACCCAGAAGTGCAAACATTTAAAATAGAAAAGTAACATAAACATGATCTTAACCACTTTAGCCCCAGAGGATTTGGCTGCTCAAAGACCAGGCCCTATTTTGCGATTCGGCACTGCGTGAATTTAACGGACAATTGCGCGGTCACGCAAAGCTGAACCTAAACGAAATTGACGTCCTTTTTTTCCCACAAACAGAGCTTTCTTTTGGTGATATTTGATCACCTGTGCGATTTTTATTTTTTGCGCTATAAACAAAAAAAGAGAGACAGTTTTGAAAAAATAACAATATTTTTCACATTTTTTTTATATGAAATTCTCAAAAAAAATGTAAAAATCTAATTTTTTTAACATTGTAGGCCAATTTGTTTTCTGCTACATATTTTTGGTAAAAAAAATTGCAATAAGCGTATTTTGATTGGTTTGCGCAAAAGTTATTGCTTTTACTAACTACCGGGAAGATCATTTTTATTGTTTTTTTTTAACTAGTAATGGTGGCGATCTGCAATTTTTTTTGTGGGACTGCAACCCTGCGGAGGACAGATCAGACCCCTGACTGACATTTTTGACACTTTTAGGGGGGGTACCAGTGACATTACTACAGTAATCAGTGCCAAAAATATGCACTGTTACTGTAAAAATGACACTGGCAGGGAAGGGGTTAACATTGCTGGTGATCAAGGGGTTAAGTGTATCCCTAGGGGCATAAATCTAACTGTCAGGGGGCGTGGCTTGTGAAGTAATCACAGAGACATGCAATCCTATACAGCAGGATCACATAGCCTCTGTGAATACTTCAGTGAGAATGACAGATGGCAGTGTTTACATCAGCTGTCTGTCTTTCTCCCTCTGCTGCGGGAGATCGTGAGTGGCCGGCGGCCATCGGAGCCACGAGTCACATGCGTTGGCTCCCCAGGGAACGAGCGGGGGCGGGATCGCGCCATAGGCGGCGCGCGCTCTTCCCCTAGAGTCTCCTGAGCGAGCAACGTAGTACTACATCGTTTGCCCAGGAGTGGCTGCCTGCCGCAGTAAAACTGCGGCGGGCAGTCGTTATGTGGTTAATTTAACCACTGCAATTATGACAAAAGCATGTTCTTGCTAAAACTATACTATACTTTACCTTTAAAGACTTCTGGACCGGAAGGATTTGCCCCCTTAATGACCAGGCCATTTTTTGCGATTCGGCACTGCGTTACTTTAACAGACAATTGCGCAGTCATGCGACACTGTACCTAAATAAAATTGATGTCCTTTTTTTCCCACAAATAGAGCTTTCTTTTGGTGGTATTTGATCACCTGTGCGATATTTTATTTTTTGCGCTATAAACAAAAAAAGAGCGACAATTCTGAAAACAACAACAAAAAAAAAAACAATATTTTTCACATTCTGCTATATGACATTCCCCCAAAAAATTTTTAAAAATCAAAATTTTTTAACATTTTAGGCCAATTTGTTTTCTGCTACATATTCTTGGTAAAAACAATCCCAATAAGCGCATTTTGATTGGTTTGCACAAAGTTATCGAGTCTTCTAACTACAGGAAAGATTTATTGTCATTTTTATTGTTTTTTTTTGTTTTTTACGAGTAATGGCGGCGATCTGCGATTTTTAGTGGGACTGCGATGTTTCGGCGGACAGATCGGACCCCTAACTGACATTTTTGACACTTTTGGGGGCGGGACCAGTGACATTACTACAGTAATCAGTGCTAAAAATACGCACTGTTACTGTAATAATGACACTGGCAGGGAAGGGGTTAATACAGTGGGTGATCAAAGGGTTAAATGTGAGCCTAGGGAAGTGTTTCTAACTGTATAGGGGTTGGGCTTGTGAAATGATCATAGAGACCTGTGATCCTATACAGAAGGGTCACAGGCACTCTGTGATCATTCCAGAGAGAAGAACGGTCAGCTGTGTTTACAACAGCTGCCTGTCCTTCTCTCTCAGCGGGGAACGGTCGTGGGTGGCCGGCGGCAGTTGGAGTCGCCAGCTCCGTGCATCAAAATCCCCGCTCCCGAGTGGGGGAGACAGCGTGCCGGCGGCAGCACGCTTGCTCGCCCCTTAGCTGCAGGCGCGTGACTGACATAGAGCTACGTCGGTTAGCACAGGAGGACCAGCCTGCCGCAGTAAATCTGCGGCGGGCGGTCGTTAAGTGGTTAAAAGGCTTGGACATTTAAAGTGAGATGGTCCACTCCACAACATTATATATTATTGTAAGGCTGAAAGGGGGGTGGTCACCATGAATCCTTATGACTGCCCTCTTACTCTACTGTTCCCTTCCTACTTTTAATTTTCTTCTTTTTTTAAAGTGAACGTATACTTATGCAAATCAAAAAGAGCGCCTGCTGTAAGTTCTAGGCAGATCTTCATTTGGCATTTACATGTCGTGCTTTTCCCATTTAGCTCTGGGTCAATCACTGAACTGCGAACCCATGCTATGTATGTGAGCCGCTCAGGCTGGTAGGAAGTGTAGTCCTGTGCCTGCTGCTGTGAGTGCTGGCTGAGAAGAAGCCCATCCACTCTCCAGACAATAACTGATAAGAGCTGAAGATCCCGGAAGCCGCACATCAGAATAAGACCTGCTGTGTGTAGACAAGTGGCAGACTCAGCCTTGACCCCCACCAGGCCACGTCCCCAACGTGTTTCGCTCTGCCCACTGGAGCTTACTCATGGGGATGGCCCCCAATCACTGAACAGAAGAGTTGTCTCACTGAGTAAGTCACGTGCTCCTCTATACCTGGAAATAACAGATATTTATTCCACTCTTTCTATGAAGGAGAAAGATTAAGGTGAGTATGTGCTGCTGGGGTATAGGGCTTTAAAGTGAATTTGTTACTTTGATCTGCATTAGAATAGCACAAGTTTGCTTTGAATATTGTTTTGAAAGATTATTTAGCAGTATTAACACTTTATATAACACCAACATGCATTTTATATGTACATATTTGCATTGTAAATACCACTTTAATGCCTCGTACACACGCAAAAATTGTTGGCCGTGAATTTTTGGCCAACGTCCGATCGGCCGATTGTCGGCTTGTTAGTATGATGCTTCCGACAACTGACTGCAACTTTTCGGCCGAACAAAATCTGGTGTACATGCTATAAAATGTTTGTTGGCCGTTAACAGAACGGCCGATTGTTCGTCAGTCAGTACAGATTTCGGCAGACAAAAATCAGATGAGCAAGACTGGGCATGCTCAGAGAAGAAAAAACACACGGAAAGTAAACCAGCACATGACATCACTTCTGAAGTTGGTTGTTGTTGGCCGAAAAAATTTGTGTGCAGTCTAGAGCACATTTCAACCAACACAACAACACTGGACAAAAGACGGCCGATCGGTCGGCCGATAATCGTTGCGTGTGTACGAGGCTTTAGTATTTAATGTGTAGTTAGTAACAGGTTCAGCCAATATAGGACCAACAGATGAAAGAGCACTCTGCTCATTTGCCTGATCGTTGTGCCTGACATAAGTTTTTGTAGGCATTTTGTCACATTTCTTTTTACTAATGATGACAAGTTTGTTTTTTACTTTGTGACATCAGTAAAGCCATTTTTTAAAAGTAATTTGAGGGAAGCGAATGCCCAACACAAAGGGGACATATTAAAATGTGAAGACTCTATGGTTAAATGTAAAAAAAAAGAAAAAAAGCCAAAAGAAAGATGTTACCCAAAAATGCTTGTAATTCTCTATCCTGTATTTGAATCTTATCAGTAATTGTGGTCAGGGAACCAAGTCAAGCGAGTGAACTTATAACAATTAACAAAGTACGGTTGTAGCGTGCCAAAACCGCTGTACGGGCAGGCCTGTAAATAAAGAGGGCCCACCAAGATGGAGTTTAGTAAAAAAGGGGAGTGGTGGGTGGGGTAACCTGCGACGTCAGCCCAGCGAGGAGGGCGGCCTGACCTTAAATAGGCCGGCTCCTCCCCCCCCACAACTGCAGGCTCCGCCTGCCCATTTGTGGTCAGGGAACCAAGTCAAGCGAGTGAACTTATAACAATTAACAAAGTACGGTTGTAGCGTGCCAAAACCAATGTACGGGCAGGCCTGTAAATAAAGAGGGCAAAAGTATGTTTAACCAAACAACCTTAATACGCACATGCCCGTGAATGACAACGGAAATACGAAGATCATGATGCTGCATGGCCAGTTCTCTGAAAGCTTGTCCAAGCTCTTCTTCAGCTGTGGAAAGTAGTGGTTGCATGCGGAAGATTTCCTCCAGCCCATTCTGTTGATGTGAACAGGTATATCGTGACTAGATGCTGCCTAAGCTGCCCCTATGCGGAAGAAATGACCCGTGAAGGTTGTGGGGTCACAACCTATTTAGACAGCTGACTTCTCCAGTACCCTATGAACCTAGATGTAGTGAGAGGCATGCCGTGGAGACTCAGTAGGGGAGCATCACGGCCTAGACCTGACGAAGACTGAAGGAGACGGTCCAGTGACCGAACTGGGCACCACTCGTTGCCCGTAGGGTACAGAGGAATGTCAACTGGCGGCCCCATCTGATTTGTTTGGACTGTCGTAGTGTCAAGACAAATTGCTCCCCCACCTTGGCCAGGTCAGCCACCCTCACCACTTTGGAGGCTCTGATTAACCTCCCCACCGCAAATTGTGGGACACGAGAATCCATGGACGGCCAGGTATGTGGCGACCTGGATGACACTGTCCGTCCCAGTCTCAAACGGGCGTGTGACCAACATGTCGGACAAGGCCCTGAACCTAATGCTGTCAATCGGCTGATGTCTCGCAGGCTTGTGGCCTTCCAAGCGAAGGATGCCTTTAAGATGAACTTGATCGGCCTTTAAGACATGAAGGTATCCCAACTGGGGTGTGTGTGGATAACCTGGAACTGCACCGCCGTGGTAAGTTTAATCGTGTTGCGTGTGAGCTTCAAGTTAAGTGGCAAAAGAAAAGAACGCCACCGTGGCGTCTAAGAGAACGGATCTGAGAAACTGAACTCCGTAACGAATCTGACGAAGATGGTCAGAGCTCAAGTGTACGAGCGTCTGGTGTTGGCCAAGGGCGTCGACTGAGCTAGCATGCTCCCGTGAGCCGTGAGCTCTGCTGATCCGGGATGAGATCTGAAATGGAGGCGGTATGTCTGGGATTCTTGCGGCTGTGGGATGCAATTGGAAGAACCTGCAATTTACGACGAGAAAGGGCATCAGCTGCTGAATTGTGAGAACCTGGCACATGCTCACCAACTAGGTGGAAATGTAGCGTAGCGAGCCAAGTAAGTCTCCTAACTAGGCCCAAGATGGTGAGGAATGAGGATCGGCCCCTGTTGACGTCGTAACTTGCCGTGTTGTCAGAGAAGTATTTCATTATCTGACCTCCCCACTGGTGTCCACGTACCCAGGCTGCTGCCACTGAGGGGTGAATCTCAAAGAGGGGGCAGAGGTACAGTGAAAGATGGTAAAATAGGGGACTAGGAAATGCAAATGTCTCTGACCCAGTGGTTACCACAAATAACTGCAAGCCGCGGATGGCTGCCGCATCGGTCCATGACCCGGAAAGCTATCTGATAAAGGCGGGATGAACATATTAACCATGTTCCAATGACCCAGGAACTGTCTCCACATGGACAAGCCTGCCCTGGCCTGTCTGTCCTGTGAAATGACACTCCTATCGTGCAGGAGGCCCGGAAGCAGACTGAGAAGCCTGGAGACAAATGCGCGGCCTTGGGGAATTCCTGGCAAAGCCCAGAGAACCCAGGAGAGATCAGAGGACCCCCAAGGCACGGAACCTTAAAGGACGAACAACTCGACCCCTGCCCTGATACACTGGACCCAGTCAGGGGGCAGGCCTGCCTGGCGACCGATTCCAAGTAAAACCTAAAGGTCAGTTTGGTAGGGGGTCCTGCAGTTTGTCCTCGGCTACCAAAACCCCCAAAGCAGAAGAAGTGCCACCGTCTTTACTATGCTCAGCATGGTAGACATGAGACTTCAACCGTCAGAACCATCTCAATAACGGATAACGAAAACTCCTCAGAAGGGATAAGTGAACCGAGGCCTGGTGTGGGGACGGAAAGAGGAGCCGAGAGGTCGACGATCAAACGTTTATATAATTGTATTTACCAGTGGCTACCCCCAACGGGTTGGTTCGTCAACAAGAGAAAGGGGGGTACCAAGAGGCCCTAACATGAAGCCTTGTCCACTTCCATCTGCAAGAGAGTGTTGACTATAGCTGGGTCGGCGGAGGCTGACTGTAAGCTGCTGTACTTGACCGAGCCTGAGGGCAGCGCAACCAACCTGAGTGGAAACCTACCATGTAGCCTATAACTAAGAACTCAACTAAATCAGGAGAAGGATGGGATTTAAGAAAGAAGGCCGGGATTCAACCTGCACCTAGGTCAGCCAACTTCTGGGGGAAGTGGTTGGGGCACGTGGACTTAGCCCGTGCCCGGAAGCAGGTGGAGCAGATATGCAACAACCTGCAGGCGCTGAACTGCAACGTGTGGCACGGAGCCTAAAGAAGTTGGAACGCCTGCGACGAAGCCCAGGGAGGCTGACAGGCGACGGCCTAAGAGGGCAGGGAACTGGGAACTGCAGACCGGTGCTGAGGCTTCTAACTTCTCCATCCTCTGACTCAGGCCACTGATAGATGCCAGAATGCACGCCATGTTCGACTCTGGGAAGGTGATGCCCTAACAACCCTTGAAGTGGTAGCGAGACACTATGATTTGGGCCGATGGGCGAAAACCTCCGCGTGAGGAAGGGTGTTGGTCCCGCGATAACAACAAGTGACCTGCCTAAGCTCCTGCCCCCCCCCCCCTGCCAGTTAATGAAGAGAAAGTACCGATATGATAGAACAGCGTGCCTTAAAGACTCACGAGGGGTCTTAGCTTGACTGAACCTCTGGAATGTACGTGCGACTATCTGTAGGGAAGCAACTGTGGTTGGCGCTACTGACGTGGATGACATGAGAGACTGACTCAACGAAGCGAAGAACCCTACGAACGCCAACCCTATGAGCGAGGGGGGCCGAACTGTGTACGTGCCCCTGACCTACGACTAAGGGAAAAGAAGCCAGGATTGAGGTATGAACGGGAGATGTTGTGACCTCGAGATGCAGAGGTTGCCTGATTGGTTGAGTGTGTGTGAAAAGGTTTGAAGGATGAGCAACCGTAGCCCTACGTGAGCTCAGGGAGGGAAGCGACCCGGCCCGTGGAGCTCAGGGAGGGAAGCGACCCGGCCCGTGGAGCTCAGGGAGGGAAGCGACCCGGCCCGTGGAGCTCAGGGAGGGAAGCGTCCCGGCCCGTGGAGCTCAGGGAGGGAAGAGACCCGGCCCGTGGAGCTCAGGGAGGGAAGAGACCCGGCCCGTGGAGCTCAGGGAGGGAAGAGACCCGGCCCGTGGAGCTCAGGGAGGGAAGAGACCCGGCCCGTGGAGCTCAGGGAGGGAAGAGACCCGGCCCGTGGAGCTCAGGGAGGGAAGAGACCCGGCCCGTGGAGCTCAGGGAGGGAAGAGACCCGGCCCGTGGAGCTCAGGGAGGGAAGAGACCCAACCCGTGGAGCTCAGGGAGGGAAGAGACACAGCCCGTGGAGCTCAGGGAGGGAAGCGACCCGACCCGTGGAGCTCAGGGAGGGAAGCAACCCGACCCGTGGAGCTGGGGGGGGGGGGAAGAGACCCAGCCTGTGGAGCTCTGGGAGGGAAGAGACCCAGCCCGTGGAGCTCAGGGAGGGAAGAGACCCAGCCCGTGGAGCTCAGGGAGGGAAGCGACCCAGCCCGTGGAGCTCAGGGAGGGAAGCGACCCGGCCCGTGGAGCTCAGGGAGGGAAGCGACCCGGCCTGTGGAGCTGGGGGGGGGGAAGAGACCCAGCCTGTGGAGCTCTGGGAGGGAAGAGACCCAGCCCGTGGAGCTCAGGGAGGGAAGCGACCCAGCCCGTGGAGCTCAGGGAGGGAAGCGACCCGGCCCGTGGAGCTCAGGGAGGGAAGCGACCCGGCCCGTGGAGCTGGGGGGGGGAAGAGACCCAGCCTGTGGAGCTCTGGGAGGGAAGAGACCCAGCCCGTGGAGCTCGGGGGGGGGGGGAGACCCAGCCCGTGGAGCTCAGGGGGAGGGGGGGGGACCCAGCCCGTGGAGCTCAGGGGGAGGGGGGGACCCAGCCCATGGAGCTCAGGGGGAGGGGGGGCCAGCTACAGTGGAGAGACCTACTACATGTAGCTCTGGAGGGGGGGGGCGCTAACACTTGAAGATTTATGAGGTAAGGGGCCCATGTGTGGTTCTAATGTACATGCTTTTGAAGGATGGACTACGTGGGTATATTGTGTGCCCCCCCCCACGGGCTGAAAGAACCAGGACCCCTCCGACCCCCTCCAACAACCTGAGCGGGGGACTTACCTGGTGACCAGAATGGGTTGGAAGGCTGGGGGAAGCGTTATATAACTTCGGCTGGAGGAGGGAATCCCGAGCAGTGATGTGGACAAGGAGGTGTGGTAGGGGAGCGAGGCTGGGCGGATTCATCCAGACTTAGTGGAGGAGGTGCAGGGGGGGGAGACGGATGGCTAGGCAGGTTCACCCCCCCTCCCAGGCGGCAAGGTGTCCTCAACATGCCGACCGCCTGCGTGCGGTCGGGTCGGACCGTGCCCCGCTCTACTTACGGACCCGGAGTGTGCCTGGAAAATGAGTGAGTCCGGGAGCTCCGGGCGACTGGATCAGCTGACTGAGGGAGTGGCGTGATTGGTGACGTCCGTAACCTGCGACGTCAGCCCAGCGAGGAGGGCGGCCTGACCTTAAATAGGCCGGCTCCTCCCCTCCCACAACTGCAGGCTCCGCCTGCCCATCTATTGACAAATGCAGTTCCCTTAATGTACTTTGCACAGTATAAATGAACAAAATGCAACAAGTTAAAGCTTACATAGGATAAATAGACCAGGAACTGCACTCTATGTAAAATTCTCTTCCATTAAAATGTTTAAACTGTTAGTGGAGTTTAGGGATTCAAAGTACAGAGTAAATGCCTTTTTTTTTTTTTTTTTGTATCATCATTTGTGTTTCGAGTGGTTATTTGTTTTATTTCCTCTTAAAAAAAGTAGCAATTGACAATACCCATCAGAGCATTATGGTAAAAAGTGATTTAACTGAAGAGTGTATATTTAGGGATTCTACAAGGAACTAATTGCAGTTTCTTTCCCATGGCAGGCCATTGTTAGCTTAATTTCCGAAGAGTATTACAATTAATGCCATACAAATTCATCATGTTTAATTAAGGAATTATTTGTAGGGTCTTCCTTCTACCTTTTATGTCAAGAACATTGCACGATCCCTACAGACATGACACTGGAAACATTTAGACCTTTGTACAACGCATTTTTTTTTTTTTTTGTTTCTATTAGGCTCTATTCACACCTGAGCTTATCGTTTTCAGGTGTCTTTTAGGGAGTTTTTCCAGGCGTTTTTTCGGGCATTTTTCAGGCATTTTGCAGGTGTTTGGAGGCAGGCATTGACATCTAACAAAAACACTTGTAATCTGCCAAAAAAAGAAGCTCATGTACTTTTTTGAGCTTCAGGCATTTTGCTTTATGCGACAAAACAGGGGCCATTGAAATCAATGGGATTTTGCTTTTTGGGCGTTTTGAGACTTCATAGATGAGCGTTTTACGAGCTGAAAAACGCTCAGGTTTGAATGGGGCTTTATGGTTTTGTAGATAATGACTTCTAATAAAATGACTGGTAATTTGATACCAAGTCAAATTCAGATACTTAGGGTCCTTTCAAACGGGCGGTCCATATGTCCGTTTTTCATCCCATTTTTTTGCAGATAAAAAACGGACATAATGCATGTCATTGGGATTGCGGATGTCAGTAGATGACCTTCCGCTGACATCCAATTTGTGTCCTTTCCTATCAGTTCCATTTTTTGGAACGGAAGAGAACCCTATTTTTCTTCCGTTCAAAAAAAACGGAACGGACGCAAAAACGGATGTCAGCGGTGTCATCCGCTGACATCCGCAATCCCATTGACATACATTTTCTCCGTTTATCATCTGCAAACGGATGGGGTGATAAACAGACATACGGACCGGGATGACACAAGTGTCATCCCTGTCCGTAAAAAAAAAAAAAGTGCCGACGTGGATGAAAAAACGGTCCACCCCGTGTGAAAGGACCCTTACTCTGTTTAGATTTAAAAAAAAAAAAATACATTAATGATTAAAAAACTTTATTATTTGTGTCTTTTATATCTGCATAGTTTATCTTTCACTTACTAATAATAAAGGGTATAAAAATTCTGATGACTTGTTAAGTTTGATTTTCTTGTGTTCATACCACTTCTCAGTTGTTAAATGTCATAATTTCCCCCACTAAAAAGTTATAAATGCTGTACCACACAAATTACCAACACCTGTTATATGTTGTAATTTTCATTCTATGTAGACATTTTTTTTTAAAAGAAAAGAATCTGCTGCATTATAAGAATTTTTCAGCAGATTAATTTCTTTAAAAAAAAAATGTCAACATAGAATGAAAATTACAAAATATAACAGGATTTGGTCATTTGTGTGGTACTTCACTCCCTGTATACAAAAATGTACAGCATTTATAACTTTTTAGTGGGGGGAATTATGGCATTTAACAACTGGGAAGTTGACTTAACAAGTCATCAGAATTTTTATTCTCTATTATTAGTAAGTGAAAGATAAACTATGCAGATATAAAAGACACAAATTAATAATGTTTTGCAATCATTGATGTATTTTTTTTTTTTGTAAGCAGAGTAAGTACCTGTATCTGACTTGGTATCAACCTCTTTCAGTCACTGTATGTCAGAGCTTAATAAAACGGTATAAGACCCAAAACCAAAAATTTTAAACTTTGCAGCTTACTATCCTTAAATGTTGTGGCTGCCTTAGTTTTATTTTTGAGGCTTTTTCCCTTTTTTCACCTGGTGATCTGGACAGTAACAAAATTCCTGTCTAAAGCCCCGTACACACGCAACGATTATCGGCCGGGCGATCGTCCGACTTTTGTCCAGAGTTGTGTTTTGTTGGTTGGAATGTGCCTAGACTGCACACAAATTTTCTCGCCCAACAAAAATCTACTTCAGAAGTGATGTCATGTGTTGGTTTTCTTTCATTGTGTTCTTTCATCTCTGAGCATGCCCAGTCTTGCTCATCAGATTTTTCCCTGTCGAAATCTGTACTGACTGCACGAAAATCGGCCGTGTTTTGACGGCCAACAAAAATTTTTGTAGTCTGCACACCAGATTTTTTTCGGCCGAAAAGTCGGAGTCGGATGTCGGAAGCATCATACTAACAAGCCGAAAATCGGCAGATCGGACGTTGGACGAAAATTCCCTGCCAATTTTCGATGCGTGTGTACGAGGCTTTAGTGTGTCTTTACAGGACACAGGAGCATTGGAGGCACTTTTGAACAGCAGCATTGAAGAGGGAAGAGGGTTGTGTTACATACACAAGCAGACTTTTTAAGACTTACAAAGACTAAGTAAGAATAACAAAATAAGCCAAACTCTTTTTTATTTTCTTTTGGGATAATCATTTATTACACATAGTTGCCCTTGCACAAGTAATGTTAATAAAAAAAAACAACCTTCTACTCCTAGATATCATCGCCACCAGTCCTTAAATTGCACAGTGTAAACCAGCTTCCAAGTGTACTCGAAATTAGCCCTTTACTGGGCTGGAGTAGAATCCAAAAAAACAATTCCAGTATAAATGTAGACAGTCCAATATTGACAGTGCAAAAATGGCTTAAAGTGGTGCTAAGCTCTCTCATTCAGTATTAAAGATTTTGAATTCCTATGCTGCTAGCATTAGTAAATAGATATTAAGTTATATTATATTTATTTTAATTTATTTTTTACATTTATTCAGCTGCTTCCTGGTTTCTGGCCTAGGCCAAAATTATGTCATACATCCCAGGAGTCTACATGGGCATTTTCTTTTTCTATCTAAAGGAGGGGAGGAGGGGCTTTCTCAGCTAAGCACGCACCCTGCTTGCATGCCTGGGTTAAGGGCAAATGGATTCCAGGAAGTAAAATACTGCATGAATCATCTACCCTTATATTCAAGATGGCTGCATTTTTAAATGCTAGTTGGGGGGGGGGGGGTTAAAGTGATTTCTCAACAAAATAAAGCATGAAGCAATCTCAATGGATGCGTGAGTTTGCTCTGAATAGTAAAAATGAAATAAACAGATTCAGTTTGTGGTGCTCAGATACAGTTTAGTTCCACTTTAAGTATATGTATAAATGACAGCTATGACATAATAAAATTGTATCAAACTTCTATAACTATACATACTATGTTTATAACTGAATGCTTAGATATAATTATTAGCTAATAAGCAGTATATAATTAGTTATAAAGGAAGGTGGTGGTGCAATCCCTGGGTGTACGAGTAGTGTAGCAAGGAAGAGGTATGACTGGTGGCACTGTGCTCGCTCAATGTGTGTTACTTCCCAAGGACAGGACTTATTCCAGAGTGGCGTGACACATATCGAGTGTTTTGGCACCAGTATTTCCTCCAACTAGTGCCAGAGTTCAGAACAGGCAACATGATTGTCAGTTGCAGGTAAGAATTCTAAAAAGGTGCTCGTGTCAAGGTAGAAGTCCATCTGTCCCTTAAACACTGGTAAATGTACCCACTTATTTGTGGCTACTGGCAACCTTGCACACATCAGTTTTTTCCCAGGTCAGAAAAACTAATGCTTTATAGCTTTCTTTTTTCTGGTCTATGGAAACAGCACATTATAGCTGGCTTAACCCTTTCCCTAAGGGGTTCTAACTGACTCCTGAGAAACAAATTAATGCAACAGTCATGATTCTATTTCTCTAAAGTTACTGATATTTAAGTAATGTTTTTTTTACCAGACGTTGTTGATATTTTACATTTAATAAGTCTTTAAACAAATTTATTACAAGGGTGGTCTCATTTATTAAGTGTTGTCATCTGGTTATAAGACAGATATTGTGATATAAGTCCTGTACACATACACATTGTAGGTAATTCTGGACTTCAGTTATTATAGTGATAACTAAGGCTGGCCATGCACGGTTTGAATCTTGGCCGGATCAGCAGAAACCAGGCATAATTTGAACCGTTAATAGGCAGGCTGAATGTACCAAGTTGATTGATCAATCAACTTAGGTACAACCAGCCTGCTGGATTACCTTGTGATTTTTGCTAGTGGCTGCTATAGCCACTAGCAATAATCACTGTCTTCTCCTGGCGGGGGAAAAAACTTAGAAGGGCTTTCCAATAGGTCCCTTTGGCTGAAGCAGTTTATACATCACTGAAATAGAGTGAAGTATTGGGTGTTTCCCCATGCAAAATCTCTCAACTGAGTCAGTGTACATGGTGGGCAAATCCTAGGGGACTTAGATGCACGAAATGATGAAGCTGTCTGTACCTTCAAATGTCTACCGGAAAGCGCCCATACCGTTCTCTCAGGGCTTC
The DNA here is from genome assembly GCF_965119305.1 of Pelophylax lessonae. Lineage (NCBI taxonomy): Eukaryota > Metazoa > Chordata > Amphibia > Anura > Ranidae > Pelophylax > Pelophylax lessonae. The sequence continues at coordinate 360,734,721 of NC_138768.1, forward strand.
GAGAGGAAAAAACCCTTGCTCCTGGATAAACCTCCTACATCATACCTCCCCATTGGCTGCCCATGTCCTAAAAAAGGATAAGCATTCTCCCAACTTAAACCAGGGAAAACCTTCTAGGGGTGCTAGAGGGGGAATTGGTGGCAATAAAAGTCCTTGTCTATTAATGTCATCCCACAGACATAGGGCATGGAGGGAGGTGAGGAAGGTGGACTCCGAGAGCCCTCTATGCTGGCGGGTAAGCCATGAGGCATGAGATAAGTTACAGCCTGCCAGAAATTTCTCCAAAGGGACCCAAATTTTCTCCTAAACATGGGGATGCCAATCTAGAATTCTCTGTAAAGCCACAGGCTCATAATACCGGCATATGATGGGAATACCAAGGCCATCTAACCATTTGGGGCACTGCAAAAGGCAGAGAGCCAAACGTGACATGATTGTCAGTTGCAGGTAAGAATTCTAAAAAGGTGCTCGTGTCAAGGTAGAAGTCCATCTGTCCCTTAAACACTGGTAAATGTACCCACTTATTTGTGGCTACTGGCAACCTTGCACACATCAGTTTTTTCCCAGGTCAGAAAACTAATGCTTTATAGCTTTCTTTTTTCTGGTCTATGGAAACAGCACATGCCAGACTTAAGGAGGGGTAGGCATAGGGATATTGGGAGAGGAGCTCCAGTCAGGTATATCAACATGTGGCAGGTTAAGTTTGGCCAAAAAAGTAGGCAGCTCATCCCTATCTCGTAGAGTGATCTGTTCTGTTTGCCATATTTATGGACAGAAAGGCTGAATGGAAAGCCCCATTGATAGGGCTTCCAGCAGTGGCCTCACTGCCCTGCATTGCATCAATGTGCGACGGGAGATGTCCGGATGTACAGATAACTTTGTGTTATCAAAGTCCACATGAGAAACATATGGAACTTAATAGGCTCCTTTAGAAAATATTTGTGTAATTTATAAATTATGTCTCTGTGCTTTTCTAGATCATCTGGTAGTGGTTACAAGGCCATATGAGCACGATCAATCTTAATATGGACAGCGGCATCCCATACAAGGATTTGTTTAAAAACGCCTTGTAAAGTGGGGACAATGTAGAAGAAGAAGCTTCTGGCAGACCCCTGATCTGGATGTTCACTCTGCGACTTCTGTTTTCATAATCATCAAACTGGTCAAACAATGAATCAATCCATTTATCCTGCATCCTGCAATGATCCTTCAAAGTCTGTGGAGTAGGGACCATGTCATTCACCCTATTTTCAAGGGAATACAATCTACCCCCCAGCTGTGTTGTCTCTGCTTGCAAGTTTTTAATCTCCTGTCTCAGGGGCCTTCCCTACCTGCGTGGCAAACCTCTCCAGGTCCTGCTTTGTGGGGAGAGACCAAATGTGTGAGCAAAGGTCTTTGTCCTCCAGGGCCTCCCTAACACCATAGCCCCTGTTTTGGCTGTCTGAGGAGCCAGAGGAGGTGGGAGGAGGCAGCAAAGCTGGCACTAACCTCAGGAATGAGATTGGAGAAGCCACGTGGGAAATCCCTGAGTCCCACTCTGGCACCATCTTGGAAGCCTCGGCGGGTCCCCGGCGGCTTCCTGAGAAATATGCATCTATGGAGCTAGAGCATTGCCAGGGGGTTCGTGGGGGCTGCAGAGACTGTCCCCGTTTAGAAGGCATCCTGTGGGGGTGAGAAATCCCCTGTAAGGCCACTGTGTTGTATTAAAAGCAGTGGGCACAGAGCTCAAGGTCTTCACGCTCGCATGCTGAGACCACGCCCCCCCCCCCATTAAAGTATGTATTATTGTATGTTGCAATATGGCACTCCATACATTTTGAACAGGGTGCCAATACATGGCAGCAGACAAAAAAGCTGGACCTGACACTTTTGATGCAGCATGTATGTTGTGGTGTCTTGTAGTTCAGGTGCATTGGAGGCTACTCTAGATGTGCATTGAGGTTACCATTCTAAATAAATGGCACCATATAGTGTCATGTATTACCACACATTTCATCAAAGTGTAATAAAACTTGCATTTTACCACATGTTACTGAGAGACACTGGTGTGACGCCAGGTTATATCTTGTTTACCCAGGGCAGTGAAGGCCAAAATAAATGATCTTGGCTCTGGACCCATGTCTGTCTTAAAGTGGCCCTGAGGGGGGCACCAGTAAAATGCACATTTGAAGCTGCTCCTGACTTTTGATTTACTTGTCTCATTATCTAATTTCACTGAGGCTGTTACAAAAATAAATCCAATTAATAATTTTAAAAGACAACAATGAGACAAGCAGTAAACAGTTCATTTATCATACTGTAGCCTCTCTTGCTTAGACTGTGATCTCCCAGGGGGCAGTACTTTTGGTTAGGGAAAAGCTCCAAGTCCCAGGAGTCACAGACTCTTTATGAATTCAGGGTTTTGATGATGAACACTTCAACAGCAAGAGCATGGAGAACTGATAGTAGGCAGCCCGGCACATGCCAAGTATATGCTAATGAGCAGAGATAGTCTCGGGAGTTCCAACAAATCACTCATTGTCTGATGCAATTAGTCTGTTTTTCTCACAATATCAAATCATTCTAATTTTGTACAGATTTCCCTAGCTCCTATCCACATCACTTATGATTTGCTTTATGTGCAGAGGCACTTCAAACAGATAGAATTTGAGAAATCAAACTTTTTTCAGGTTTTTACTGCACAAGCTAAAAGTCATTCTTTTTAACCTTTTAGTATCAGTGTTTTCATTTTCTGATATATCATACCTCTCCTTTTTTCTTTTACCAAGTGTATCCCCTTGGTGGAAATCTTCTTTTCTTTCCTGTCTCGAGACACAACAGAAATTGATAGGAGATCTCTTCAAAGAAAGGAAAATCTTCTCTAAGACAGTTGTCTCCATTGGAAAAGTTCCAATTTATTCTTGTTCCAGTGACACCTTAAAAAATGTGGATATTTTCACATTTACAGTCATGGTAACAATGGTCATTGGGAAAAAAGAGAGAGAGAGTGAATCTCCATAGCAGACTGCGATAAAAAACCTGGAAGTGGTTCAAACCCTTCCCTACTTTATTCAAACAAAATATTTAAAAAAAATGTGGCTTCAGATACACTTTTTATTAAAATGGGACCCTGGGCAGGGTAATAAATAAAAAATGCAGCTCAGGCTGCAATACTTACCTACAATTCAGAGCTATCCCCGCCCGGGGTACTTTTTCTTTACCTGAGGATGTCAGTCATTCAGGTTTAATAACACACAGCATTCAACTTAGAAGGCTTGAAGATATACATAACGTAAATACATTGACCAGCCTCCCAAGGCTCTTCACCACCGTGCTTTTCATTTGTATTTTATTTAAGCAGAGAGAGCTGCTAATGTCATCACATCAGCGCCACTCTCTGCATCTGGAGAGGACCGCCCTGGGTTGGATAAAGCACTGAAAATGTGACAGCTTTCAGTTGGTTTTTTAGGAAGTCACTGGCCGCCAACATCCTAACAACCAGTCAGTCATCACTCACTGGTCCATTCCACTGTCAGCTGGGTATTCCTGACTGACAGGGGAAAGTAAGCAAAATGATTGTGTTAAGCCCCCAAACCCTACAGAAGAATGAGCAACTGGTACATGGTAATGTCAATAAAGACACACATATTTTGACCCATCAACGTGTCCAAATATTGACATGACCATATATGGCCAGTGACATCACAGGGGATGGCTGTGGGAGGGGGCGGCGGTATCTGGACCCCCCTTATTTTAAAAAGGTTTAAAGATTACTATAAGCCGCCCTCCCACAGACTTCCACAACAACCAGTCCAGGGTTGTGGGGAGAGGCCTTGTCTTTATCAACATGCAGACAAGGTGATTTGCAGGATATCCTCTTGGAAAGTTACCTTCAGTAGGTTGAGGGCATGTGGACTGTTTTGGTTCAAGAAAATGGAGAGCAGGCTTGCCCCCCCCCTTTTTTCTGACCAGCCAGGCTACATACTGTCAGTCTGGGATTAATTTTGGGGGGAACCCCAGGTTTTTATTTATTTATTTCTGGTGGAGTGGCCCCTAAAAATCCATACTAGAATTTGCCAGACATTGGCAGAGACCTCACATTGTTTTTTCTTTTTCTTTTCTTTTTGTTGGGGTCCCTCTATACATCCATACCAGATATTCGTTAAGGATAAGGGGCTGAAATATATTTTCAGGGGGAACCCCATGCTGATTTGTTTGCTTAAGGTGCCCAGTAATATCTATACCAGACCCTCATCTAGGTTAAGGTTCTAGTATAGATGAAAGGAATCCCTGTCTGTATGTATTAAGACAGAATGATTCAGCCATGGAATGTCATTAACCAGCAATTTAAACTGCATTTTTTAATGTTGATTGTGCTTTAGTAGGTTGTATACATCGTACAGATGTGCTATTTCACAGGCAGGTTTAGGGCATCTGCCAGGCATGGTATTTGTGGATATTTCAAAATATAATAGGTAACTATTTCTCAGTTAAAGTCAAGAACTGTAGCATGTACTAAAGGTATCCTTACTTTTTCTACATTATTATAACTATGTGCTGTGTGATCAGCTTTTTCTGTTAACATTAAGATAGAAATATAAATAACACTTTCATAAAGGTGTGGTGGGTGAGATAGGAAAGATGAACCACATCCAACAATATGCCTAAGAATGTGTAAAATGAAGAGTGAATGGACCTTTAAGGTACCTAAGGAGTACACATATGCTATTTCACCTAAAAGCATCAATGTTTGATATTACCGGTTAGCACATAAAAACATCAAAGTTAGTAGTTGTAACTATCTAAAAGAGGGAATATTTTTTCCTCCACACAGATGGATCCCCATTAAACAGGAATGTATACAATCCTTGATCCAATGGGGTTATCAAGCCTCAATTTACATAATTTGTTGTGTCAGAGTTGAAGCTGTTAGGAATGCCAGGGTTTTTTAACATGTGATGTGGAAAAAACGCTTCATCAACTGAAGATAAGGGGGATAATCTTTACAGACATATACAGTACGTTAGATAGATTAATATTAATATTATTATACAGGATTTATATAGCACCTACAGTTTGCACAGTGCTTTACAACGTTAGGACAGATAGACCAAATAAACAACCATATAGGGTCATGCATATAATAGATTTGTACAGTTAGAAAGTAGCTATAACCAAAAGCCAACATAACATAAAAACACAGCTGCAATTGCCCAAAAGAAATAGGTACACAGTGTGGGGTCTCCCCAGGGTAAACATGGGGGCACAAGGAAGGACGTTATACTATAATAATTATATTTTAGAATTAAATCCACTTGTATAGTACTGGAAACTAATTTGGACTCTCAGCCCAACAGTTCAAAGGTGCTTCCCAAAAAGCATGGCCATGCCGCAGAGATGTTGAAATTGCAAAGATATTGGTAATGGGACATATTCTGCAAAACTTAGAAGGTAAAGGGGAGTAAGAAAGCAATATACAGGGTGGCCTAAAAGATAGCACTTTAACAATGTTATTCTTTACTAGGGATGATCGAACTTTTCAAAAGTTCGGTTTGGCCAGAACATCCGAACTTCCTGAAAGTTCGGCCCGGATTTCAGAACCCCATTGAAATCAATGGGACCTGAACTTCAGTAATCAAAAAACACAATTTTGAAGCCCTAAAACCCAATAAATGCCCCTAAAAAGTGCCTAGGGTTCTGGGTCATACCCCAGGGACTAATAATCACACAAAAAAAGTTCTTAAAAAGTGTAATTTTTGATAGAGAGCCAATTATTGAAAAAAATAAAAAAAAAAAAAAAAAAAAAAAATTCTTTGGATTTAGTATCTGGGGGGTCTAAAAAGTGTACTTGTGAAGTTTCAGCTCTGTAGCATGTCCAGAACCTTAAAAAAAAAGATTGTTTGTTTGTATTTTGTCACTTATAGAACAGGTTAGTGGCTTCTCGCTTTTCACACCTTGTTGGTTTAGTAGCAAGCGTTTTTTTGGGCATTTTTTGGGGTCTTTTCAGGCAGGCAAAACATCTGAACTTGTGTATACGGGTATATATACCACTATACACAAGTTCAGATGTTTTGCCTGCCTCCAAAGAACCCCAAAAAATGCCCAAAAAAACGCCTGCTACTAAACCGGCAAGGTGTGAAAAGCGAGAAGCCACTAACCTGTTCTATAACTGACCTAATACAAACAATCCTTTTTTTTTTATGGTTCTGGACATGCTACAGAGCTGAAACTTCACAGGTACACCTTTTAGACCCCCCCCCCAGACACAAAATCACACAAAAAAAGTTCTTAAAAATTGTCATTTTTGATAGAGAGCCAATTATTGAAAAAATTAAAAAAAAAAATTAAAAAAAAAAAAATTCTTTGGATTTAGTATCTGGGGGGTCTAGAAAGTGTACCTGTGAAGTTTCAGCTCTGTAGCATGTCAAGAACCATAAAAAAAAAAGATCGTTTGTATTTTGTCACTTTGCCAGTTTAGTAGCAAGCGTTTTTTTGGGCATTTTTTGGGTTCTTTGGAGGCAGGAAAAACATCTGAACTTGTGTATAGTGATATATATATACCACTATGCACAAGTTCAGATGTTTTGCCTGCCTCCAAAGAACCCCAAAAAATGCCCAAAAAAACGCTAGCGTAAAAAAAAAAACGCCCAGGTGTGTTGTTGCAGGCATTTTTTGGGGGTTTTTGGAGGCAGGCAAAACATCTGAACTTGTGTATAGTGGTATATATACACACATACTTATATGTATTTCACACTTAGACATATATAGGTGTGATAGGAGCGTAACTATATGGGTGTTAATTATTTAATTAGCGCAAGTAGTTTTTTCTGCTCCTTTCACACCTATATATGTCTAGGTGTATATATACATACATGGGTGTGTATATATACCCCCTATACACATGTTCAGATGTCATGTCTGACTCCAAACATGTGCTCAAAAGATCCCTATGGACGCTAGCTTTTCTCTATAGCGGTCACCCTGATATGGAAGGGTTTTGTCACCCTGCCATAGCAGTCACTGTCAGTTAACCCTACACTACGGTCCCCTTACACTTAACACTTTCCCTACAGAAACTGAATAAATTAAAGCTAACTAAAGTGTAAAAGAGCACCCTAACTACACTAGATATCCCTTTCCTCACACTAAAAATTGCTAAATGACACTTTGTAACAGAAGTAACAGAACAGCATTCCACTCTCTTCCATGTCCCGTATAAGAATGCTAGGAATTTGGCGGGGGCTATCTTATATACTGGGGGGGGGGGAATTCACTATGGACCCCCTAGTCACTCCAATCACATTCCTAGCATTCTCCTGCCCCCTCAATTGGCTTTTGCTAATGGTTCTGGTCCAATCATGGGCTTTTAAAGCCCATTTCCTGTCCCATTGCATTTTGGTCGGTTCTGGTTGCCGAATTCCGAACTTTTTGGGCAAAAAGTTTTAAATTTGGCCGAACCTCGAACAGCCAATGTTCGGGTCGAACCGATGGTCGACCCGAACTGTTCGATCATCCCTATTCTTTACATCCCTAATCCCCATTATAGTGTTACCCATTATGTCACACCTCTGATGCAGTCAGCAGCCCTAGTCCAAGTTCTGTGAATACTTTTTACAATTCCAGGCTTTTATATGTCTTATGAGTATAATATTGAACAATAGTTTATACAACTAGAACAGAAGAAAGTGCCAGATAATTGGTATTTGGATGTTGTTTCAAAAAAAAACTTCCAAATTCTGCCAGTTGCTTTTAAGCATTTAAAACATTTTATTGTTGCTAATTAACTACCTCAATACTGGGCACTTAAACCCCCTTCCTTCCCAGGCCAATTTTCAGCTTTTAGCACTGTTGCATTTTGAATGACAACTGCGCAGTCATGCAACACTGTACCTAAACCAAATTTATGTCATTTTTTCCCCACAAATAGAGCTTTCTTTTGGTGGTATTTGATCACTGCCAGGTTTTTTCTTTTTTTGTGCACAATTAAAAAAAGACCGAAAAGTTTGAAAAAAAAAAAAAGTTTTTTTGTTTAGGTTATAAAATTTTGTAAATAGATATGTTTTTTCCAGCACTGATGAGCACTGATGACGCCGCACTGACAGGCACTGATGAGGAGACACTGATGGGGTGGCACTGATGTGGTGGCACTGATATGCAGCACTGATGGGCACTGATAGGTAGCATTGATATGCAGCACTGATGGGCACTGATATGTGGCACTGATAGATAGCACTGATATGCAGCATTGGTGGGCACTGATAGGCAGCGCTGATGGGCACTGATAGGCAGCACTGATGGGCACTGATCAGCGGCACTGATGGACACTGATGGGCACTGATAGGCGGCACTGATGGGCACTGATGGGTGGCACTGATGGGCGGCACTGATTGGCACTGATGGGGGGCACTGATGGGCACTGATAGGCAGCACTGGTGGGCAATAATGGGCACTGGTGGGCGGCACTGATAGATGGCAATAACGGGCACTGGTGGGCAGCACTGATAGATGGCATTGGTGGGCAGCACTGATAGGGGGGCACCACTGGCAGGCTCTCTGAGCCCTGTTTGCCATCCCTGGTGGCCATGGTGGGCATCCCTGGTGGTCATGGGTGGGCATCCCTGGTGGCTCTAGTGGCATCCCCTCCCCCCAGGGCTGCACTGGTAATCAATCATCTGATTACCAGCACAGACCCCCCCTGTGATCAGTGAGTAATTAGAAATACTCACTGATCACCCCGGCTGCAGAATCGATCCTCTCCTTCTCCTCACACTGACAGGATCTGTCAGGAGGAGAGGAGATCGAAGCCGTTACAGCGGCTGTATTGACATTACATGACGGCTGTGATTGGTCACAGCCGTCATGTGATCAGGAGGGCCAATCACAGGGCCCTCCTGCCGAGGCTTGTTGCTCTGTGTCCTATGGACACAGGCACATCGAGATCGCGCCGCTGCGCTTGCCCGCGGCGGCGCGATCTCTCTCCTTCTGAAGGACGTTCCGGAACGTCCATTCAGAAGGACGAGACTCCCACCCGGCCGTATATGTACTATGGCCCGGGTGGGAGGTGGTTAAATTAAATTGCACTACGATATTAGATGCATTGCATGTTAGGCTAGCCATACATTATACAATTTTCTTATTCAATTTCCTTTAGATTTATCTTAAACCGGGGCTTTTCTTCTCATAAAATAGGTGCAGGAACTCAATCAGGACCTATCAAAACCTTCCTCCCCCCACCTACAAACACACCCTTCAAACCGCATCAAATAGTGAGTGTGGTCAAATTTCACTAACATTGGAAGTGTCTTGAAGGGGCATTAAATACCAGGAAGGCATAGTACAGTACATAGTAAGTACAGAGTGCAGAGTTGGGGGGGGGGGGGCTTCTTCCACAAATGCACATCTCACTTTAACCCTTCTTCTTCTCTAATACCTCCCCACACTGTAGGTGTCTCTGCCTCTCTCACTTTCAGGGAGATCATCCACTGGGGGTGTCGGCAAACACAGCAGAACCGTGGGCACCTGCATCTCCATCCTACACTCAGTGGGAGCCACTCAGGGGATCAGATCTGTGGGAGCTGTTGGGAGACAAGCTGTTGCTAGTAAATGCAGAAGCTGGACTTGTGTTTACGAGTAATAGTGGTAAACAGGGGAGCAGAGGGCTTGAGCCAGAGGTGGTGGAAACCTGAGTTTCACCAAGTTCCAGCTGAAAAACAGCCCTGCCTTAAACTATGTAGTTCCAGGACCTGCCTGATTGCATATGAATTGAAAGTGTTTAGGTTTGACCTCATATTATATGATTTTGGTAAATGTAAAGGAAAACTATAGAAGAAAATTGTATAGTGTATGGCCAGCCTCAGTCCTTTTTTTAAGCTTTGAAATGTTGTACTGCCCAGCTTCTTCAAACTATCTTACTTATGCCAAAATGACAGGCTGCAAGGCCATAAAACTCACTAAGGGGATTAATTGCATGACTGTGAGACCTGTAACTAACAAAAACAGTTAAAGGGATATCCTAATGAGAGATTAATAGGGGCTCTCAATGCTGAACTCTTGCTGTCATTCTGATGCTTTGGTTTCAATGCTGTCTGGGTTTCTGACCCGGACCAAGTGTGGAGATACGTAGTTCTGACCCTTTTCGGGTGCTCACTTACAGCATGCTAGACCTAGGTCTGTGGCTGGAAATCTGAAGTCAAACACAGCCAGCATCTATAATTTTCATCGAGAATCCTGCAATGGTAACCCTTACACTTCTCTCATGAGTCATTTTAAGGAGTTGCCATTATCTATGATGTCCTGAGCTCAAGCTGTTCATCGTTCATTACAGAGGAGGAACATACAGTCAGGTCCATAAATATTGGGACATCAACACAATTCTAATCTTTTGGCTCTATACACCACCACAATGGATTTGAAATGAAACAAACAAGATGTGCTTTAACTGCAGACTTTCAGCTTTAATTTGAGGGTATTTATGTTGAAATCAGGTGAACAGTGTAGGAATTACAACAGTTTGTATATGTGCCTCCCACTTTTTAAGGGACCAAAAAAAATGGGACAGATTAACAATCATAAATCAAACTTTCACTTTTTAATACTTGGTTGCAAATCCTTTGCAGTCAATTACAGCCTGAAGTCTGGAACGCATAGACATCCCCAGAAGCTGGGTTTCATTACTGTTGATGCTCTGCCAGGCCTCTACTGCAACTGTCTTCAGTTCCTGCTTGTTCTTGGGGCATTTTCCCTTCAGTTTTGTCTTAAGCAAGTGAAATGCATGCTCAATCGGATTCAGGTCAGGTGATTGACTTGGCAATTGCATAACATTCCACTTCTTTCCCTTAAAAAACTCTTTGGTTGCTTTCGCAGTATGCTTCGGGTCATTGTCCATCTGCACTGTGAAGCGCCGTCCAATGAGTTCTGAAGCATTTGGCTGAATATGAGCAGATAATATTGCCTGAAACACTTCAGAATTCATCCTGCTGCTTTTGTCAGCAGTCACATCATCAATAAATACAAGAGAACCAGTTCCATTGGCAGCCATACATGCCCACGCTATGACACTACCACCACCATGCTTCACTGATGAGGTGGTATGCTTTGGATCATGAGCAGTTCCTTTCCTTCTCCATACTCTTCTCTTCCAATCACTCTGGTACAAGTTGATCTTGGTCTCATCTGTCCATAGGATGTTGTTCCAGAACTGTGAAGGCTTTTTTATATGTTGTTTGGCAAACTCTAATCTGGCCTTCCTGTTTTTGAGGCTCACCAATGGTTTACATCTTGTGGTGAACCCTCTGTATTCACTCTGGTGAAGTCTTCTCTTGATTGTTGACTTTGACACACATACACCTACATCCTGGAGAGTGTTCTTTATCTGGCCAACTGTTGTGAAGGGTGTTTTCTTCACCATGGAAAGAATTGTTTGGTCATCCACCACAGTTGTTTTCCGTGGTCTTCCGGGTCTTTTGGTGTTGCTGAGCTCACCGGTGCGTTCTTTCTTTTTAAGGATGTTCCAAACAGTTGATTTGGCCACACCTAATGTTTTTGCTATCTCTCTGATGGGTTTGTTTTGTTTTTCAGCCTAATGATGGCTTGCTTCACTGATAGTGACAGCTCTTTGTATCTTATATTGAGAGTTGACAGCAACAGATTCCAAATGCAAATAGCACACTTGAAATCAACTCTGGACCTTTTATCTTCTCCTTGTAAATGGGATAATGAGGGAATAACACACACCTGGCCATGGAACAACTGAGCAGCCAATTGTCCCATTACTTTTGGTCCCTTAAAAAGTGGGAGGCACATATACAAACTGTTGTAATTCCTACACCGTTCACCTGATTTGGATGTAAATAGCCTTAAATTAAAGCTGAAAGTCTGCAGTTAAAGCACGTCTTATTTGTTTAATTTCAAATCCATTGTGGTGGTGTATAGAGCCAAAAAGATTAGAATTGTGTCAAAGTCCCAATATTTATGGACCTGACTGTATCTAAAAAGTGTGGGGAACATTGTCACCAGGACAAAAAATGACTGGAAAACCAAAATGTAACAATTGCCTCTAGAACAATGGGTAAGAGGTCATTTTTATTGGAGGCCCCTTTTTCGGTGTCCGCAATGTAAGAGATTTCCTTTGATGTTGACGAGATTTCTTTTCACTACCTGTTGTGTCTCTGAGCTGGAAATGTAGGGAAATCTCTTTAAGAGGACACAGTCAACAGCAGAAAAAAAAAAAAACTTGACAAGAAATCAAACTATTACATACTCTATTTCTCCAAATAAATTTGGCTGGAGGTACACTATTTACAGGAAATAACATTAATGATAAAATGATACCTCACCTAATTCCTCACCTTTCAGTGATGTAGTGTGCCCCTCACTACAGAAAAGACTATAATGTTCCCGTTTAGGTGTGTAGATTACATTATAGAACCTTTTGGCTGCTTGATACTCCTTCCAACTTTGCATCCCAGATACTTAAACCAGTTTTGAGATTTTTCACAGTCAGAACAGACATAAAAGTTTGGAAAAGATACCCCCCAAGCCAGATACTTTTAGAAAGCACAAAGGATAGTGCTGCTGATTTTGCACGTCCCATGATAGCTGTGCAAATGTTTACCAAAATGTTATTTTGTAAAGAGAAACACATGATTAAGCCATGCCTGATGAAGGAAACTACTTGAGACACTTGAGAAAGGAGTGCGCATGCTCTGTATGAGCCATGCTCAGAAACGCTTTTTGTCTTTCCTTCTCCGGTGACGTCATACGCCAACCGGTGTTGCGGTTCAGCTGTTCTCCATCTGACTTGCTTCCGGGTCTACACTACACTCACCGGGGGTACGCCGGAGCACGAAGATCTTTGTATACCCCAGGCTTGGACGCTTTTTCCCTTCGTCTGCTGGATCGTCACCCTCACCCACGAGCCTTTTATCTCTTCCTTTATGTGAGATGTGAGTGTACATTTGGCTGATTGCCTTTTTATACCATTAAACTGCTACACTTAGAAGCACTTTCCTGTTTTTATTTTTTAACTTGATGAAGGAAACTAAGCTGTCTATTCACCAATGTTTTTACCCAAGATTCACACATTTTCTAAGGCTCTGTTCACATACTGGTGTATCGAATCGTGGGCAGAATTGCCACGATTCTGCCCGCTATCCCGAATCATTGCAAATCGTGGGACGCCTGTGCGATTCCTGTGACTTGCAATGGCACCCCAAACACGGTGTGATTTTGCCACGATTGTTGCCTGACGAATCGTGGTAAAATCGCGCAAACAGAAGAATCACGGTACACCTGTCGCCCAAAAGAAGTTCTTGCACTTTTTTTGGACGGCAAGCACCTGCGATTCTGTTTGTGCGATTTTACCGTGATTCGTCAGGTGACAATCGTGGCAAAATCGCGCCGTGTTTAGGGTGCCATTGCAATCTATAACAGCTTCAATTCTTCTGGGAAGGCTGTCCACAAGGTTTAGGAGTGTTTGTATGGGAATGTTTGACCATTCTTCCAGAACTGCATTTGTGAGGTTAGGCACTGACCTTGGAGAGAAGGCCTGGCTCGCAGTCCCCCCCAGGTCATCCCAAAGGTGTTCTAAAACAGTTGCTAGCTCATCTATTTCACATTATATTAAAATGATACCTCTTAAAACGAATGAACTTTTAAAGTGTGGAGGATGCCTTATACACTATATTACCATAAATATTGGGACGCCTGCCTTTACATCCACATGAACTTTAATGGCAGACCAGTCTTTGTATGTAGGGTTCAATATTAAATTGGCCGACCCTTTGCAGCTATAACAGCTTCAACTCTTCTGGGAAGGCTGTTCACAAGGTTTAGGAGTGTGTCTGTGGGAATGGTTGACCATTTTTTCAGCACATTTGTGAGATTAGGCACTGACCTTGGAGAGAAGGCCTGGCTCGCAGTCTCTGCAGATCATCCAATGGACCTTGCTTTGTGCACTGGTGCACAGTCATCTTGAAACCCAAGTCTGCCTTTGAAAGCTTTGTCTTTTTGCTGTACTTAGTCTAGCCGTGGTGTATGACCTGTGACATGAAACACAACTTCAACTTCAACTTCAACACAACATCTTCCACAACCCCACCTTAGTAGTAGAGTTTAGCTGTTCTTCTTCCATTCTGTTTCAGGTAATGACTGTGTTTCAATCTACATATGACATTGATGATCATTAGCACCTGTGTGGTATAGTTGCTTAATCATACACCTGACTGTAAACCTATAAAATCCCTGACTTTGTGCAAGTGTAAGAATTGATGCTGATTTGAAGCTGGTTTGAAGCCAAAGGGTAGTCACACCAAATATTAATTTGACTTAGATTTTTCTCCCGTTTGTTTGCTTTGCAATTTGTAAATTGACAGAAATAATCAAATAAAATATATATTTTTGAAAGCTTTCTTACTTTACGGCATTTCTTAAACCTGCCTAAATTTGTTGCACAGTACTGTACATATAAAAATGATTTAGGTATGTAAATAGTGATTGTTATTGCTAAGTTAACTGACATATGATTTCTCTACTAAATTTGGCCTGGGCATCGTGGAATCATTGTTTTTCCTTTCACTTTTTGCCCTGGTATGCTGGTAAGTCCAGTTCAGTTTAACTGACCAACTACATACATTCAAAATAAAAAGAGAGGCAAATAATGTATAAGTCTATTGGTACAGCTAATAGTTCAATAGCATACACATTTCAGAACCTTAGCCTCCTAATTTTATGGGCAAAGTAGGAGTAACACAGAGCCTTCCTGTGTAACTATTACAAAATTCAAACAACAAACATATACTAAACAATTTCACTATGTAATTAATTCCAATAATAGTTACCCCTCATTAAAGCCCCAATCTTTTTATCTTGGAGGGAGAGCTGTGAGCTGTATGAGGTCCATATCTATTAGCCAGCTACTTTAAACCAGACATCTAGTAATATCTGAAAACGTAAGCGTCTATGCCATCCTGAAATTATAACATAATTTAAATGTACAGTATCTCACAAAAGTGAGTACACCCCTCACATTTTTGTAAATATGTTATTATATCTTTTCATGTGACAACACTAAAGAAATGTAAAGTAGTGAATGTACAGCTTGAATGACAGTGTCAATTTGCTGTCCCCTTAAAAATAACTCAACACACAGCCATTAATGTCTAAACCACTGGCAACAAAAGTGAGTACACCCCTAAGTAAAAATGTCCAAATTGGGCCCAATTATCTATTTTCCCTCCTCATTGTCATGTGATTTATTAGTGTTACAAGGTCTCAGGTGTGAATGGGGAGCAGGCGTGTTAAATTTGGTGTTATCACTCTCACTCTTTCATACTGGTCACTGGAAGTTTAACATAGCACCTCATAGCAAAGAACTCTCTGAGGATCTGAAAAAAAAAGAATCTTTGCACTACATAAAGAGGGCCTAGGCTATAAGAAGATCGCCAATACCCTGAAACTGAGCTGCAGCACGGTGGCCAGGACCATACAGCGGATTAGCAGGACAGGTTCCACTCAGAACAGGCCTCGCCATGGTCGACCAAAGAAGTTGAGTGCATGTTCTTAGCGTTATATCCAGAGGTTGTCTTTGGGAAATAGACATATGAGTGCTGCCAGCATAGCTGCAGACGTTGAAGGGGTGGGGGGTCCACCAGTCAGTGCTCAGACCATATGCCGCACACTGCATCAAATTGGTCTGCATGGCTGTCGTCTCAGAAGGAAGCCTCTTCTAAAGATGATACACAAGAAAGCCCGCAAACAGGTTGCTGAAGACAAGCAGACTAAGGACATGGATTACTGGAACCATGTTTTGTGGTCTGATGACACCAAGATAAACTTATTTGGTTTAGATGATGTCAAGCGTGTGTGTGGAGGCAATCAGGTGAGGACGGAGTACAAAGACAAGTGTGTCTTGCCTACAGTCAAGCATGGCGGTAGGAGTGTCGTGGTCTGGGGCTGCATGAGTGCTCCTGGCACTGGGAAGCTACAGTTCATTGAGAGAGCCATGAATGCCAACATGTACTGTGACATACTGAAGCAGAGCATGATCCCCTCCTTCCAGAGATTGGGCCGCAGGGCAATATTCCAACATGCTAACGACCCCAAACAAACCTCCAAGAGGACCACTGCTTTGCTAAAGAAGCTGAGAGTAAAGGCGATGGACTGGCCAAGAATGTCTCCAGACCTAAACCCTATTGAGCATCTTTGGGGCATCCTGAAAAGGAAAGTGGAGGAGGGCAAGGTCTCTAACATCCATCAGCACCGTGATGTCATCATGGAGGAGTAGAAAAGGACTCCATTGGCAACCTGTGAAGCTCTGGTGAACCCCATGCCCAAGAGGGTTAGGGCAATGCTGGAAAATAATGGTGGCCACACAAAATATTGACACTTTGGGCCCATTTTGGACATTTTCACTTAGGGGTGTATTCACTTTTGTTGCCAGCGGTTTAGACATTAATGGCTGCGTGTTGAGTTATTTTGAGGGGACAGCAAATTAACACTGTTATACAAGCTGTACACTCACTACTTTACATTGTAGCAAAGTGTCATTTCTTCAGTGTTGTCACATGAAAAGATCTAATAAAACATTTACAAAAATGTGAG
Source organism: Pelophylax lessonae (assembly GCF_965119305.1). NCBI lineage: Eukaryota > Metazoa > Chordata > Amphibia > Anura > Ranidae > Pelophylax > Pelophylax lessonae. Next base: position 360,751,299 of record NC_138768.1, read on the forward strand.
GGCTGTACTCACTTTTGTGAGATACTGTATGTCATTTTTAGGAGTCTGTTCAGTGGCCATGTTCCACGAAATTAAAAATGGCTAATCAGTAAACTTAAAAAAAAAGAAAGAAAAGAGTGCCATATTTTCTTGAAAAAAATGATGTATTTTTGATAAAAACAGATGAACACACATTTTCCAAATTGGAACAAACTGCAACTAATCTAAACCTGCAAAAGTTAGAAAGAGGGAGAAGGAGACACCACTGTCATATTGCTGTGCTAAACGAGATTAAAATAGTCCATAATAGCCTCTACATTAATGTGACATATTTGAATAGGTATGGCAAAGTTTGTCTGAAAATGGGTAGCAAATGGTGAACTGGAAAATGGACATTTCCCCTTGATGAATCAAACCATGCATAGAAATGCTAGTTTAAATAAGCTAAACAAAGCTGTAAAATAATAAATGTTAGCCACCAAAGTGACCTACACAGCTATTTGACCCTTCATAAACAGTCCCACCAGATATTCATACAACTGAATAAGACAGAACTTTCCCTTACCATCAGTCTTTTAAGAAGTGTTAGTGGAGCTGATCCCAATGGAAAGTAAAGTCAGGTGTGATCTCTAGTTGTAGGAGGCAGCTCTCTGTTGTATTGGGTGTCCCTATGAGTCCCAGGAGCAGTCCATAATAAATGTAAAGGATAAGAGCACCACAAAATTGTAATAAGTTAGGTAGAAATGTATTACTTCTGATAAGACATCGGACATTAAAAGGCAGTGCCTTTGCTTTTACTGACAAAAACCAATGGATTTTTACCTTCTAAACCTTTATCAAGATTAATAAATCTATACTGTGCTTATTACATACTTGTCCTGCTGTCATCATTTCCATTTATCTTACCATCAGTCTTTCACGGTATGAATGTTTGGCAGAGGGTCCTGACTTCTGCATGGTAGAGCCAAGTATACCACAATGTTGGTTAGGCAAACCCAGAGGGCTTAAAAAAGTAATATTATTTTTTTTTATTGGACAAAATCTTCAACGTATTAGTTTGTGTACCTTGGGACACAATTTATTGTGTTCTTTACTGTCTGGCTCAGTAAACTTGTTTGTAAATTGAACATTCTGCAGAACCACCCCATCACTAATTGTGAAGGTGACAGCAGTACCCTACTTTCCAGAATATTCTACAGTTCTGCTGACTGCTGAGTGAGGTCTTTAAAGACTATTTAAATAATCTATTGGTTAACGGTGCACTTGCATACATCAGTGATGACTGGGATAATTATAAATATGTTAATCTAAGAATTCTGTAAGTTTTAATTGCATACCATGGTTCTACTTTAGTCAGCCACATTCTCACAATGTCATCTATCATGGCTGACAGCCAAGAGGTCTGCCAAGGGAGCAAGCAGCCGATCCCCTCTCTGGTGCATCCTACAGTTTACCACATCTTTTTACATTATGTCCTTTACTCCTTGTTTGTCTAAAATTAAAATCCCTTTGTCATCAATAAAGCACAGATCTTTGTGATATAATGAATAGCTGTTCACTTTTTTTTTTTTGTAATGACCTAGCAGCAAACTGCTTCGTTAAACGAAATGAAAGTTGATAAATAAAAATGGCATTGATTTACTAAAGGGATAGAAGCTGTTCACTTAGTGAATGTTAACTCTGTAAAGTTAGTTTTAAATACATCTTAAATAGAGTAAAGCTTTGTTAAATTTGAATGCTCAGTAATTTCGAGCAAAAGGCTTGTTTCTTTTTTTATTTTCATACATAACTGAGTATGCAAAGTGAATACAGGTTCAGTTTATTCACCAACATTCTCTTTGCTAAGAATGTTACAAAAGGGACAAGGGGAGCTTCTGTCCTTATCTCAATAAAGCAATAGGACCAGGAAACAAAACCTGGATTAAGGGTGGCAGCAAGACAGCTCAACACCTTAACCCCTAGGAGTTCTTGAGGTCATATTTTGAGGGTGTAATATTTTTTAATGCTGCAACGTCAATGTGACATTAACCACTTTAGCCCCAGGAGGTTTTTCCCCCTTAAAGAGGTTGTAAACTTCAGAAAAAAAAAAAAAAAACACCTGAAAGACAAACACATAATGAGCTAGTATGCATCGCATACTAGGGCATTATGAAATACTTGCCGCACGCTCACCTCTCTCACGGGTGATATGTTCGGTCGCCCTTCATCTGGGTTTGCGGCATCCGGCCATCTGATTGGCTGGAGCCACGATGACGTCACTCCCGCACATGCGCGCGGGAGCTGATGGTCACGGCACAGGGCTCTGAAGGAACGGCACGAGTGGCCGTCCCTTCAGAGCGCATGCGCCAGTGATGTCACTGGCTGCATACAAGGTAAATATCTCCTAAACGGTGCATGTTTAGGAGATATTTACAGTACCTATAGGTAAGCCTTATCATAGACTTACCTATTGGTAAAAGTTACAGAGGAGGGTTTACTTCCTCTTTAATGACCAGGCCATTTTTGCGATACCGCACTGCCTTAGTTTGACTGACAATTAACTGTTGTGCAACGCTGTACCCAAATAAAATTGATGTCCTTTTTTTCCCCACAAACAGAGTTTACTTTTGATACTGGTTGTCGATCACCTCTGCGGTTTTTATTTTTTGCACTATAAACAAAAAAATTATTTAGAAAAATTAAAAATAATAGAAAAAAAAAATAATATTTTTTACTTTCTCCTATAAAACACATCCAATAAAAACATTTAAAAAATCGAATTTCTTTATCAGCTTAGACCATTATTTAGCACTGATCACTGTATTGGTGTCACTGGTCCCCAAAAAGCGTATATTAATTGGTTTGCGCAAACGTTATAGCGTTTACAAACTATGGGATAGATTTATGGAATTTTAATTTTTTTATTTTTTTTATTAGTAATGGCGGCGATTAGCAATTTTTAGCAGAACTGCGACATTGCGGCGGACAAATCTGACACTAAGCGACACTTTTTGGGGACCAGTGACACCAATACAGTGATCAGTGCTAAATAATATGCACTGTTACTGTATAAATGACACTGGCAGGGAAGGGGTTAACACCAGGGGCAATCAAGGGGTTAAGTGTGCTCCTAGGGAATGCTTGCTATCTGTAGGAGGGCTGGACTGACTGAAGAAAGAGAGAGATATGTGTTCCTGATTAGTAGGAACAGACAATCTCTCCCTCCCTTCCTGTCTGACAAAACAGCTGTCTGCCTTGTTTACATAGGCAGACAGCTGTTCTGTCATTCTCCTTCAAAATCGCAGGTGGCCAGCGGCCATCACAGCTGCTGGACCCGCGGACTGACTCCAGATGTGTCTAATCACAGTGGGAACGCGGCTCCAGCGGCACTCACACGCTCCCTAGAGCTCTAAAACAAAATCATGTATATGTACCGTATATACTCGAGTATAAGCCGACCCGAATATAAGCCGAGGCACCTAATTTTACCACAAAAAAGTGGGAAAACGTATTGACTCGAGTATAAGTCTAGGGTGGGAAATGCAGCAGCTACTGGACTCAACTGGACCACCACGAGACACAAAACAGGGGCTGTGGGCATGGTACAGGAGATGCAGAGCTGTGGACATGGTACAAGAGATGGTACAGGAATGGTACAGGAGATGGTTCAGACATGGTACAGGAGATGGTACAGGAGATGGTACAGAAGATGGCATAGGCATGGCACAGGAGATGGTACAGGAGATGGTACGGGCATGGCACAGGTGATGGCACAGGCATGGCACAGGAGATGGTACAGGCATGGCACAGGTGATGGTACAGGATATGGTACAGGTATGATGGTACAGGCATGGCACAAGAGATGTGCAGGCAGGGCACAGGTGATGGTACAGGAGATGGTACAGGCATGACACAGGTGATAGTACAGGCATGGCACAGGTGATGGTAAAGGCATGGCACAGATGGTACAGGCATGGTACAGGAGATGCAGTGCTGTGGGCATGGTACAGAAGAATGTCCTGTACCATGCCCGCAGCACTGCATGTGGAAATGCAGGGGCTGCGGAGGAGTCTCACTTACCTGTCTGTGAGGCATCTTACATTTAAAAATGGCGCCACCCGGCGCCAACACATCACCGCGCATGCGCCGCCGATACTCAGGAAAGCCCTTACACGTTCGGCTATTCCCGGACAGACGGCACATGCGTGGTGACGCGTTGGCGCCGGGCGGTGCCATTTCTAAAAGGGAAGTGAGATCGTGACTCGAGTATAACCCGAGGGGGACTTTTTCAGCATAAAAAAACATGCTGAAAAAGTTGGCTTATACTCGAGTATATACGGTAAGTAATTTTGCACTTAAGGGCCGCCCTACCACAGTATGTATGTAGGACGGTCCTTAAGTGGTTAAATAATTCTTACTTTTAAAAGTATATTTTATTCTCCAACTCCAATTGCAACAAGCTCTATATATTGCATATGGAGCAAAAACCCTATATAACATATTTTTGACTTCCATTCAATCAGATCAGATTTATTGTTATTGGTTATTCTTAATTCAGTTGAACTAAGTGTAGGAATGCATTATGTTTTCATGAACAAATTTACATATTGGAGGCACACCAGTGTTAGCCTAGCCCTAGTGATGTCTTGATTACTAATAAACCTCAACTGCAATACAATTTTAACTTTTTACAAGCTGTCACGTGAGTGCAAAGATCTGGTGAGTGTGTCTATCAGAGCAGATGGTGTGGCTGGTGGGCATGAACTCTTACAGGCCCAACAGCGCTATGGACCCTGGCAGGGATTCAGCACTGTTGTTGGCCCTGTTGTTGACACTGTTGTTGGCTCTGCTGTGACAGAGACACACTCCAGAGATGTTTTTAGTAACTGAATGCCGGAAGTGGAACAGCATTGCAGAGGCAGCGTTTAAAAGGTGGATGACTGTATTTCCTCTCCTACCTTAAGCAGGGCATTTCAACTACAGGCATGTCTTTAATGTAAGTGACCTAAATCTCTTGAGGATTCTTGAGTTCTGGATTCAGCTCCTGCCCAGCTTAGTGTTGGGTTTTCCCTTCCACGTTTAGGTGTTTCTACACCTTTGGTTGTATACTCTAGGTAAATATACAGTATCTCACAAAAGTGAGTACACTCCTCACATTTTTGTAAATATTTTATTATATCTTTTCATGTGACAACACTGAAGAAATTACACTTTGCTACAATGTAAAGTAGTAAGTGTACAGCTTGTATAACTGTGTAAATTTACTGTCCCCTCAAAATAACTCAACACACAGCAATTAATGTCTAAACCGCTGTCAACAAAAGTGAGTACACCCCAAATTAAAATGTCCAAATTGGGCCCAAAGTGTCAATATTTTGTGTGGCCACCATTATTTTCCAGCACTGCCTTAACCCTCTTTGGCATGGAGTTCACCAGGGCTTCACAGGTTGCCACTGGAGTCCTCTTCCACTTCTTCATGACATATCTTGGTCTCATCAGACCACAGGACACGGTTCCAGTAATCCATGTCCTTAGTCTGCTTGTCTTCAGCAAACTGTTTGCGGGCTTTCTTGTGCATCATCTTTATAAGAGGCTTCCTTCTGGGACAACAGCCTTGCAGACCAATGTGATGCAGTGTGCGGTGTATGGTCTGAGCACTGACATGCTGATCCCCCACCCCTTCAACCGCTGAAGCAATACTGGCAGAACTCATACATCTATTCTCAAAGACAACCCCTGGATATGACCAGAACTCAACTTCTTTGATTGACCATGGCAAGGCCTGTTCTGAGTGGAACCTGTCCTGTTAAACCCCTGTATGGTCTTGGTCACTGTGCTGCAGCTCAATTTCCGGGTCTTCTTATAGCCTAGGGCATCTTTATGTAGAGCAACAATTCTTTTTTTCAGATCCTCATAGAGTTTTTTGCCATGAGGTGCCATGTTGAACTTCTAGTGATCAGTATGAGATAGTGAGAGCGATAACACCAAATTTAACACACCTGATCCCCATTGTCACCACTGCGGACATTGTAACACTAATGAGTCACATGATACCGGGGAGGGAAAAAGGCTAATTGGGCCCATTCTAGACATTTTCACTTAGGGGTGTACTCACTTTTGTTGCCTGTGGTTTAGACATTAATGGGTGTGTGTTGAGTTATTTTGAGGGGACAGCAAATTTACACTGTTATACAAGCTGTACACTCACTACTTTACATTGTAGCAAAGTGTCAGTTCTTCAGTGTTGTCACATGAAAAGATATAATAAAATATTTACAAAAATGTGAGGGGTGTACTCACTTTTGTGAGATACTGTAAAAGGCACAAATTAATACAGCCCTGTAATTATTATTACACAGTTCAATGTATTTTTTAATTAAATGTAACCAGTGTCGGAATTGAACCTGGTCCCTGTACAATAGGATCCGTACAGCAGTATGTGTGTGTAAGAGGAAGAAACAGCACAAGGAGCCAATCAGCTCACATGTTGATAAAGAGCATGCCGATAGGAGAAAAAAGAGATAGTAACAAAGAGCTACATTTATCACTAGGCCGCTTCTGCTTTCACTCTCCATTTACAGGCTGGAGCTAGCCCATGACAGCCTGGGATCAGAGGAAGTTAGTTCAACGATGTTTTCTTTTTGTTTTTTATTTATCTTTAAGACCCCGTTCACACTGGGGCGATCCGACTTGCCGGGGCGACCTCACAGGTCGCGGTGCGCAGCTCGCATTGCAACCTCGGAGCGGCCGGCACGGACTTCATAACATTGAAGTCAATGCAGGTCGCTCCAGGTCGCCCCAAAGAAGCTCCGGACCCTTTTTCTAAGTCGGAGCGACTTGTGTCGCTCCTATTAGAACGGGTCCACAGCTTCTCTATGGCAGGCGACCTACGGCGACCAGGTCGCCTGACAGGTCGCCCCAGTGTGAACGGGGTCTTAATGAGCTATTAATTGTGTTATTTTAGCTAAGGGTTTGTGTTAACCTTTTTTTTCAAAATAAAAAAAATGTTGCTGAAATTGCTTAAAAAATATTAGCTGGAGTTTGGTTTTAATTTGTTTGTCTTGTCCTTTAAAGTCCATCCAAAACGACAATACTGTATATGACAACTTCCTGATGTGCAGGCTACTAGCAATTGTTAAGGTGGCCAACGGAGTCCAAGAAACTATCCTGCTGCCTGCCGACTTATGAACAAACCAGGTGGCATCCTGGATGAGGTCATTGACCAAATATGACCATTAGGGATGATCGACCAGAACACCCGAACATTTCCCGCAAGTTCGGCCCGCATTTCAGAACCCCATTGAAATCAATGGGACCCGAACTTCGGTAATCAAAAAATACCATTTTGAAGCCCTAAAACCCAATAAATGCCCCTAAAAAGTGCCTAGGGTTCTGGGTCATGCCCCAGGGACTATTAATCACACAAAAAAAGTTCATGAAAATTGTAATTTTTGATAGAGAGCCAATTATTTAAAAAATTTTAGAAAAAAAAAAATGAGATTTCTTTGGATTTGGTGTCTGTTGGGTCTAAAAAGTGTACCTGTGAAGTTTCAGCTCTGTAGCATGTCCAGAACCAGAAAAAAAAAAAGTTTGTTTGTATTAGAATTGCAATAGAACAGGCATATGGCTCCGCTATTTTCACACCTTGCCGGTTTTGTAGCTGGCGTTTTTTTGGGCATTTTTTGGGGGTTATTGGAGGCAGGAATAACATTAGAACTTCTGTGTAGGGGTATATACACACACACACACACACACGTATGTATATATACACATACACATATATAGGTGTGAAAGTAGCAGAAACCTATGCTTGCGCTAATTAAATAATTAACACCCATATGGCTTCTCTGCTATAACACCTATATGTGTGTATGTGTATAAATACATATAAGTGTGTGTGTGTATATATACCCCTATACAGAATTTCAGATGTTTTGCCTGCCTCCAAAGACCCACAAAAAATGCCCAAAAAAAACGCCTGCGCCAAAAAAAAAAAAAAACGCCCAGGTGTGTTATTGCAGGCGTTTTTTTTGGGCATTTTTTTGGGGTCTTTGGAGGCAGGCAAAACATCTGAACTTCTGTATAGGGGTATATATACACACACGCTTATATGTATTTATACACATACACACATATAGGTGTTATAGCAGAGAAGCAATATGGGTGTTAATTATTTCATTAGTGCAAGCATAGGTTTCTGCTATTTTCACACCTATATGTGTGTATGTGTATATATACATACATGTGTGTGTGTATATATACCCCTACACAGAAGTTCTGATGTTATGCCTGCCTCCAAAGACACCCAAAAAATGCCCTAAAAAACGCCAGCTACAAAAACGCCCAGGTGTGTTTTTGCAGCAGGTGTTTTTTTTTGAGCATTTTTTTGGGGTCTTTGGAGGCAGGCAAAACATCTGAACTTCTGTATAGGGGTATATATACACACACACTTATATGTATTTATACACATACACACATATAGGTGTTATAGCAGAGAAGCCATATGGGTGTTAATTATTTGATTAGCGCAAGCATAGGTTTCTGCTACTTTCACACCTATATATGTGTATGTGTATATATACATACATGTGTGTGTGTATATATACCCCTACACAGAAGTTCAGATGTCATGCCTGACTCCAAACATGCCCTCTAAAAAGCCCTATAAACGCCTGCAGCAAAAAGCAGGGTGACAGGGGCGAAGCCACTATCCGGTTCTATAAGTGTTCTAAGAGAAACGATCTTTTCTCTATAGCGGTCACCCTGACATGGAAGGGTTTGGTCACCCTGCCATAGCGGTCAGAGTCAGTTTATCCTACACTACACTACGGTCACCCTGGCACTTAACACTTTCCCTACAGAAGCTAGATTTTTGAATCTAACTAAAGTGGAAAATAGTACCCTAACTACACTAGATATCCCTTTCCTCACACTAATAATTGCTGAATGACACTTTGAGAGCAGAAGTAACAGAACTGCTTCCACTCTCTTCCACGTCCCTGTATTACAATGCTAGGAATTTGGCGGGGCTATCTTATATACTGGGGGGCGTATTCACTAATGATTGGCCTCTGGACCCCCTAGTCACTCCAATCACATTCCTGGCATTCTCCTGCCCCCTCAATTGGCTTTTACTGATGGTTCTGGTCCAATCACAGGCTTTTAAAGCCCATTTCCTGTCCCATTGCATTTTGGTCGGTTCTGGTTGCCGAATTCCGAACTTTTTCAGCAAAAAGTTCGGAATTCGGCCGAACCTCGAACAGCCAATGTCGAACCGATGGTCGACCCGAACTGTTCGATCATCCCTAATGACCATGACCATATTTGGTCAATGAGGCCAACCAGCACCTGACCCATTTATTTACATTTATCTAAAGGGCCAGGAGCTGTCAGCCGTGACGAGGAGTCTATTGGGATTGCATTGAGTTTACTCTTTTGATGGGTCGTTGGACGTTGTTCATCATGATCGACAATTTCTTTTTTTTTTTATTAAGGATTTTGTCCATGACATTTGTGTCTTTTATTTTTACTCCTTTAATTTTTTTTTTTTTTTGTGAATAAGTAGGGGTAAGTACCCCTTACTCAATCACTTGTTGTGGGATGGATATCTGGGAGCCCTCTTGTTTCCAATAAGTTATTCCCTCCTGCAGACTTCCACATCTACAAGGCCAGGGATGTGGGAATGAGGCCCTTGTTCTCATCAACATGAGGACAAGGTTCTTTGCTATCGGAGCCCCTTGGCAAGATGTCCACCCCATGTTGAGAATTTGTGGCTGGGTATAGTTCAGGAGGGAAGACTGCATGCTTGCTGACCCCCCCCCCCCCCATTCCTGGTTAGAGAGGCTGCATACTTGGATAATGTTCTTGGGGAATTTTGGGGACCCATTCCTTTTTTTTTTTGCATGGGACACCTCCTAAAATTCATACTAGACTCTTTTTTTGTTTTGTTTTTCAGGGGGTTCCCTTTTAAAATCCATAATCGACCCTCATCAAGAATAAGGGTCTGGTATGTTTTTTTAGGTAGTACTACAAGTATAGGCAGTGCACTGAATTGCTTTACATATATTTCAGGGCTAAACCAAAAACACGTATTTTCAATAATGCTAAATTAGGTATAGAGACAGTTATGTCGCATATCTGTTTAATTTGCATGCATTTCATTCTATATTTTTTTTTTTAATTAGCAAAATTTAAAAAACGTGGACCTTTGGGCTAAAAACTAAAATTTGTAAACCCTCTTGTCACAAAATAATTAAAGTAATATGATATTTTTGTATCATCACTTTTTAATAATATTTTTATATAACTGTCATTTATCTAGTGTTTATATTTAGCAGTGCTACATGATAGCTGCTTTGTCTATTAGAGATGATGACAAAGTAGAACTCCCCGAATCCTGCAATTTATATGTGTATACTTTTTCCAACTGAACAAGGTAGAGGCCCAGCAAAGCCTTTTAATGAACTTATAAAACTCTACAACTAAACCAATCAACTGGGTCTACCAAAGCTGCTGGTTTGAATATGTATGATGTGACACCCTGGTATTGTTCTCTTATAACACACCACTTGTAAATTTCCATTATTTGTTCAGAGAGACCATTCACAATTATAGAATGTAAGCTTTCCTTTAGCATGCAAAGTAGAGGACAATGTAAATGCATGATGGGCAAATTGGAACAGCAGCACTTACAAGTATAAATTAACTGGGTCTCTCTGAACAGTTTTTTTGCTCTCCATTTTGAGAGGCAGGAGGCTGGTGACTTCAAAGACAGGATTATGAAAGAAGATTAAAAAAAAAAAGAAAACTTGATCTAATGTTCATGTTTCAAGTCATGCAAGTCTGCTCTCTCAATAGGCCAGAGTGCAGGTGCATTGAGCTCTGGGGATGTTTTGAGAAGAGGTGGTCCTTAAGTTTATATATATATAGTGCTATAATCTTTCCAGATGTATTTAAAGTTTGTTTTTAGGCTTTGGGCCTTTGTTCCTTAAATGAATATGTTAATGTTCTCTCTGTACCACAAAGCATTTGCATGTGTATACATAACTAACATTTGTGAACTGCTGTCATGCAAAATGGGTTTTCTAAAGCCAGTCTATCAAACTACAGCTAAGCTGCTCCTAAAGAGTGTTAGAACAAATAATTGACACTGTAATCTCAGAAAAATGAAGTAATTAAGGCATTCAGAAATGCATATATTCAACTGATTTCAGTCCACAGAAGAAGACTGGCTGCGTGCAGAAGAATTGAACGAATAATTGCTGTTCCAACAGATTTCACTAAAACGCCATGCAAATATAATAAATGTCTAACACTGTGACATTGGAAAGATGGGAATTTTAATTGGAAAGGGATTACCAAACCATAAAGTATGGATTACAAGATGATCCCTCAGCCTTGTCTAGTCAGTGCCATGCATGGGGTGGATAGGTAGGCAGATGAATATCATTTAAGCTCAAAGATCAAATGCTAATAGTGTACTTTTAGACCTGCACATATGAGTCATAATAAGTAAATGGATCCTTTCTATTCCCCAAGCATGTAAACATAGTCGTACTTTTATTATCTGCTCTAGCAACTGTTTCAAACCACTCCTCCTTTATGCAAACTGTGCAATCTAAGCAGACTAAAGAATAGTGTTACTAATATGCAAAGTCAACAGCTAAGCCCTCATCGCTATCCCTAATTACTCTCCCTGTTACATGACATACTGTATACAGAGAGCGATAACACATGATGGTCACAGCAATGTTCAAGACGTCCATCATATGAGCTGGTATTGACTGAGCAAGGGCCAAGATGGCAGCACCCAATGATGGAATACCTAGGTCTTGATCGAAAGACTGAAGACAAGTCATTATTATATTATTGCACATTTGTTTTTAGTTTCTTTTAAGTTAAAAAATTAATATTTGGCAGTGGTTTCTGCAAACATTGGCACAGGAAAAAGTGGGTTTAGGTCATCAAATAATATACAGACACACATGAGCTAATATACTATAGGGGATGAAAATCTTCCCATAATAAAGTATATGAATAATTGCTTTGTTTATTCAATCATGCACAGTTGAAAAAAGTAAACAAGAATTTGGTTTTCCACATAAATTAGGTTGAAGTAGAACTATAGGCAAAACCTCTTTTTCATTTTGGATAGAGCAAAGGAGGGTTATAATCCCTAACAGATTTTTTTTTTCACCATCTGTGTCCCATTGCAGAGGTTTACCTTGATTTCCTGTCCCATATCCAAACAGGAAATGAGAGGATATCCCTGAAAATTAAAGGAATTCCTTGGGGCACTCCCAGGTCACCAGAACTAGTGTCCCCATTGGAAGATTTCCCCTGTATTACGTTTGTGGTGCCATTCCCCCTGAAGATGTCATCCCCTGCCGAAATGCGTTGGGTGTGGTCTATATATATGATGTCATCATGTTATCCATCGGCTGGAATCTGGAGCTTGGAGATTTTGAAAATTGCTGGGGTATTTTATTATTAAATAAAAATTTAGCCAGGAGTTGGATATTGTAAGTAAGAAATATGTTCTTAATGTAGTTTAAGACAATCAATATTTGCATAAAGTATATCTAAAGACAACATTTTTTTTGTTTTAGAATAAAGGGGAGAGGGAGTAGAACACCTGTCAGTTTTTATTTCTGTCTGTGCCCCTCAATAGGGAGAGTCACCCTCTCTATTTGTCCTATTTACCATTGTCATTAAAAGTGAAAAATAATCTAGAATTCTCATACGCTGTACTATCACACTTGTTGCCTGTAATATTTAAAAAAAGTAAAAAAGAAGATACAAAATGTTGTGTTGTCCCTAGAACAGTAATAGAGGGGAAATCTTGCAAAGGGAACACTAGTTATGGTGACCCTGGTGACATCCCGGGATTCTCTTACTTTTGAGGGCGATCCTCTCACTTCCTGTTTTGGCTATGGGACAGGTAGTGAAGGGAAATCTCCCCAATAGAATACAAATGGTAAAAAAACTGAGGGGGTTATACCTCCCTTATTCTATACAAAATAGAAAAAAAAGTTTTGCCTTTAGTTTAATATTTAAATCCATGTTTAACTTCTTTTCTTTCTAATTATAAAAGTGACCACTCTATTTACTTTTGTACTATTCTATCCATAATAATATTTATAATAAGATTTTCTATTTATAATACTTTTTGCATCAGTTTATGAATTTGTCAATGGGATATACTTCTAAGTGTACATATCAGAAAACTGACAACACTTAAAAATTACAAGTGCAGCTGGGGAGCAATATTTTTAAATTATAATTTTTAAAAAGATATATTTTCCTCGCTTTAATGATACTGTAAAGCATTAAAAACATACAGTATATTAAATAATCCCCCTCCTTAAAGTGGTTGTAAACCGCATTCATGAAATACGACCTGGGCACATATATTTGTAGTGTTTGCTTATCTCTCTCCAAAGCTCTGAGTGATGTGTCTTTCTGCTGTTTCATTCCTCTGTTTTCTGCAAGGTCACTTCTGAAAAGCTCTCTGACACACAAGATAAAAGCAGCTAGAATTTTGTGTCGGGGAGGGAACTGAGAGGTAGATTAGCAGAGAGCTTGTCTATTCAGACTGCAGCTCTGCAAATTTCTTTGTTCCTCTGCCTATGTGGAGGGGGTGTTTGCCTTTCCTCCAATCATCTCTCACACAGTGTAAGCCCAGACTCCACACCCACTGCGGAAATAGGAAGAACGATTTGAAACACAATGTGCATTTTCTAAAGATTGTACAAAGGGAAAGACAGCAGATATACTGTATATGTAAAACTTATGTAGGAGGATTTATTTCCTCTGTGTATATTCTGGGGCTATTCCCTTCACTGGGTATATGTGAGGGGTTACAACCACTTTAACATTCATGATACCACATGCATAAACCCAAAGATACATCCAGGGGAGCTTGCAGCCAATATCCAAATGCCTGTTTGCCATCTTTTGATAGTTTAGCATTTTTAATTTTTTAGATGTTTATTTTCCAATTTTTATTTCTTTATTTTACAACTAATTAGCACATAGATCTTTTGTTATATATGTCTTTTGCTGCATATTAATTTCTAAATCCCCCAGCTGCATTCTGGGGATAGATTGCTGGGGGGGCAATTTGCGCATGCACAGTAAGAAACCAGCTTCACAGCCAGTTTCCCTAACCTAAGTCAAGAAGGCGGCGCCAGCACCCGGTAGTCAATTAAAAAATTGGTTCAAGTGAGGACTCCTGGACAGGTAAGTGCCTTAATATTAAAAGTCAGTAGCTACAGTATTTGTGGCTGCTAATTTTGAATTTTTATTTATTTTTTTGGGGGTGGGGGAGCCAAAAGCAAGCGTTTATTAAAGCACAGCTTACTAATTCGTGGCTGTATTATTTTACTTTTTTAGGCTTTCTTTATTCTATTTCTCTCTGGTGATCCAGTTAGTAAGCTCTCTTGCGATTACAGGGTTGAGACAAATTATTTACCATGGGCAGGGGTGCATAAAATGATCAGTATTTTTTTATTTATATAAAACCTTTATCCCAAAAGGAAAAAAACTGTTGTAAATTAATTTAAAGTATTAGCTGGAGTTTATCTTCAACTAGTTACTGCATTTAAATCTGCTAATACTTCTAACACTCTCCTCCCGCTAGACTGACAATGCTGCTGTACAAAGGTGCCCTTGTGCTCCTTAATCCAGAGTGGTATCTGTATAATACAGGGGCTGTGTTACTGGCCAGAGAACCCAGTGAAAACAGAGGGGCAAAAAAAAAAAAAAAGAAAACGAATGCAGGCACCACATCTAATGATTGATAAGCTGCAATATATAACATTTCTGTACTGAGAGAATATGGAGTTAGACAATACTAAGATATGATTTTTTTTTTAAATGCTAGTTGCCTATCTGTTATGCATATCTATTATGCCTCGTTTCCACTGAGCGGAACGGTTCGGGTCGGTACAGTTTGGAAGGGTTAGAATGGTCTGGTCTATTCAGGTGAGCGTTTCCACTGCAAGTCGGGCCACCAGGGACCATGCGGGGTTTACACCAAATGAGGTGTTTGTTTTGCTCTTTCATTTGACGTGAGCATTGAAGTTTTCCTGTCCGCCAATCAGTGGAATCTATCGTGTGACGACAGTAGCTCTGCCCTAACCGTACCGTACCATTTCCTATGGCCCTACATCTGAAGCAGGACCAGGAATGGTGCGGTTTGGTTCAGTTGTATGGGCCACTTTCATAATGGAACCGACCCGAACCGATCTGCTCAGTGGAAACGAGGCATTCGTTTCCATACTTTCTGAGAAGCTAATATAAAACAAGTATACAGATGAGAAGTTCTGACATAACGTTGACTTGACACTTGATGTGCAAGGGATTACAGAGGACTAGCCCAATGACTTATTGAGGTACTGTTTAAAAATACCTTACATTTAAAGTAAATATCTAACCAAAACATTATTGTTTTTTTTGTATTGGATATAGTGGAAAAGGGATAGAACTTTGTCAAGTTTTATTACTGACCCTGTTTATTTCTCTTTAGTTTGCAAGGAAAACACAATGAACAGTAATCTGCTGAATGGGAGGAGAAACCTTATTGTCACCATCATCTTTGGAAGATTCTCACTCATCTCTTCTTCATTGGGCAACTATAAAATAATCTGGGCTGCCACTGCGGACCTCCATGTGTACATGCCAGCCAGGCACTTGGTTGTTTTGTTGACCCTCTAGTACATCCTTTTTCAACCAGGGGTGCCTTCGCAAAATGCCTAAAAATTGATCAAAAATTGTATACAAGCCGGCAGGTGGATGAAGGTTGCCTTTCAGTTACACAAAGCCAAAGGTTTTCATTATGAACCATTACGACTTTCTAGACACTGGCATGCTATCAACCAATGGCATCATCAGTTAATAAGGAGGATGTTTGTGGCCTCCACAGCATCCTTCTTCAACCCTCCTGTGCCTCTCTCCTTCAGCACTGGGGTCACATTAGCTGTCTGATGGAGAGAAATTGAGGGAAAAGAGAAACATTGGAATACTAGTCAGTATCAGTGTGCAAAAGTGTATTTGCTTTCGAAGAATAAATCACCTCTAACGTTGGGTGTCCTACGTGTGGATGTTGATGTATTATGTAAAGCTATTAGAATTTTTTTTACAGTTTAGAATGGGGTGCCTCGAGACTGTCCATAATTTTAAAGAGTGCCTTGAAATTATCTATAATTTTAAAGTGTGCCTTGACTGCTTTAGTGTCTAGTTTTAATATCTTGATTCCCTGACTGGTTCCAAGCATTAACATCAGGAAACCCAGAGTGAACTCAGAACTTCTGGTTTGCCTACCTATTTCAGATCGATGGCTAAAGATGAACTGAAACCTTTGGATCACTTTGACAGCTAAGAAACTAGTGCTTTTGAAAGGGGTTAGGCATCTCACTTATGGCAGCCTCCATTTTTCTCACACTTCAGGTTTCCTTTAAAGCAAATTGGACTTGGTCTTATATTTTTTACCTTCTTCTGTTATAAAGAAGGCTTAGAAGTTCTAAAATTTAAGGTGTTTTCTTTTCAAGGCTCAACTCAGTGAAGATGTCTCTTTTTCAACCTCTGTAACTTTGAAATGATT
Source organism: Pelophylax lessonae (assembly GCF_965119305.1). Lineage (NCBI taxonomy): Eukaryota > Metazoa > Chordata > Amphibia > Anura > Ranidae > Pelophylax > Pelophylax lessonae. The sequence continues at coordinate 360,767,860 of NC_138768.1, forward strand.
CGGTATTATTTCCTAATCTGAATGCAAGGATAAGTGATCATATCTACACTCCTTTGGAATCCAGTACAAATATCTTCTCCAAACTAATAATAATAACCATGCACAAATTCTATAGTCTAAGGCTCTAAGCAATTCAATTCTAAGTCTATAGCCATCAAACAAATTAATAAGCAGGATGGAATATTTTAGCTGAATACCAGAAAATTTTATAACTTCCCTGTTGTAATATGAGGGTGTAAGGACTTCAATTCGAAGTGGGGCCACCAGGGCAAACTTTTGGGCAATTTGCTTACAAATGACCAATAACTTAAGTTTTATAGTAGAAGATCCATAATTCAACAGTTGTAGCTTAATTATAAGCAAATCTTAAAAATGTTTTTTTATATACCTATAATACTAAATTTCTTAATGGCCCTTTCGGTATATAACCACTAATGCTTCCTTTTTGCAATACTTCACCTACCAAAGTATACTTCTGGAAAATCTTATCCTTCTGTAGGGTGCTTGTCCATTTTAAGTCTGGGTGAGTCAATATGCTAAAGGGCCATACACACTATCCAACTTTTGTGGTTAGATTTCCTTCAGATTTACCTTTTCTATGTAGTGCAAGGGCCTGCCTGATTGCATACAAATTGAAAGTGTTTAGGTTTGACCTCATATTATATGGTTTTGGTAAGTCTAAAGGAAAAAGTCTTCAGAAAATCTTATAGTGTGTATGGCCCATAAGGCTGCCCACACACTATAGAATCTGTATTTACAATTTCTTTATGATGTACCTCAAACTGTGTACTGTAAAGACCTGACTGATTTGATACTTTTTGCATAGATTGTTTAGGTTTGTCCTTTTAGCATATTTTTAATTGTAGCAGAACTTCAAGATGGGATAAGATGGTAAATAGCGGTTAAAATGACTGTTCTATCTCCTAGTGAAACAAACATATGGCGGACCTCCAACTATCATGGCTTATGTAGACTTTGCCCTTTCAAGGTAATATTCTTCACAACTAGATATAGCACTGTCATTTATTTTCAATGACGGATGCCGTTTCCTTTTGATACGTGTATACTATTGTGTACCTTTTGTGTTCTGATTTAGTGAATACTGTATAAAAATGACACATTTAGGTGTTTTTGGGGTGGTGAATAAAATGGCTATAGTTTGACTATCTTTTACAGTACCCAATGTCTTGTGGGTTTAGTTCAGCATTCTGTAAAATGTCTGTATGTGAGAAGCTCATAATGTCCAAGGTCAGTGAAGAAGAGCATATTCAGCTTCACTATGGTGAGAATAGACATGGAATACAGCACATCCAATGCAGTGGTAAACCCTCTCCCCAGCAGGTATAAACTCACCAAATCGCAATGCCTCCCACTAAACTTTATTTGACAAGTAGAAAGCCACTCATACAGTGGGTACGGAAAGTATTCAGACCCCCTTAAATTTTTCACTCTTTGTTATATTGCAGCCATTTGCTAAAATCATTTAAGTTCATTCTTCTTCCTCATGAATGTACACATAGCACCCCATACTGACAGAAAAACACAGAATTGTTGACATTGTTGCAGATTTATTAAAAAAGAAAAACTGAAATATCACATGGTCCTAAGTATTCAGACCCTTTGCTGTGACACTCATATATTTAACTCAGGTGCTTTCCATTTCTTCTGATCATCCTTGAGATGGTTCTACACCTTCATTTGAGTCCAGCTGTGTTTGATTATACTGATTGGACTTGATTAGGAAAGCCACACACCTGTCTATATAAGACCTTCCAGATCACAATGCATGTCAGAGCAAATGAGAATCATGAGGTCAAAGGAACTGCCTGAAGAGCTCAGAGACAGAATTGTGGCAAGGCACAGATCTGGCCAAGGTTACAAAAAGATTTCTGCTGCACTTAAGGTGCCTAAGAGCACAGTGGCCTCCATAATCCTCAAATGGAAGACGTTTGGGACGACCAGAACCCTTCCTAGAGCTGGCCGTCCGGCCAAACTAAGCTATCGGGGGAGAAGAGCCTTGGTGAGAGAGGTAAAGAAGAACCCAAAGATCACTGTGGCTGAGCTCCAGAGATGCAGTCAGGAGATGGGAGAAAGTTGTAGAAAGTCAACCATCACTGCAGCCCTCCACCAGTCGGGGCTTTATGGCAGAGTGGCCCGACAGAAGCCTCTCCTCAGTGTAAGACACATGAAAGCCCGCATGGAGTTTGCTAAAAAACACCTGAAGGACTCCAAGATGGTGAGAAATAAGATTCTCTGGTCTGATGAGACCAAAATAGAACTTTTTGGCCTTAATTCTAAGCGGTATGTGTGGAGAAAACCAGGCACTGCTCATCACCTGTCCAATACAGTCCCAACAGTGAAGCATGGTGGTGGCAGCATCATGCTGTGGGGGTGTTTTTCAGCTGCAGGGACAGGACGACTGGTTGCAATCGAGGGAAAGATGAATGCGGCCAAGTACAGGGATATCCTGGACAAAAACCTTCTCCAGAGTGCTCTGGACCTCAGACTGGGCCGAAGGTTTACCTTCCAACAAGACAATGACCCTAAGCACACAGCTAAAATAACGAAGGAGTGGCTTCACAACAACTCCGTGACTGTTCTTGAATGGCCCAGCCAGAGCCCTGACTTAAACCCAATTGAGCATCTCTGGAGAGACCTAAAAATGGCTGTCCACCAACGTTTACCATCCAACCTGACAGAACTGGAGAGGATCTACAAGGAGGAATGGCAAAGGATCCCCAAATCCAGGTGTGAAAGACTTGTTGCATCTTTCCCAAAAAGACTCCTGGCTGTATTAGATCAAAAGGGGGCTTCTACTAAATACTGAGCAAAGGGTCTGAATACTTAGGACCATGTGATATTTCAGTTTTTCTTTTTTAATTAATCTGCAACAATGTCAACAATTCTGTGTTTTTCTGTCAGTATGGGGTGCTATGTGTACATTCATGAGGAAGAAGAATGAACTTAAATGATTTTAGCAAATGGCTGCAATATAACAAAGAGTGAAAAATTTAAGGGGGTCTGAATACTTTCCGTACCCACTGTATATTAATAACCATTAGATTCGATTGCTTTTAAAATATAAGTGGCTTTATACTTGTCAAATAAATGTTAGTTTATTGGGTTACTGTACCCTTGGAGGATATCTTTGCTTTTTTCACATGATAATGGCCATTTATAAATCCTGGGGAGATACTTGGTGACATTCCACACCCAAAAGGCTGAATATTTACATAAGTGTTTTATGCCAACCATGAGTGGGTGCGATTTGATGAGTTTGTACCTGCTGGGGAGAGGGATCATCAGTGCACGTGAGGTGGTGTGGGATTGATAATTATCTCAACAATAGAGGATCTCAACACTTTATTATGCTCAAGTTTGGTGGACTTTATTTTATTTTCGTTTATTTTATGGACTTATTTTTTGGACTTTTTTGTTACGATGGGTGAAAACCTATTTCCTGACAGACTCCATGGCAGCATACGTATCGGGTTTGGCCCCGCCTCCAAACCTACCCATAGGACCTCACTCCCATAAATCTTTGCTCCTGTTCAGCACACGTGTTCTTTTTTTGTCCTCCAAAGGATTACCTGATATCCTACCTGAAGATGGATTCCGGGTGATGGATGGCTCTACCAGTCGGGTATGGAGCTCTCCAATAAGCCCCAGCTGCTGCGGGGTATGGAGTAGGGGCGAAGATGTATGCAGCCTTGGCCAAAAAGCCCAGCTGCTGCGGGTGGCCGGTACCCTAAGAATGAGATAAGTCCGGTGTGTGCATCCATCCCTGGTGATCTGCGGTCCGTGAGTACAAAGTCCTCCATGGCAGCTATTTTGTTTATATTATTGCTTGCTCGTGCCTTTATGTCTTACCTGGTTTTCTCCTGCCTTCCCTGGTGGCTAGTGGTCCGGGGCCGGTCAGCGATTCACTTCCTGACCGGCCTCCGGTGCGCGCTACTGCGCATGTGCGGCGCCTCGGGAACGAGGCTTGGTTCTCGCGCATGCGCAGTGTAAGCACGGCGCATGCGCAGTAAGCTGGCGTCGGTGGCGATCGCTGATGACGTCACCAGGCGCCATATTTAAACCCCAGAGCTGTCAGCAGTGTTGTGTTTGTACACACTGCTGATACTGGGTGTTACACATACGAAAATCGTTCGTTTTTGTGGTCGTTTTGCTGTGCGCTGCCGCTCTGCCTGCTAACCTTGGTTCCTGGTGAGTACTGGCCCCAGTTTGGGAGCAACCCCCCCCCCCCCCCCCGCTTTGCTGGTTTTTCTGACATGCTGTCCGGCTCATTCTTGTAGGTCAGCATCAGAATGGAAGCTACTTTGCCCTCCGGTGGTCAGCCCGCCCCTAACAGGTATTTGGGGCTTCTTGGTGGGGTTGTGGGTTATAGGGGGTGGGGGTAGGAACTCAAGTGTTCCTAGCTTCCTGTCTGTGTTTTTCTGTTTTTTCTTTTGTTTACAGCCCTCCTCGTTCAGAGACTAGGCACTCTTCTCAAAGAAGTGAAAGGCGCTCAAGCTCTCGCCACCGGCACTCTACTGGAAAGTCCCGTTCGGGCTCACATCATCGTAAAGCGTCCACTTCAGCCAGCCACGCACAGAGACCTGACAAAGCAGGTTGCAGGGGCTGTGGCGCTAGTGTCCCGGAGAGGAAGCTTTTCTGTGACAGATGTTTCTCCCAGGCTGCGGGAGAAAGGGATACTTCCGATCAACGCATTGAGGCTTTGGTCAAGAGAGTGGTAAAGGACTCTTTGGCAGAGTTGGGTGTCAGTCGTTCTCAAGACACTGCAACGGCTTCCCCAAGCCCTTCCCCTGTAGCACTACAGGTACAGGAAGATTTCGAGTCGGCCCACACAAGCCATCAGTCGATGCTCTTGTCGGGTAGCGACTCTGAAGATGAAGATCCCTGCTTGGGTTTTGAATATACCTTGGTGCCTTCCCTGGTTAAAGCGGTCAGAGAGACCTTAAATTGGGAAGAATCAGCTGTTCCCCCTCCCAAGCAGAAGAAGTACTTCAAACAGCTCAATAAGGAGCGTGTTAATTTTCCCTTCCTGGGAGAGTTGGGTGAAATCATCTTGGAGGAGTGGAGAAAGGTGGAACGAAAGAATTCCTTAGTATCCAAGATGGCTAAACTTTACCCCTTCAAAGAGGATGATGTGAAACATCTTGAGTCTCCTCCCCTAGTTGACGCAGCAGTGATGAGACTGGTCAAGCATGTGACCCTTCCCTTAGAGGATACGGTCTCATTTAAAGACCCGTTGGACCGAAGGATGGACTCTGATTTGAAAAGAATCTACCTTACAGCAGGTATGGCCTGTAAGCCAGTCCTGGCTTTAGCCGCTCTATCCAAAGCCATGGAGTCTTGGGCTGATGTGGTAGACGAATCGGTCAGATCGGTTTCGGAAGAGGTGGCCAGAAGCGCTCCAATCCAGGAGCTTAGGCTGGGCGCGTCGTTCCTTGGGGAGGCTTCCATAGACCTGATCCGTCTATTGGCAAGAGTTATGCTGTCCTCGGTCACAGCTAAGAGAGCTCTTTGGCTCCGCCCTTGGGTTGCGGATCCGGCATCAAAGCAAGTTTGGTGCCGTATTCCCTTTGAGGGGTCCTCCCTTTTCGGGAACAAACTTGACGAGGCCATAACCCGGGCCACAGGCGGTAAGTCTGGGTTTCTTCCCCAGGATCGGCGCCAGTTCAACGTCAAGAAAGGACAGCCTACCAGAAAATTTGTGCCTGACCGGGCCAGGGAAGCTCGTTCTTATAGACCTGGTCGGGAGTTCAACCGGAACTGGAGATCCAGACAGTCTTCCAGGAAGACGACAAAGAACGTCTCCTCGGGGGACCGTGAGCCCACTAAGTCCTTTTGAAGGTGGGCCCGCTCAGACATGTCGGGTTGGTGCGCGTCTACGCTCCTTCCGACATGTCTGGGCGGCTTCGATTCAGGACCCCTGGGCCGTCAGGACGGTGTCTTCAGGCCACAAGTGGGTCTTCAAGGAGAGGCCAGGCTCAAGGTTCCTGCCTACTGCCATACCATGCCTAGAAGAAAGGCGTCAGATTTTGTTTTCTTACGTCGAAGCTCTCATTGCTCAAGGGGCTGTCATCTCCGTTCCAGAGTCCGAGCGAGGCCAAGGAATATATTCTCCGCTCTTTCTGGTCCAAAAGAAGAACGGATCATGGAGACCAGTAATAGATTTGACCTTCTTGAACAAATTCATAAAAAAAGAAAGGTTCAAAATGGAGACCCTGTTGTCCATACAGCAGTCAGTCCAGCCGGCAGATTGGATGGTGTCCATCGACTTGAAAGACGCCTACTTTCATGTCCCTGTGGACGAAGATTTTCAAAGGTTTCTCCGGTTCGAAGTGGGAGGATTACATCTTCAGTTTATCTGTCTCCCATTCGGGCTCTCAACATCTCCACGGACCTTTTCAAAAATCTTATTGGCCGTGGTAGCCCTACTGAGATTGAAAGGTATCCGTCTTCACCACTATTTGGACGATCTACTCCTGTTGTCCCAAGACAGAGACCAACTATTAGTTCATCTGGAGCAGGTCGTGTCCACTCTCCAGAAGTTTGGTTGGTTACTCAACAAGGAGAAGAGTCACCTGATTCCAACTCAGTCCCTGATCTACTTGGGCGCTCTGTTCGACACAGAGAAGGCGACTATCTCTCTTCCAGAGGAAAAGATAGGGACTCTTCGAGACAGGATTCGCTTTGCCCTCTCGTCCTCTCATCTTCAGGCACGTCAATGCCTGAAGGTGATCGGGACTATGGTCGCAGTAGTCCCCATGGTGAAGTGGGCCCTGTGGAGGATGAGACCCTTTCAGAAGGGATTCCTTCAGCAATGGGATACGTGGCATCTGGATCAACGCATCTTTTTAACCCCTTCAATGAGAGCGAGTCTCCCCTGGTGGTTATGCAGAGACCACCTGCTGAACTGCCACTCTCTGAAGCCAGCTCCGTGGGTAGTGGTTACCTCGGACGCCAGCAACATAGGCTGGGGTGCCCACTGTCTGTCGGAGGTGGCACAGGGCAGGTGGGAGTTTTCCACTCGAGGAATAGTATCCAACATACTAGAACTTCGAGCAGCATTCCAAGCTCTTCGAGCATTTGCTCACCTGACAAAAGACCAACCTGTCATGCTGCGCCTGGACAACACCTCAGCAGTGGCATACATCAGGAAACAAGGGGGAACACGCAGCTGGTCCCTATTGAGGGAAGTGGAGCCGATTATGTCCTGGGCACAGAAAAATCTCTCGAATCTTTCAGCGGTTTATGTTCCAGGAGTCCAGAATGTCAAAGCAGACTTCTTGTCCAGAGTGGATCTGGACAACAACGAGTGGTCCCTTCACAAGGAAACGTTCAACTGGATCCTAACATTGGGGCTTTCTCCAGAGGTAGACCTCTTCGCCTCCCCCTGCAATCACAAACTGCCGAAGTACTACTCAAGATTCAGAGATCCACAAGCATCAGGGATAGATGCACTCTCGGATCAGTGGAGATTCCACAGGGCATACGCCTTCCCACCAATTCCGATTGTGTTGCAGTTCCTTCGGAGACTCAGGTCGGAGCCAGTGGAGGTAGTGGCGGTGATTCCCTTCTGGCCGAACAGGCCATGGTTTCCCCTTCTGACGCTACTCAGTGTCCGAGACCCAATCCCGCTACCCTTCAGACCGGATCTGTTGTCCCAGGGGTCTGTACTCCATCCGTGCCCAGACCGTTTACATCTCAGGGTCTGGATGTTGAGAGGAGGAGGTTACAGACTTTAGGCTGTCCAGAAACGGCAATCTCGACATTACTTAGTGCTAGAAGAAGCTCAACGAACAGGGTGTATCAGAGAATCTGGGAAAAATTTTCTGCACAACTGAATACAAGGCCTGATCCTCAATCTTCAATTAAGATCCAGGATGTATTGAGTTTTCTCCAATCAGGACTGGATTTGCCTCTATCAGTGAGTTCGCTCAGAGTCCAGGTCTCGGCGATTTCCGCTTTTACAGGGATCTCCTGGGCCACTCATGCCCTAATTCGTCAGTTCTTCCAAGGGGCAGTGAGAATCAGACCTCAGAGAAAACCCAGGTTTCCCAAGTGGGATCTGCCACTAGTTCTGGATTTCCTGGCAAGTCAGATTCAAGACATCTCTGATTCTTTGACCATAAGAGAGCTTACACTGATAACAGTGTTTCTGGTAGCTATAACCTCAGCAAAAAGAGTGTCGGAAATTGGGTCCTTTGGGACACAAGAGCCTTTCTTAACCTTTTTTCCTGACAGAGTGGTGCTCATCCCCATGCTGGATGCGAGACCAAAAAGGACCTCTGTCTTCCATGAAAACATAGAGACAGTATTACCAACCTTTAGACAGGAAGAGGAAGAATCTTCGGTTCATCCGCTGGATGTTGGAGAGTGTATTAAGAAATATTTAGATGCCACTTCCTCTTTCAGAAAATCAGAACATCTTTTTGTTACCTTCTATGGAAAAAACAAAGGTTCAAGAGCCTCGACGAGATCCATTTCCTCTTGGATCATCCAGACCATCCAGTGGGCTTATAGGGCTAAGGGCTTGACCCCTCCAGCAGTAGTTACAGCTCATTCGACGCGGAGCATCTCTACCTCCTGGGCAGTATCCAGACATGTGGCTCCTGAAGTCATCTGCAGAGCAGCATCGTGGTCCTCTATTAACACTTTTTTATCCCATTACTGTGTTGAGCCAGCGGCTCTTTCTTCTGTGAATTTCGGTTTGCAAGTCCTGTCTGTTTGACAAAATGCATTAAACTTTTCTGTTCAGCACCTGCCCACCCTGTGTGTACGGCGAGTTATTTCCCGATACGTATGCTGCCATGGAGTCTGTCAGGAAAACGGAAAATTTATATCAAATACTTACCGTAATTTTCCTTTCCTGATGGACTCCATGGCAGCAGGAGTTCCCTCCCGGATTTCTGTGGAGGATAGTTACAGAACACGTGTGCTGAACAGGAGCAAAGATTTATGGGAGTGAGGTCCTATGGGTAGGTTTGGAGGCGGGGCCAAACCCGATACGTATGCTGCCATGGAGTCCATCAGGAAAGGAAAATTACGGTAAGTATTTGATATAAATTTTCCGTTATTAAGGTTAAATCACAGTGCCACTTTGGAGTGAAAATTCTCTACACTAGCATTTTGTTTGTATATTTGTACTGTGGCAGCAGTGAGAGACAACACATATGCAGCAATGGTATTGCATTACACGCTTTTTGCTTTCTAGGTACATAGTCATTGTTTTGTCTTTTTTGATCCTCTACAGTGTGGAGACAATTTTGCACAACAAATACATACTGTACATACAGTCCACAGACATGAGATGAAGGTTGCTTCACCTGATTTGGGACAAATCGATGATGATCTTATGTCTATGGGGCAGGTAGACAAAAGCTCTCAGAGGAACATTGATCAAACAGGTTGGAAGTTCTTTGCCTTAATCATTACTTTTGCACCTCAAGACAAGAAGCACAGGTAACACTGCCTATGCCCTTCTCTTTCAACATTGAAATGAATGTGCTCAGTCAACAGTTTATCTACATGATGTCAGTTGGTTCAGGCCTGAATGTGACTGTTCCCTAAACGTATTTGGGCAAGCTAAAGCCTCGTACACATGATGAGATTATCGGATAAATTGTTGTCCATTTTTTGTTGCATGCTAGACTCATATGAAAAGTAAAGAGGTTACTTTCAATATGAAAATTCTCGTACGACAGAATTCAACTTCAGAAGTGAAGTCATGTGTTGAATTGTTTTGTATGCATGCTTAGTCTTGCTCTCACGATTTTTTTCGGACGAAAACTGTACTAATTAAACAAAAATTGGATGTTGTGTTCACGTATGATAACAATTTTGGAGCCTGCACATCCAGTTTTTGTCGTACGAAAAAATTTGTTATTGGCTGTCGAAAGCACTATACTAATGATACGAAAATCAGCAGATTGTTAGTCGGACAAAATTTTACTTCCGATTTTCTTATCATGTGTACGGGTCTTAATTCTGCCAAAATAAACTGGGTATGTCACAGAATCTGATTGTCAAATAAGGAAATCTTACATTATTATCAGCATTAATGAATGATAGACATTAGATAAATAATCCATTTAGAGATCCATCTGAGTATATGAATTGGTAAAATTCAAGGTCAAATATATTTTAAGTAAGTGCAAAATCCAAAACTGACTAATTAACAGGGTTTTATTCCAACAATCAGTCAGTTTGTCAATAAGTCAGCCAATCAGTCAATTCATTTGTTTGAAGGTAAAGTTACATGGGAAAAATAGTTTTTTTTACTTGTTTTGGTTGGGTATGTAACTGGTCACAGATTTATGTGTGTTTTACCATATCTTCAAGTGTTTGGATCAGTGTAAGTCCCGGTTCACACTGGTGTGATGCAGGAAAGTCTGCGAATTAGTGTCGGTTCCCACATTGCACCAGAATCACACAGTGGTTCACACTGAGATCTGCGAATCGCTGGGGGTGTCAATGTAAAGTTAATGACACCCCCAGATTGGTTCGCAGATCTCAGTGCAAACTGTGAAATGGTGCAGGAATCGTATTGCATAGGGTGTGAACACCCATGTGATCTGATTCCAGTGCAAACCAAAAAAGGGTCCTGCACCATTTTGGTGTGCATGTGATGCGATTTCAGCCATACATCTTGTATGACTGAAATCGCATCGCACAGACATTGCATGTGATCTGCACAGCAATGCGGTGCGCATCACATGCGATGTCTGGCATCGCAGTAGTGTAAACCGACACTTACTCCGTAATAATAAATCCACTTGGGCACTGCCATGTGACATAATGATCTACAGTGTTCAAGAACAGACCTTGTCCATACATCTGACTCCAAGCAGCTCAGCTGTATAGTATCAGACATAAATGTAAGGCACCATAGTTGCATGTTTCTCCCAGCTGATTATTCAGGACTGCTTGCATGAATTAAAGTAGAGATTTCTGAAGTGCCTTGCTCTGTTATTATACAGTTATTTTGCCTTACATGGGAATATTCACTTTAAGCCCCTGTTCACACCAGTGCAGCTTTGAAATTGCGCTACTTCAGGGCGATTTCAAAGCCGCACATCAGTGCGAATTGGAATGCCGATTTCATTGTGGCTTGCAACTTCATACAACAGAAGTCTATGCAAGTCGCAATGAATACCACACAAAATAATGCAGGACGTTTTTTTAAAGTCGCTGCGACATGAGTCACGGCAATTTGAATGGTTCCGTTTGCCAATGATAGGGCGAGACAAATCGCACCAGTATGAACAGGGGCTTAAGGCATTGTGCACTTTCCAATGTTTTTGTTGTTTTAACTAGGCATTAGTGCAGTTATATTCCCTGTGTTGTTTGTTTGTCTTACCTTGTAATGATGAGCTCACGTTGTGGGTTCAGTTTGTAGTGTGATGGCCCTGTGTCCGGGTTACGTAGTGTCCAATCCATGCATTGCCATCTTCTTTATGTTTCATCACAAATGTGGAAGTGCTAATGTAATGAAAACACTTTTCTTCCAGTATGGTTGATTGCTCTGCCTGTTTGTGACAGTGTCAGATCTAATTAGTATTTAGCTTTTACCTGCACCAGAGTTAGACAGAGAGACTCAGGGATTGTAGGATATTTTGTTTCTTCACAGGAAGTGTCAGTGCTTAGACTACAGACAGAGCACAGAGGTCATGCACTAACCTGTGCAGTGCCTTGCTGCATGCCTCACGTTTGAACACGAGCAGAAATTTCCGACACTGGAATGTGAAGATTTGCTCTACTATATGCTGTGCGTACAGAGTAACAAAGGACACCGTGAAACTACACGATTAAAGCACATTTTATGCAGGTAAAAACACAAGGTGCAGTATGAAGGTTTATAATGCCTAACACATTTAAAATAATCCAGGATACATTCACATATCCATATTGGACCAGTGAATATACTCCTGGATATAATTAATAATGTGTAAACTTTAAAACACAGCCCACAATTTCCCAAGTAGAGGGCACAGAAACATGCTGCCAAACAGGCAAATGTCAGATAAATGTTAATGATAGAAAAACAAAAATTAAAATAACTCAGATGTTGATGGTCTCCTGCCCTTATAAAATGAGAGTCCCTAATTTAAAAATGTTTCCTTTGGCAACCATTTATAAACCCCCTTTTTTGACAAATGAATAATTAAAATTCCCAAGGACATGACATATACATGACATTGTGTGACACTGTTGTGATGATTACTCTAACCTGACTAAATTATAGTGAATCTGTCACATATGCGGTAAGATATTGTGCAGATACTGTCCCTTAAATTACATTTTTTTTTTAAATAATTAAGTGGTTGCAGCAAATTTAGCAGTGGGAAGTCAGGTTTTACTACCTTATGTTTACAGATATCACAGTTTCGTATAAGTAAAGGTTTTCAACAATTTCAAAATGTATTTTTATCTCAGTAATGAATAAATATATACATACACAATATATATATATATATATATATATATATATATATATATATATATATATATATATATATATATATATATATATATATATATATATACAGTGTATACACTGTATATGCACTGTATATATATATATATATATATATATATATATATACAGTGTGTATATATATATATATATATATATATATATATATATATACTGTCACATTATGAAGAAGGAGGTTTGCCTTGCTGGTACTTTTATTGTTACTAAAATAGTATTTATGTTGCAGGACATGTCAGTAATTTGACCTTAAGCAACGTCTGTAAGAACAAACGTCTGCATGCAAAATCAGTAAGCCAATCACAGGTGCAGAAAATCAGACTTGTACATGCATTCAGTACACAGTGCACATGAGAATTCCCACAGTTGCCATGCAAGCAAGGAAATTACAATTTAATTTTTTTTTTTTGAAGTTTTTAGCAGTTTTTAAAAATCATACCTTGGTGCAAGTTGAAATTAAAATGTACTTTTTAAAATTTAACTAAATTCCAAAAATGCTTGTTTCAGAAGATTTTTTCTTTATATAATATTTTGTTTTTTCTTTTTTTATTTATTTATTTATTTTTTAGTAATGAAGTTGAAAGGGTACAATAAAGTTATTTTATGTATTTAATGTAGCTATATACTGCATTACAACTTCTTCTAGTATGGCATTGAGATTAATGTAGTGCACACTTGGTTTTATACATATGCTGTACATATGCAATGGTTTATGACCTAATTGTACTCTGATCATGTTTTTATAAATATTTGATTATAATTCCTCAGATTCAGGTTCAGAGTACTTTATTAACCCCCAAAGGGGAAATGATATTCCTGATGGCATTTGAAGGATCTATATATGCACAACATGTTTACACAGGACAAGCAGGTTTACAGTGTAACTGTTTTGAATGCTATAAGTAAAAAAAAAAGGAATCCAGAGACCTCCCAGGTTCAACATGTGCTGCTATAATTACCGGAGTTCTTTCTAACAGTCTCACCTCTCAGTAGGTTATGTGCTCTAACAGGAGACATAAATATTGAACATACCTGCCTTTCTGGCAGCTGCTTCCTTTCTACATTACAGGTAATTTCAAAGTCATGGTCCACTATTGTGCCTCCCAGGTGGCCTGTGTGTGGCATCAGTCCCATCTACTCTGTCCTATCTATTATTATACACTGTCATTCAATGGGAGGATGCCCATATTTCTCTCTACTTACTCTCTGCTCCAGGCTACAGGATTTACAAATACCGATGTCTCAGTCTGAAGCATAATATACAACACTATGATATACATGTTACTGTAGCCTACTACCGTATGTATTTGGTATCACTAATTTCATATCGTTGTCCTTAGATACCAAAGGAGTTATAAAACTTAGGGCCAGATCAAGCGAACCGGTGTGGGCTACAAATTAATATATTGCACATATAGGAACAGTATGATTATTTCTCACATTTAGTAGTTGTGTTATACTAAAGAAAGTAGATCTGTAAAGCAGAGAGGAGGGATCGTTACCTAAAAGAGTTATTAACCTGTGCTCAATTGGAAACTGCAGCTAAGAGCAAAGGATTGTAAATTTGATCATTTCTATTACATGTTTATTATTATTAATATTGAATGATTTATTTGAATAAATATTATTGGATGATTATTATAGGGTGATGGTCCATATTGCTTTTATTATTATCGTTGTTCTTGTTTTTATTATTATCATTATTGGTATTTTATTATTACTATTAGATGGTTGTAGGGAATATAAGTGATAATGCACTCCTTTATTTAATGATACCTCAAAGTAACAGTGGAACTAGACTAGGGGACTGTTAAATTGTTTTTTTTTTATCAGCTAGTAGATTCCAGAATTACATGTACTACGATTCGTACACGAGGATTCACTGAGCGTTCTAAAATGCAATAATATAAACCCAATGATATATACATATATATATATATATATATATATATATATAAAATATAAAAGCCAAGGAGTGAGGTGCACTACAGCAATACAGGTATGTGCAAGCAACCAGATCCTCCCACAGGTCCTATATAGAAAAATCCAAAAAGGGGGTTGCTGCACAAAAAGTAATTTTATTCCAAATTTAAAATTACATAGTTATACGAGTATTCCTGGTAGGATAATTAAAGCAACCCCTTTTTGGATATATATATATATCTATATATCTATATCTATATCTATATATATATATATATATATATATATATATATATATATATCTCAATAAAAAAAGTATGTCAATAAAAATTATATATATATATATATGTATATATATATATATACACATATACATATATATATATATATATATATATATATATATATATATATATATATATATATATATATATATACATATACTTACTTGTCTTATATACATATACATACTTGTCTTATTGCTCAATGGACCCCGCATCAAACCTTTTTTTATCACATGGTCATTTTTAAATGTTGAATATATATATATATATATATATATATATATATATATATATATATTGAATATATATTGAATATATATTGAATATATATAATATATTAAATATTGAGCAATAAGACAAGTCTAGTACATCGATAAGTAAATGGCCATGTTACCTGTGATACGATAGAGATCGGCAGATGATTAGTGTAGGTAGCATCTCACCTTTTTTTTTTTTTTTTTACTGATTTGTCTTTGTTATTGCAAACCGTTTTTACTGACAGTGAAACGAACACATTTATATTTATCTATCAAAAGGTTCTAGAGTGTATTTGTACTTAAACATGAAATCTTAATAATGCACGTACACATTTTAGTCTAATACGAATAAATAGAAAGCTAGGTGGATTTGCTTCACGACATCTAGCAAACAATAGTTATCCTATTCACCCATATTCACCCATATTCACTCATCTCAGATCTCTATTGTTGTGTGAAAGTTTTAGTTACTTCATGTTAATGTGTCACTAACGATACAAATTAAGAGTCTCGTTTACTACATTGTATGCTAATATTTCTAAATTGTACTTCTAATTATATGCAGTCATAGCTGTACAATACTAAAAAAACAAACAAACAAACAAAAAAAAAACCCCAACAAATTACTATAAAGTCTGCAATGATCAGCTTTATCCTACACTTTGCAGCTTTTACCAACGTCACACAATTTGCAAGCAACAAGTCTATGCCTTGAATTATAGTTGTACTATTTTTTTTAAAAGGAAGTAAATATTTTTTTTAGCTAATTATGGTTATGATAAAAAATAATAGTAATAATAATGATGATAAATATTTTGTCTGTAACCACTGACCCATTGAATTAATTGTTGTAGCCAAGTGCTGCATCTATAAGTAAGGACAGACTGCAATAAAAAGCCATTCACCTCGAATAGTAGAGATCTTTGAAGTTAGCAGCTTTTGTGAAATTATACAGAAGTAGGTAATTTATTGTGAAGGTTTCCGATTTCCACTATCTTATTAAGCAGCAATAAATAACTTGAGATCATTTGTTTCGCTAGCTGTTGGAGAGTGTGATTTACTGATTTCTCAGTTGTCTTCATCTCTGTATTTGGGAAGCACCTGTAATCAAACCTCTAATCTAGAGATATATGTCTGCAATTTACAGAAACTTCAGCTTTCCTCAACGGGTTGTGTCTTGTTTTTGCAGAAGGATATGGGAAACACATAACTTCTGTACTGTCATGTGAGACTTGTACAACATAAAATAGAAATATATCAATTAAACAATGTATAATAATACCACTAAGATAAGGTCTACCAGTTGCAAATGAAGCCATCATATTATCCCCGAATATCCTATATAGCTTATATAAGCGCGCAGATAATTGCTATTTGTTTTTTTATTATTTCCTATTATTCAATTTTTTTGTATCATTTCTACTTGTACATTCCTTTCAGTCTGCAGTATAGGTTCCTTTGAACAGAGCTGTCTGGAAGAACAGATCCAAGTTGGCAGCTCTGGGCAGCTGACAAAATCTTCCAATGCCAGGTAGCCAGAACTAAATCTAGACTATGGGGTTTATTTACTAAAACTGGAAAGCGTAAAATCAGGCTCACTGCTGCATAGAAACCAATCAGCTTCTAACTTCAGCTTATTCAATTAAGTTTTGGCAATACAACCTGAAAGCTTTTTGGTTTCTATGCAGAAGTGAGCCTCATTTTGCACTCTCCAGCTTTAGTAAATAAACCCCTATTTATCTACATTGTTTTTCAGCTGCTGGCACCCTTTTACTGTGACGCATCATTGCTTGAAATAATTGGGAATAGGGCATATTATTCAAGT
Source organism: Pelophylax lessonae (assembly GCF_965119305.1). Lineage (NCBI taxonomy): Eukaryota > Metazoa > Chordata > Amphibia > Anura > Ranidae > Pelophylax > Pelophylax lessonae. The sequence goes on from NC_138768.1 coordinate 360,784,654, forward strand.
CAGAGACGTGCTTACCTAAATAATAGATTTCCAAATTATTGCCAAAAGTACAGTATACAACACGTTATGTACTATGAGAAATAGAGTCCCTTTAAAATTGACAGTAGAGGTAATTCGTAAGAATTTTAAAATAATAATAATAAAAAAAATAAATATATATATATATATATATATATATATATATATATATATATATATACATACAGTATGTATAGATATATAGATATTTCCACAGCTTTCTCTCTCTATAGTGTTTACAATTTAAAGGGTATATTTGTTTCACACGTATATTTTTTTAAATGTATAGAAGAATAGAAAACTCCATTAATTAATATCAGCAATAAACGGATAGATAGATAGATAGATAGATAGATAGATAGATAGATAGATAGATAGATAGATAGATAGATAGATAGATAGATAGATAGATAGATAGATAGATAGATAGATAGATAGATATCTCCACAGCTTTCTCTCTCTCTATACAAAAGGGTATATTTGTTTCACATGTATATTTTTTAAATGTATAGAAGAATAGAAAAATCCATTAATTAGCATCAGCAATGATAGATAGATAGATAGATAGATAGATAGATAGATAGATAGATAGATAGATAGATAGATAGATAGATAGATAGATAGATAGATAGATAGATAGATAGATAGATAGATAGATAGATAGATAGATAGATAGATAGATAGATGTTTCCACAGCTTTCTCTCTCTCTCTCTCTCTATACATACTGTTTACAATTTAAAGGGTATATTTGTTTCACACATATATTTTTTAAATGTATAGAAGAATAGAAAACTCTATTAATTAGCATCAGCAATAATTGAGTCATTTACTGATAAACCCGACAATGTTGTCAGCATCCTATCATTGTAATGTGCTTCCATTGCGCACATTGCACTCAGTACTAGTAGGAGCGCAACAGGTTTTTTTTTTGGTTGAAGTACCAGAATGTAGTTAGAAGAAAAGAAACTTGAAACTTTGAGTAATATAAGAAGATGATATACAGTAAAGGCTGACTTCAAATGACATTTAATAATCCACCAATACAGATGAGAAGAATATCTGCATGAATACAGTGCATTGATGATGTAAGGATGAACCCTATAATAGAGTGTCTACATTTTATACAGTAAAGTGCTTGCTTGCTCAGAAAACATGGACATACAGTACCACATTGGGGACCAAATAAAGGTTTTTCTAGGCGATATAGAAGAAAACAACGTTAAAGGTATAAAAGGCTCATCTAAAAGAAATGCATCTTACAAATAATGGAACTATCTTTACATCTTAGAAAGAGTCAAGCCTTATTCATGAAAGGTATTTCCTTAGGAGGATACCAAATACTTCTATTCTTCAAGTAAAAAAAAAAATAGGGTTGTAAGAATGTCACACATAGGCAACCAAAAACACATATAACATAAACTCTAAAATAATTTATTATAGCTGCGCTTTATGGAAACTGATGTCGTTTTCGAGCGAATTTAACTCTGTCCAGTACATATAGAGAACATAAATGGCTCCCAAGCTCAGTCTTCAAGTAACCTCAACAGGCAATACTTTGGGATTTTGCTTTAGCTGTCATAAATGTCCAGCCATTGACACCGAGTTAAAGCACCTGTGCATGGTATAGGAAATCCTGAAAACATGACCTGTTGGGTATACTTGAGGACTGAGGTTGGGAACCTCTGTGTGGGGTTACAGAAGGTAAACTAGGAATGGACCAGCACTGAGTGCAGCATACTACTCTTACTGTCCGAGTGAGTGGAGGCAGACTGCTCCAGGATAGAAGCGGCCACTGTGGCTGTAGGGTTGCACATGCTAGAGGGATTGACAGTCAAGCTTGGGATTGCGGACACTGGCGGCAGAGAGGCTGTTGGTTTTATAGGGACAGGCACAGCTGGGATAGTCTGAGTTGGAGCATGGCAAATAGTTTTCATTGGCACCCCAAAATGCCCATACTCTTGTGGCACTGTCATGCTTGCCATAGAGTCCATCATGCCAACGTGGGGCCACATGGAGCTGACCATATTGCTGAGTTGACTGGGCACTGGGTATCCCAGGTGATGCATCATAGATGCTAAAGGGAGACCACCACTCATCACCCCTTTATAATCTCTGCCAATGATATTCTCTATAGCGAAGGGGTGCTTAAACCCTGTGGACTGGCTCCCATTGAGGCTATATGGCTGAAAATGGGGTAGCCTCCCAATCCCTGCCACTGCCGCATTCTCTGAAGTAGTCAGTCCCAGTTTGGTTTGTCCATGCTGGTGATGAAAATAATGGATCATCTGATGACTTTTGGAGGCCAGGTGCTCAGCTCTGTGCACTTTAAACCTTTTTCTTCTCCTCAGGAAGCTGCCATTCTCAAACATGTCCCCACAGTCTGGGTGCAGTGCCCAAAAACTACCTTTGCCAGGCTGGTCGGGTCTCCTAGGGATCTTGATGAAGCAGTCATTGAAGGAGAGATTGTGCCTTAGGGAGTTCTGCCACCTCTGGGTGTTCTCTCTGTAATAGGGGAACCGGTCCATGATGAACTTGTAAATGTCACTTAGGGGTAACATCTTCTCGGTGGAGCTCTGGATGGCCATAGCAGTCAGGGAGATGTAGGAGTAGGGTGGCTTCTGATCACTATAGGAGTTTTTCCCTGGTCGAGGCATATTTTTTCTTTTTTTAGGAAAGAGCTAAATCCAGTTTGTGATTTCTAGGTGGACTGAATTCAATTTTAAGTACAGCTCAATGAGTAGAGAGAGCAGGTCAGATGGTCTTCTTCTTATCCTGCATCAGCAGCAAGGGTGAAAAGTTTGCAGGATGCTGATGGACGAGTCTCAATCCTCTAGCTGCAGTGTGACAGATAGGAAGGAATCAGACAGAGGCGACTGTGATCAGTAGTCCTACAAGGAGCCCGAATGGAAGGAGTCTCATCGTGCTGCTGAGATGGGTAAGTAGTAGTAGTAGGGAGGCTCAGCCTGAGGATGCTGTGGAGTGGAGCAGGAGATGATCTAGCTCTGCTTGTTGCCTGGTTTTGTACTGATCACAGAGCAGCTAAGACCCCCGCTGCTGCCTCTTCATTATCACATGACAATCGTTATGGGACTCCACCAGACAAAGTCTAATCTCGTTTCATTTGCACCTCTTTAATCGAGCCCCTGTGTCCTGTAAAAGAGCTCGGTGTGAGGTCGTAGTGGAGAGGGGAAGGTAATGCTGCCACTTTCATCCCTTTCATTGACAGCTCTCCCCTGCAGGAGCGCACACCAAAAGCATTCTTGGACTAGAAGAGTTAAAGTGAAGAGCATCCAGCAGTTCTAATGGAATTCTCACACTCTCTTCTGCACTCACCATTAAGATTTACAGGCGATCTGTATGCTGGGGACTTTTCAAGAGGAACTCATTTTGTAGCACCGAACTCATCAAATAGCCTTCCACTGGAAACCCCATTCATCAGTTAATCGTAGTGTACAAGTATGCTTAGCAAACAAGATCGTTTTCACTGCATTCTTTACTCTAATAATGAAGAGATTATTCCACTTCTGTTCAGGCCAATTATATTTTCATTTTCATTTCTTGCCCTCTTTATGGTAACTGTGAAAACAGTTAAGTAATGTCTTTCCCTTTATTGGATTCAAATCATTTCTGGAGTATGTAATACTTATGGGCATAAAGAGAGGGTCACCAGATAAGGATGCCATTCATCATTATATAAAATATGCAAGTAAAGTAGATGTGAAAATAGGCAAGTAAAGTAAATGTGAAAATATGCAAGTAAAGTAAATGTGAAAATATGCAAGTAAAGTAAATGTGAAAATATGCAAGTAAAGTAGATGTGAAAATATGCAAGTAAAGTAGATGTGAAAATATGCAAGTAAAGTAAATGTGAAAATATGCAAGTAAAGTAAATGTGAAAATATGCAAGTAAAGTAGATGTGAAAATATGCAAGTAAAGTAAATGTGAAAATATGCAAGTAAAGTAGATGTCAAAAAATATGCAAGTAAAGTAAATGTGAAAATATGCAAGTAAAGTAGATGTGAAAATATGCAAGTAAAGTAGATGTGAAAATATGCAAGTAAAGTAAATGTGAAAATATGCAAGTAAAGTAGATGTGAAAATATGCAAGTAAAGTAAATGTGAAAATATGCAAGTAAAGTAGATGTGAAAATATGCAAGTAAAGTAAATGTGAAAATATGCAAGTAAAGTAGATGTGAAAATATGCAAGTAAAGTAGATGTGAAAATATGCAAGTAAAGTAAATGTGAAAATATGCAAGTAAAGTAGCAGCAAAAAAGATGTATGAGACAGGACTCAAACCACTGCGGTACCACATGCCACTAAAGTATTGACAAAAGAAAACAAAGAAGAAAATTGGACTTTGAAGGTAACCACTGATAACCCCATGGAAGAACTCAAGTATTTTGTTTTAATAAAAATTAATTTTATTGAAAAATCATCTAAAAACATTTGAATACTAAAATCAATTCATAAAAATAACTGTATGACAATACAAGTAACTAACAATACAATTTCTCCCCATAATGATACAAAATCTCTCCTGGTGATAACAAAATACACCCGGGAGATTTACAGAAATACCCGTGCTCAATATACACGTGATTCTTGCAAATAATGTAGGAAGGTTTCTAGGTCCCACGGGTATCTAGGAAAATCACAGAATTGCTACGCGTTTCGCTTGTAGTGTCATCAGGGGATCCTGTTATTGCCAAATCCCGAGGGGGAAAAAAGAAATAAACATGGAGCACCCAGAACTAGGAGATGGTAGAGAATAAGGGGAATCCTGGACACCCCAGCTCCAGTCGAAAGAGAGACAGACAGGGAACACAGACACCACAGGTATCTCTCTGGGATCCCAAAATCAGGGGTATCTGTCAAGAGCCAGTTGCACTTGCAAGCAAAAAGTGGTAAAAATATTCCCAGATTACATAAATTCAAATTCAAATCCCCTGGGAACTGTGGGTGATTACAGGGCGATCCCCTCCAGCCACTTATCTCTGTTTGGAGAATGCTGATCCCTATAGACAAAGCACCCCTCCTTTTGGGGGATCTGATGTGCTTCCACCAGGTAGAGAGATGCCTGTGGTGTGTGTGTTCCCTGTCTGTCTCTCTTTTGGCTGGAGCTGGTGTGTTCAGGATTCCCTTATTCTCTACCATCTCCTGGTTCTGGGTGCTCCATGTTTATTTATTCTCCCCCCCCCCCCCTTGGGATTTGGCAATAACAGGATCCCCTGATGACACTACAAGCGAAACGCGTAGCGATCCTGTGAATTTTTGAGATACCCGTGGGACCTAGAGGCCTTCCTACATTATTTGCAAGAAGCTGTAATATATTACATTTTTGGCTCTGGGTTTAATACGGCCTAAAGGCTGGCCATATTCTCTACAATCCTAATGTACAATTCCTAAAGCAATTGCTATGATTAGTATAAAATCAGGCAGGTTGTAACGGAACCGCAACCCACACTGTACTTGTGGACTTCCGTCAGTATATGGCTTGATCACTACTGGGTTTTTTTTTTTTTTTACTATATAAATGAAAAAAGAAAAAAAAAAAAAACAATAGTTAAGGGTCTGTTCATTGATAGCTGTTGATAGCTCTAAGGGTAAGACAGTTGCACCTAGATCAAAACGTAAGGCAAATAGATAAATATACAGATGAACTACATACAGTGGGTATAGAAAATAATCACCCCCCTTACAATAATCACATTTTGTTGCTTTGCAGCCTGAACTGAAGACAGACACAGTTTTTGTTTTATTCAGCTGTATTTACTAGTGCAACTTATCCCACTGTCTAAGTATTTGTTCAATTCCCTGGTCCTATCATGTGTTTTTGAAACATCTCAGTGACCTCTAATGTCTAAATTTTGTTTACCCGGGTATCAGTGTTGCCAACCCCCAGTATTTTTACTGGCAGCCAATGAAAACAGCCACTTTTCTCCTGCCAGTAAAATGCCAGTGACAGGAAAAGGCTGCCAGTAAAAAGTATGGCTGTAATACTTATCGTGTCGTGTGATGTCATAGTGCAAGGAAGCTGAGCGCAGTGGCCTGAGCCTTATGTATGGGGTCTGCCGGACTGGAGCAAGGCAAGCCGGGAGAGGGACTGTTTGTGGAGTTTGGACTGGAGTGGACTGAAGGGACCACCTGGTGTGGAGAGAGACTGTTACTGTGACTCAGGAGGGGACGTGTTGTGTCGGTGAGGTGTCATCATCATCTGTCAGTGTCACTGTGAGAGTCATTTCATGTGTGGGCCTACCCCATTCTAATTTCATGTCCTCCTGAGTCCTGTCCCTGAGCTTCTTACTTACTAAAATCAAAAAATATGATAAGAAATATGTTTTTTTCCTTAATATCTACCTTAACCACTTCTGGACCGGAATGACCAGGCCATTTTTTGCGATACGGCACTGCATTATTTTAACTGACAATTGTGCGATTGTGCGACTCTGTACCCAAATAAAATTGATGTCCTTTTTTCCCCACAAAAAGAGCTTTTTTTGGTGGTACTTGATCACCTGTGCAATTTTTATTTTTTTGCGCCATAAACAAAAAAAGAGCTACAATTCTGAAAAAAAAACACAATATTTTTTACTTTCTGCTATATAACATTCCCAATGAAAAATCTTTTTTAACCACTTTACCACTGGAGGATTTTGCTGTCTTACGTCCAGGCCACTTTTTGCGATTCGGCGCTGTGCGACTTTAACTGACAATTGCGCGGTCGTGCGACGCTGTACCCAAACGAAATTTACGTCCTTTTTTTACCACAAATAGAGCTTTCTTTTGGTGGTATTTGATCACCTGTGCGATTTTTACTTTTTGCGCTATAAACAAAAAAAGATAAAAATATTTTTAAATTTTTTTTATATGAAATTCCTCCCAAAAAATATGTAAAAATCAATTTTTGTTTAAATTTTAGGCCAATTTGTTTTCTGCTACCTATGTTTGGTAAAAAAAATCACAATAAGCGTATTTTGATTGGTTTGCGCAAAAGTTATTGCGTTTACTAAATAAGGGAAAGATTTCTGTCATTTTTGGTGTTTTTTTTTTTAACGAGTAATGGCGGCGATCTGCGATTTTTTTTTGCTGGACTGCGACATTGCGGCGGACAGATCGGACCCTTGACTGACATTTTTGACACTTTTGGGGGTACCAGTGACATTACTGCAGTAATCAGTGCTATATACAGTATATGCACTGTTACTGTAAAAATGACACTGGCAGGGAAGGGGTTAATTTTATTGGAGAGGGAGGGGTTAATGTATGCCTGGTGCTTACTAACGTGTGGGGGGGGGGGGGAGGTGACTGAGTGAGCCAGGGACAGATTGGATGTTCAGCTATGCTGAACACTCCGATCTGTCACTCCCTGTTACTTAGGAGATCCGCCCGCTCTGTTTACACAGGCTGGCGGATCTCCAAACTAGATTCCCCGACGATCGGGGAAGAGCGGCGGCGATCGCCGCCGCTCCTCCCCTGGCCCGACTCCCGCTGTGAATGAAAACAGCGGGAGCGCGCCTCTGGCGGCGCGCGAGCGCCGCCTACAGGGGGAGGAGTCCAGCGACGTAGGTCTACGTCACTGGACGATAACGAGCCACTGTGCCGCAGTAGAGGCACAGTGGCCGGAGGTAAAGTGGTTAAATAAAATCTTTTCATAATTTTAGGCCAATTTGTATTCTGGTTCATATTTTTTGTATAAAAAATCCCAATAAGTGTATATTGATTGGTTTGCGCAAAAGTTATTGCGTCTACAAACTAGGGGAAAGATTTATGTCATTTTTATTTATTTATTTATTTTTTACTAGTAATGATGGCGATCAGCGATTTTTAGCTGAACTGCGACATTGCATTGTGTATTCTGATGGAGGAGAGTGTCCCCTCTGTCAGAATACAATAGTGCAGCAGGAGAGATCCGTGCATCAAAATTGTGTGCGTGGATGTGGGAAACTGTGAGTTCTTTTTTGTTCAACGTGGTGGATAACAAAAAAATAAAAATAAAAAACCTCAAAGTGTATAACTAGTTTAAGACTGCTTATTTTGCCCAATATTTCATTATTCTAGAAACAGAAGTTTTGGAAGTTTGTTTGCAAATAATGTTAATAGGTTTGAAAAACTTTTTTCTCTTACGTCCTCCGACAGTCGCCGCCACCTCTAAGTCATCACTATTGGGTATTGACTTCCGCTCCGCAGGAGTAGCTAGGCATAAGACTTAGTCAAAAGAACAAAAAAGCATTTGCATAGACACACCCATGGAGGCTGTCCCACTGGTCAATACCCCCCTGCAGTGATTACTCCCAACTCAGTTTGGTAGCATAGCAGTAAGTGTACAAGAAAAAACCCCAAAAGAGGGGCGGGGGCAGCGACTGTCGGAGGACTCAGAGAAAGCAATTTTACAGGTAAGATTTTACAAAAATTCAGTTTTCTCTTACGTCCTCCGACAGTCGCCGCCACCTCTAAGTCATCACTATTGGGATGCCCCAAAGCAGTTTAGACATGAGGGGTGGGAGACAAAACCGTAGACAAGGCAACGCAGTACCCACATGAGAGAAATGAACCTTACACGCACAGTAAGAGAACCTTCTGGGCAACAGAAAAAAGGCTCAACAGGAGTAACAGCCCGGGAAAGCAAATAACCCCAGGGGATAAAACAACCCCAACAGTCAGGGACCCACAACAAAACGAGGGTCCCTCATGGCACTGCCGCACTGATAACTTTGCGGCCAAAGGAAGCATCAGCTGATGCCAGAACATCCACCTTATAGAATTTGGAAAAGGTGTGCACCGACGACCAAGACGCAGCCTTGCACACCTGGGCCACCGAGGCTCGGTGCCAGTAGGCCCAGGACGCATTTAAAGATCTGGTAGAGTGCGCCTTCACAGGGAAGGGTGGAACCCGTTCCTTCAAAGCATAGGCCTGTTCAATGGTCTGTCTGATCCATTTGGCAATGGTCGCTGCAGACGCAGCCATGCCCTTCCGAGGTCCCTCAGGAAGGACAAAGAGGGAATCCGTCTTCCGAAAGGACTCCATAGATGACAGGTAAACCCTGATTGCCCTGACAACATCCAAGGAATGCAAAGCAATCTCCTTAGGATGCTTAGGTTTCGTACAAAGCGAAGGCAGTTCAATGTCCTCATTAAGGTGGAACTCAGAGACCACCTTAGGAAGAAAAGACGAATGTGGTTGCAACCACTTTAAAGTGGTATTAAACCCAAAAGCAAACATTTATTATATAGTAGCGTAAATAATTCTTGTGACAGCTGCATTAGTTTGCTTTTTTTAGGCTTTTCTTCCCTTTATTTTCACTTGGTGATCCTGCCAGTAAGTCTGTAGTTTTTCAACAGAACAAGCTGCCTTACAAATGTATCAGTTAGAGTGTTGAGACAAGCCATGTACAGCTGACAGGGATGACCAGCTTTTATTTATTCATGTAAAACCTTTATCTCAAAATAGATAAAAAATGATGTTGTAACTGCCTGTGTAACTGCATTGTGAACTGGAGTTTGGGTTCAATTTTTTAGTGTATCTAAATCTGCTATTAAATCTAACAATCCCTTCCCCCCAGACTGACAATGCTGCTGTCCAAGGGTGCACCCTGTGGTCCTTCATCCAGAATGGGGATACTTTAATACAGTTACTGGCCAGATCACCAGAGGAAAACAGAGGGGAAAAAGCCTATAAGAAGAAAACAAATGCAGCCACCACATCCATAGACTGGTAAGCTGGAATATATTACATTTTCGGTTTAGAGTTTCATACTGTTTTAATTCAAATTACTTATGTCATCCACAGTCTGTAAACATTTTCACTTTGGGCCCCTTTCACACACTCCGTCCGTTGGACGGAGTCCGTTTATCTCAGCGGGGGATCGATCCGCCAATCCCCCGCTAAGCAGGAGGATGACAGCTGTGTCTCCGCGCTGTGTGTTCCCCATGCATCTGATCTGCTGGACGGATGGAAAATAGGGTTTCCATCCGTCCAGATTTGACGGATCGGATGTCAGCGGACATGTCTCCGCTGACATCCGATACCCCATAGCGATGCATGGGGGGACCGTTCAGATCCACAAAAAAAACGGACAGGCGGATCTGAACGGTCCGACTGTGTGAAAGAGCCCTTACTATTTTACACAGAACACTTTTTACTTGTGTGTGTTTTAAATATGGAATATGAGATGTGATTCAATTCTTAAAATGCTCGCAGCATAGAACTATGGTAGTGAGTCACACCGCCATTCACACTCGAGCATGTACAGACATGTTCTAACTTGAACTCGCCTGGGTCACAGACCAGTCGACTCAGTTGTTACAGAGTAGTAGAAGAAATAACACGTGCGTTGCGCTGTTGGCGGAAAAATTAGTGACCGGAATCTGGAGCAGTGAATTACCATCAAATTTTGCGTGAAATTTGGTAAAAGTGCGAGTGAAACTTTAGCTCTGTTACATCGGGCTTATGGTGAACATTCCATGAAGAAATAAAGTGTTTTTGAATGACATAGGTGGTTTAAGGAGGGGTGGCAAGTTGTCTATGATGGCACAAGAAGAGGGCAGCCAAAAACGTAACCGACCTTGTGCGTCATTTCCGGGGCCGGGCAGAATGCATGCCAAGAGGCAGATGGCTTCCATATTGTTTTGTATTACCAGACCATTAGCTTTGAAGGTAAGCGGTTTAAAAACAATTTAAATTTAAGCAATTTTTAATAAAGTATCAAGCGGCTTTCACACTACAAGAGGGCTCTTCTCCTTTTTCCTCTTTTGATCAGGGGTGGCCCGTCCATTGGGGGCGCAGGGGCACCGCCCCCCATCCATGCATCCGGCCCCCTAATATACATGCAGGGCGCCAGACGCATGAAGTGCAATTTTTTTTTTTTTTTTTTTGAAGCACGGTATTAGAGCCAGAGGCTCTAATAGTCTTCAAAAAAGGGTGGGCTGGGGGCACAGAGCCGACCTGAGCCCACCAAGTTGTGTGACAAAAGCCTCCTCCTGGCCAATCAGGAAGTGGGTCCTGAGACCCATTTCCTGATTGGCCGAAAGGAGAAGCCATGCCATTGGCCAAGGAGGAGGAGGAGGGAGGAGACACAGGAGACCGAGCGAGGGGGAAGCCACCGCCGCTGACTGCCGACTGCCCTCCACATGTCCACGGTGTGAGATATTCATGTAAGTCGCCCAGAGCTCCTAGGTAAGTTCAAATTTATTGACTGAATCCTGCAAAATACTGGTCATCCACTCCTGCATCATGATCTAGAAGATTTTTTGCTTCACTATGACTAGAGAGAGACTGTCTGCCTCTTCCAGCATCTGGCAATAGACAATTTGGCCCCCCCAAAAATAAATGTAGCCAGTCATTGTGTGTGCTTGGGAACATGTAGGATTGTCATTAAGTAGAGGCAACTGTAAGGATTTGGGAATTGGCAACCTGTGTGCGGGCTGGTGTGGCCCGGGGGGGGGGGTGTTGTGGTCCTGCTAATCAAGTTAATGGAATATGGATCCAAGTATCATAATGGAATGATTCATGGAAGAAGCCAACTAGGAGAACTGTATAGGACATAGGTTCTTGGGTGACCACCAAATCACAGCTGACTTCTCTTGGCATATAACGAGGGGGTCATCAGATTCCGGTAAGTGCGGATTGTTTCACACGTGCACAAGGTGAAATACTATATACTGTAGAGGAACGCTTTGGTGTTCAAACAGTATTCATTTTCCTTCACATTTTATGAATTTTCCTTTGTTTGGATTCTGCAGGAATTGAAAAAAACATTTTATTTTTTTGACTGATAACATTACTTATAATTTAGTTTATATACACTTATTTTACATAATGGTTTTATTATGAACTGTTTTGTTTGGATCACATAGAGTGGCACAAATTTTTTTGAACTGAGCACATTTGTCATATTTTTATACATTGTTCACATTAGCAAGCACTGTCTAATATTTATATTGGTTTGCATATAACCCAGAGGGTAAGAGATACTGTAGCAGCTGCATCACCATATTTTTCATAAGTGAATTGTTTGGGCGCAGGTTTTTTTATATATACAGTGCCTTGCGAAAGTATTCAGCCCCCTTGAACTTTTCGACCTTTTGCCACATTTCAGGCTTCAAACATAAAGATATAAAACTGTAATTTTTTGTGAAGAATCAACAACAAGTGGGACACAATCATGAAGTGGAACAAAATTTATTGGATATTTCAAACTTTTTTAACAAATAAAAAACTGAAAAATTGGGCATGCAAAATTATTCAGCCCCTTTACTTTCAGTGCAGCAAACTCTCTCCAGAAGTTCAGTGAGGATCTCTGAGACCCTGTTCACACTGGGGTGACCCGACTTGCCGGGGCAACCTGTGAAGTTGCGGTGCGCAGCTCGCACCGCGACCTCGGAGTGGCCGGCATGGACTTCATATCATTGAGGTCAATGATATGGTCGCTCCAGGTCGCCCCAAATAAGCTCAGGACCCTTTTTCTAAGTCAGAGCGACTTGTGTCGCTCCTATTAGAACGGGTCCTGTGCTGCTCTATCGCAGGCGACTTGTCAGGCGACCAGGTCGCCTGACAGGTCGCCCCAGTGTGAACGGGTTCTGAATGATCCAATGTTGACCTAGCATTTGATGCATTTCACACCCTTCACTGGTGCTTAATCATAGCTGGTCAGCTATGAATAAGCACCAGTGAAGGATGTGAAACGCGTCAGCTGCTGCTGTACCTGTGTTCTTTTATGCTGTATGGATTTTATCACAAATAAAGATGTTTGAATTTGGAGTGCGGCCATCCAGAATCTTCTAATTTCTTTGCCTGAACTGCAGAGCCGGCAACTGTTTGCATGATAGAGGTGTGATTTGGAGGGCTGACACCAGGAGCGATAATACCTTTATTACAGGTCAAATTTACTTGTCAATAAACTCTGACTCTGAATCTTGGAACCATCCTAAAACAATCTCAAATGCAAGTAGGATGTACCTGAAAGCAAGCTTCATTGTTATATCTAGTAAGCCCAACGCCTGTCAAAACAGGCATTTAATCCTTTACTCTGCTAGAACGTATGCAGTGTATGCCACTTCTTTTATTCATTTGCTGATGCTATTTCTTTGTAAATCTGGGCACAATAAGAGGGTGCTTTGGCTGTGCTATAGCTCCATTCAATGTTATCCTAGCACTCATAACCCCCTTATAAGCAGCCCTGAGGCCTGCAGCGCCATGTAGTGGCCTAGGAACGGGTGCTAGAATTCAAATTCCAGCACCCCAGACTTGCCTCTGGCAGTCTGTTTGTATGTTATTCATACACACAGTTCTTACCCTTCAGTGTCTGCCTGCTACCTTCCACTAATATCCTCATGCATTGGTACAGGGAGGTTAGCACCTCCTATACTGGGCCTGGGCCCCTCTGCTGACCCAATAGAGTCCACTTCTTGTGGGCATCTCAGAGTCCTCCATCCTCCCCTGTTTCCATATCTCTTTGCTTCCCATCCCTCTCTAACTACAGGATCCCCAGTGCCCAATGGGGGCGGTGTGTCCAGAGCTTGCAGTTGGTCAAGTTCAGAGCTTCAAGCCATGCTCTACAGTAACAGGCACCATGACAACCACTTTAGAAGAGATTGGCAGGTGAGGCTTCCCCTACAAATTCTGGAAACAGGAATCAGACCAGTGGGATCATGGATTTATGGGGATAAAGAGTTGAAGTAATGGGGGATTCAAAGGGCACAGTGCAGTTAATGCAGAGGGTACAGAGTATGGTGCATTAAATACAGAAAGAGTAGTGGGAAAGTGGGAGATGTAATGGGTGAAGAGGGTGATGAATGTAGGGTATTGGAGGATGTGGTGGGGGGGGGGGGGTACAGAGTGGGGTTTAATGGGGGATGCAGGGGTGTGCAGATTGTGGGGTAGTGGTGAATGCAAGACAGTGCAGAGTAAACTGTAATGAGTGGTACGGTGCATATTGTGGGGTAGCGGTGAATGCAAGACAGTGCAGAGTGAACTTTAATTAACGGTACGGTGCAGATTGTGGGTAGTGGGGGGTGCAGGGGGTGCACAGTGAGATGTTATAGGAATGCAAGGGTTGCAGATGTAATAGAGAATAAAAAGGGTGCAGAATGTGGGAGATGCAGGGTTCAGAAATGTGGGGTAATGGAAATACAGGGGGAACAGAATGCAGGGTACTGGGGGATATAGGGGGTGCAGTGTAAGGTGTAATTGGGGAACAGAGAGAGTACTGGAGGATGTCAGGGGTGAAAGTGCGGTGTAATGGGAGGGTGCAAAGAGAAGTGTAATGGGGGATGCAGGACCTGCAGAATGTGGGTTACTGGGGGATGAAGAGGGTGAAGTAAGGGTACAGAGATAGTTGTTGGGGATGCATTGAACTGCAGAGTGAAGTAAAATAGAGGGTACAAAGAGAGTATTGGGGGATGTAGAGTATAGCAGCATAAAGTGTAGTATTGGGTACAAAGAGAGTAGTGGGGGATGCAGGGGGTGCAGAGGGAGGTTTAATTTTGGATGCAGGGGGTGCAGAATGTGGGGTAGTGGGGGATGCTGGAGTTAAAGAATGTGGGGTGGTGTGGGGTTGCAGGGTAGTGAAGAATGAAATGTACAGTATGAGATTTAATGTGGGTACAGAGAGATTAGTGGGGAGGTGCAGAGTAAGGTGTAATGGGGGGGGGGGGTGCAGGGGGTGCAGAATGTAGGGTAGTGGGAGATGCAGGGGGTGCAGAATGTGTTGTATTTGGGGTTATGGGGGGCAGAATGTGGGGGATGCAGGGGGTGCAGAATGTGTTTTATTGGGGGGGGGGGGGGTGCGGGAGGAGGTGGTAGCAGAATGTAGGGCATGCGGGGGGGGGGCAGAATGTGGGATAGTGGGGATTGCAGAGGTGAAGATGTGGTGTATTATGGTACAGGGGTAAATAGTACAGATGATATAGGGGGTGAAAAGTGTTGAAGTACTGTGAATGCAGTATTGGACTGGTAGGAGATTCAGGGAGTGCAGAGTGAGGTGTAAAGGGGATGCAAAGAATGAAGGGTAGTAGGGGGTGCATTGGGGGCCCTGTCAGGCTGATTTCCAATGGCTGCTAGGGGTTCTCGTGGGGGTTGGGAATATAGTGGGGGCATTACAGGGAGTGCAGAATTATTAGGCAAATGAGTATTTTGACCACATCATCCTCTTTATGCATGTTGTCTTACTCCAAGCTGTATAGGCTCGAAAGCCTACTACCAATTATGCATATTAGGTGATGTGCATCTCTGTAATGAGAAGGGGTGTGGTCTAATGACATCAACACCCTATATCAGGTGTGCATAATTATTAGGCAACTTCCTTTCCTTGGGCAAAATGGGTCAAAATAAGGACTTGACAGGCTCAGAAAAGTAAAAAATAGTGAGATATCTTGCAGAGGGATGCAGCACTCTTAAAATTGCAAAGCTTCTGAAGCGTGATCATCGAACAATCAAGCATTTCATTCAAAATAGTCAACAGGGTCGCAAGAAGCGTGTGGAAAAACCAAGGCGCAAAATAACAGCCCATGAACTGAGAAAAGTCAAGCGTACAGCTGCCAAGATGCCACTTGCCACCAGTTTGGCCATATTTCAGAGCTGCAACATCACTGGAGTGCCCAAAAGCACAAGGTGTGCAATACTCAGAGACATGGCCAAGGTAAGAAAGGCTGAAAGACGACCACCACTGAACAAGACACACAAGCTGAAACGTCAAGACTGGGCCAAGAAATATCTCAAGACTGATTTTTCAAATGTTTTATGGACTGATGAAATGAGAGTGAGTCTTGATGGGCCAGATGGATGGGGCCGTGGCTGGATTGGTAAAGGGCAGAGAGCTCCAGTCCGACTCAGACGCCAGCAAGGTGGAGGTGGAGTACTGGTTTGGGCTGGTATCATCAAAGATGAGCTTGTGGGGCCTTTTCGGGTTGAGGATGGAGTCAAGCTCAACTCCCAGTCCTACTGCCAGTTTCTGGAAGAGACCTTCTTCAAGCAGTGGTACAGGAAGAAGTCTTCATCCTTCAAGAAAAACATGATTTTCATACAGGACAATGCTCCATCACACAAGCCCAAGTATTCCACAGCGTGGCTGGCAAGAAAGGGTATAAAAGAAGAAAAGCTAATGACATGGCCTCCTTGTTCACCTGATCTGAACCCCATTGAGAACCTGTGGTCCATCATCAAATGTGAGATTTACAAGGAGGGAAAACAGTACACCTCTCTGAACAGTGTCTGGGAGGCTGTGGTTGCTGCTGCACGCAATGTTGATGGTGAACAGATCAAAACACTGACAGAATCCATGGATGGCAGGCTTTTGAGTGTCCTTGCAAAGAAAGGTGGCTACATTGGTCACTGATTTGTTTTTGTTTTGTTTTTGAATGTCAGAAATGTATATTTGTGAATGTTGAGATGTTATATTGGTTTCACTGGTAAAAATAAATAATTGAAATGGGTATACTGTATCTTTGATTTTTGTTAAGTTGCCTAATAATTATGCACAGTAATAGTCACCTGCACACACAGATATCCCCCTAAAATAGCTAAAACTAAAAACAAACTAAAAACTACTTCCAAAAATAGTCAGCTTTGATATTAATGAGTTTTTTGGGTTCATTGAGAACATGGTTGTTGTTCAATAATAAAATTAATCCTCAAAAATACTAATTTGCCTAATAATTCTGCACTCCCTGTATAGGGGGGGGGGGGGTCTTATAACTTCCAGCTGTATATGACCTGCAATTAAAGTGTTACTTAACCCAGGCCCCTGCATTCACTATGTCTGGTACACAGAACATGGAAATGTAATTATTTTAGTAAATATAAACTGCTAAATTCCTTCTTTCATTAGCAGTTAGAGCAGCCTTGTGACTTTTATGAGTGTCTAGTTAAAGCTTGTATGATGAGTTTTATTCTCCCACGATTGTCCTATCAAGATGCAGGACCCCTGACCCTCTGTCTGGACAGTGCTGATTGGCCCTGTGCTGATCACATGCACTCTCCGAAGAAAAAAAAAAAACTCTCTAGCAATACACACCAAACTGTGCATGTGCAGCTTGTCCCCTAATCTCTGTTTTATTAGGATATGGATTGGGGACTGTAGAAGAAGGGGAGGAACAGAGAAGACAGGATTGAACAGCCTTTTTACACAATGCAGAGGAATAACCCCTTAGGTTCCACAGTGAGCATAACAAGCCTACTGTACTACATATACAGACTAATTTGGCTGTTTTCGGGGGTTTTTTTTCTCTGACCACGAATTAAACTATGGTAGAGGCTCCTGACTGCTGTGCTCTGTACAGTGTTCTATTTTACACAGTTCTGATGCCTGCACTGCAGGGTATGTTGTACAATACACAGTCCCCACCTATGCACTGTAAACTAATTTGTACATTACACAGTCCTAATCCTTGCACTGTATCCACTATGTTATGTTCACAATCCTGACCCCTGCACCGTATCTACTGTGTTGTGCTTTACACATTCCTGACCTCTGCACTGTATCTGCTGTGTTGTGCTTTACACAATCCTGACCTCTGCACTGTATCTACTGTGTTGTGCTTTACACATTCCCGACCTCTGCACTGTATCTACTGTGTTGTGCTTTACACAATCCTGACCCCTGCACTGTATCTACTGTGTTGTGCTTTACACAATCCTGACCCCTGCACTGTATCTACTGTGTTGTGCTTTACACATTCCTGACCTCTGCACTGTATCTACTGTGTTGTGCTTTACACAATCCTGACCCCTGCACTGTATCTACTGTGTTGTGCTTTACACAATCCTGACCCCTGCACTGTATCTACTGTGTTGTGCTTTACACAATCCTGACCCCTGCACTGTATCTACTGTGTTGTGCTTTACACATTCCTGACCTCTGCACTGTAAACATTTTATTGTACTTTACCCAGTCCTGACCTCTGCACTGTAAACGCTATGTTGTATGTTACACAGACCTGACCTCTGCACTGCATATGTTATGTTATATGTTACACAGTCCTGACCTTTTCACTGTATATGATATATTGTATGTTATACAGCCCTGACCTTTGCATTGTACATGGTATGTTGTATGTTACACAATTCTGACCTCTGCACTGTATATACTATGTTGTTAATTACACAATCATAAGGCCATGTATAGTATATTTTTTTGTTGTACAGTTCTAACACCTTTATTTTATAGACAGTGCTGTATGTTACATTGTCCTGACTCCTGCACAGAATACCTATGTTGTATGTTACACATGACCACAGGTTAATTGTCCCAACAATTGCTGATTGAAAAAGTTGAAGTTCCGCTAGTTTTGACAGGTACCTGCTTCCATCTCTGGCTGCCTAGGAGACCCGATCAGAAGTTCATCTCTCCTCCTCCCTGCAATCTTCTGGGACAAATCACAGGTCCCAGAAGATTTCCTGACCATTCAGGATGCGCAGCGCAACTCGCACATGCGCAGTGCTCACCCTGCAGTGAAACCACAAGCTGTCACAGCCAGGTGCCCACAATTTTAATGTTGATGCCAGAGAGAGGAGAGGGAGAGAATCAAGGGTTTGGGCAGCCACATTGCTGGATTGTGGGACAGGTGACTGTGTGTTTTTTAAAAGTCAGTAGCTACACTTTTTGTAGCTGCTGACTTTAAATAAACAAAAAAAGTCTGGAACTCCACTTTAGGTAGTTCCCAACTAACTATTTCATTGAGTTTTGTAATGTAAGATATTTATTTTATAAAGTTGTTAGAAGTTGTAATGGAAGAGTTAATATGATCCTTTGTTCTGATGTTTATGTGTGCCACTTGTGACACAATTAAAGTGGTTGTAAACCTCAAACATGAAATATGAACCAAACGGTATATACTTATAAACCGTGTACTTGTCTCTATCTAACAGTTTTTCCTGACACCAAGAGATAAAAAGGTGACAGTGGAAGGAGCTCCGGTACACAGTCTGTGATTTACAGCCACAGCTCTGCATGGTTCCTGTGCACTGTGAGGAGGGTGTGTGTGTCCCTTCCCTCCAACTAGGACTCAGAGCTCCCCTCACTGAGATCCCCACTCTAAGACTTCAAATCCTGCCCATTTGCTTGGGCAAAGGGCTGACAGTCCCTGGCAGACTGGTGTGATTAGAGAAGATTGGTCTCTTCTGGCTCAAAGGGGAAATAGTCTAGAAAAACTTGCAGCAACAGCATGGGACAGTGTTCCTGACTGCTGGGCAGCCTATTAGCCTTTTAGATGGATATCTGGCTTCTCTGATAAAACGGAAAACTCCTATAAAATACTTACCGTAATTTTCCTTTCCTGATAGTCTCCATGGCAGCCTACGTGTGGGTTAACCCGCTTCCACTCCAAGGGTATAGGACCCCCCTCCCATAAATTTCAGCTCTCAGGTACAGCAGGTGTTCCATATCTTAGCCGAATCCAAGACAAGAGGGTGGGAACTCCGGCTGCCATGGAGACTATCAGGAAAGGAAAATTACGGTAAGTATTTGATAGGAATTTTCAGTTTTCCTATCAGTCTCCATGGCAGCCTACATGTGGGAAATAACTAGCTCACGCCACACGGGTGGGAATGCTTTAGCAAAGAAACTTTAATTCATGCTATTTGCAGACAAAACAGTCAAACCAAAATTAACTGAGGACAGAGAAGCAGGCTCCACACAATAGTGGGTCATAAAAGTATTGACCGAAGACCATGAAGCCGCTCTTCAAATCACATCTGGAGCCACGTGCCGCGAGGCCGCCCAGGAAGTAGAGATACTCCTTGTAGAGTGCGCCGTCACCGCCTCCGGAGGAGCCAGCCCCTCAGCTCTATAGGCCTGCTGGATAGCTGCCACTATCCATGATGCGATAGTCCTGGATGAAGCAGGTTTACCTCTGTTCTTCCCCCAGAACAGGACAAAGAGGTTGTCAGACTGCCTGAATGGTGCAGTTGCTTGAAGATAGACTTTTAAGGACTCTCCTACATCCAACGGATGAGGATTGGACTCATCAGATGACCGGAAAGTAGGCAGGACGATCTCCTGATTCTGGTGAAACACCGAGGTGACTTTCGGATTTGAATTCAGCATGGGTATCAGCACTACCCGATCTGGGAAGAAAGTCAGAAATGGTTCTCTACAGCCGAGGGAACTTAACTCAGAGACCCTTTTAGCCAAAGTAATGGCCACCAGGAAGACAGTCCGGATGGTCAGATCCTTGATAGAAGAAGAGGATTCTATGCCCGTTTTTGAGAGGGCATTTAGTACAAGAGGTAGATCCCATTTTGGAAACCTAGGTCTTATTTGAGGATTGAGCCTGACTGCTCCTTTAAAGAACTGTTGAATCAGTGGGTAGTTGGGCCCACATGACCCCAGAGAAGGCAGACAATGCCGAAACTTGGACTCTTAGAGTTGCCACTGAAAGGGGCATATCCAGACCAGCCTGAAGAAAACTTAGTATTTCTTGAATCCCAGGGACTGAGGAAGACATACCGTCTGGGTATGCAGACTTCACAAATCTTGACCAGATTCTGCAGTATACTTTGTTTGTACTTGGTCGTCTAGCATTCATCAAGGTGGAAATGGCTGTAGATGGGCAGCCGAGCGATTCCAACCTTTCCCTCTCAAGAACCAGACCGTCAACCGGAGAATTGCAGGACAGGGGTGCACTGATGTTCCCTGAAGAAACAAGTCTGGTCTGAGGGGAAGAGGGACCGGGTCCCGGTAACTCAGCTGTAGGAGCAGCGGAAACCATGGCCTGTTCGGCCTACCTCTACATCTTCCGCTTGAAGTCTCTGCAGAAACTTGAGAATGATGGGTACTGGAGGAAAGGCATATGCCCTGCTGAACTCCCACCTGTCGGTTAGTGCATCTGTCCCGTAGGCTTGATGGCATTTGCCTCTCGTGACATACTTCTCCAACTTGTGGTTGCAAGGAGAGGCGAACAGGTCGACTTCGGGAGATATTCCCAGTGACAGGATCCATTTGAACGACTCCACATGGAGAGACCACTCGTTGTGGTTCAACTGGACCCTGGACAGAAAATCTGCTTGAACATTCTGTGAACCTGGAATGTAGACTGCCGAGATCTCTACTAGGTGAGCCTGGGCCCAAGACATAATTGGGTCTAACTCTCGTAGTAGAGAGAGACTCCGTGTCCCACCTTGTCTCTTTACATAAGACACTGCCGTGGTGTTGTCCATCCGAATCATTACAGATTTCCCTTCCACCAAGTGTTGGAAAGATCGAAGAGCCTGGTAGGCTGCTCAGAGCTCCAGTATATTGGAGACTGGTGTGTGTCTCTGAAAAGACCACTTTCCTTGTGTCATCTCTGTCAGACAATGAGCCCCCCAACCTGAGTTGCTGGCGTCTGTTGTGATTATAGTCCATGAGACTGGAATCAGAGAGTGACAATTGAGCAGATTCCTGCGTTGCAGCCACCAGAGAAGACTGGATCTCATGCTGGAGGAAATATGAATGTATTGATCCCTCTCTTCTGGGTTTCACTGTTGTAGGAACCCTTTCTGGAAGGGCCTCATACGCCAAAGAGCCCATTTGACCATTGGAGCCGTGGACACCATGGTGCCAATGATTTTGAGGCACTGAGAGGCTTTCAGCCGAGGAGAAGAAAGAGCTGGAAGGATTCTCTCCCTCACTACCGGTATCTTCTCTAATGGGAGAGAGATTGAATTCTCGACGGTGTCGACGGTGTCGAATTGCGCCCCAAGATAAACTAGGAGTGGGCTCCAGCTGACTTTTTTGTAGGTTTAGCCAGCCAAACTCTTTGAGGGTCGAAATGACCTGATCTCTGTGTGCCAATAACTGATCCTTTTCTTGAGACAGCAGCAGAAGATCGTCTAAGTAATGATGTAGACTTATTCCTTTCAAACTTATGAAGGCCACTACAGCCAGAAGAACTTTGGAGAATACTCTGGGCGAGGAAGACAGGCCGAAGGGTAAGCAAATGAATTGCAGATGTCAATTCAGAACACAGAAGCGGAGATATTTGTGAAAGTCGGTTGCCACGGGTACATGAAAGTACGCATCTTTCAAGTCTATTGAGGCGAGCCAGTCTCCCAGCAGTACTGCCTTTTGAATAGTTGAGAGAGTTTCCATGTTGAATTTTTCGTTCTTTATGAACTTGTTCAGGTATGTAAGATCTATAACGGGCCTCCAGGCTCCGTTCTTCTTCTGAACTAGGAAGAGGGGTGAATAAACACCTTGAAATTTTTCCTGTTCTGGAACCGGAACTACTGCTCCTTGAGCCACCAAAGCGTCTACATAGACGAGCAAGACTTCTCTTCTCTCTTCTAGACAGGGCAAGTGAGTTGGAATGAATCGTGGAACCGGATCTGCCAGAAATGACCATCTGTGGCCTATAGAGTCCGTCCTTACGGTCCAAAAGTCCGTGATTGAGGCCGTCCAGACACGCTGAAAATGGAGAAGACGTGCCCCCACCTGGCATGTCTGAACGGGCCCAATCTCAAAAAGATTTAGTTGATTCTTGTCCAGCAGGCGCTGGATTTTTGGATGATCTCCGAGTAGAAGATTGACCGCCTCTCCAATTTCTCCGGAAGTCTCTATTAGGTTTGCAAGAGCGGGCGTCTCTTGATCTCTCAGTGTATTGCCTCCTAGATTGAGGCTTCTTCTGACCAAATAAACATTTATCCTGCGGGAGGAAGCCTGACTTTCCGCCAGTAGCCTTTGCAATGGCGCTGTCTAATTTATTCCCGAAAAGGGAAGTACCCTCGAAAGGGATCTTACACCATGCTTGCTTAGAGGTTGGATCTGCAAGCCAATGGCAAAGCCACAAGTCCCTTTTTGCCATCACTGAAGATAACATTGATCTAGACAGAAGGCGCAGGACATCAATAGATGCTTCTCCTAAAAATACTGAAGCCAACTTGAGTTCATGAATAGGAGAGCTCTCAACAGCTTCTTCCAAGAGGCTTCCAAGTTTAGTCTCAATATCAGACACCCAGACTTCCAAGGCTTTAGACATCGTAGCTAATGCCATAACGGGTTTGCAGGCCGCTCCGGCCGTCACATAGATCCTCTTCAAGTCTAGATCTATTTTTCTATCCAAGGGATCTCTGAAGGAAACCGCGTCATCCAGGGGCAAAGTGACATGCTTTGCTAATCTTGTAACTGCTGCATCCACAAGGGGAGCAGATTCCAGACGGGCGACATCTTCAGGTTTGAAGGGATATAATTTCCCAAGTTTGGAAGATAGGGAAGACTTACTATCCCCTTTACTCCACTCTTCAGTAATCACCTCTTGTAATTCAGAGAGGGAAGGGAAGTTGACACGCTCCTTGCCAAGGTGCTTGAAGAACTTCCGCTGCTTTTTCTGGGGAGACACAGGATCCTCCCATCTTAGAGCTTCCTTAATGGCTCTGATCAGGGGTGAAACCAGGGCAAACTCAAAGCCGCCCACTGCCCCCTCTTCTTCCGAATCACTGTCAGATGATTTTGCAGAAGTAATGCTCGGTTGAGAGGGGCCTTGATCTTCCTGCACTTCCGCTGGAGAACTGGACGTAGTGGGACCAAGTGGTGGGACCGTACCCCATTCTTTCAGGGACTGTTGCACTATTCTCTTCACTAGAGATTCCAATCCATGGTCCTCGTGCACCCTCTCACCGGCTGCTTGAGCAAAACATAGCTCACATAGGGACTTGTCCTCCGGGACATGCGCCCCACAACCCCAACAGGCTCTCTGGTATGTGCGGTGACTCTGGTGTTGTTTGTGGTGTCTGGGGGAGGAATTAGAGCGTCTCCCTTGCTGCCTACTCCCCGATGGAGATTCATGGCGCTTTGATCTGGAGGATGAACTCCCACGAGGTCTGACAGGGTCTCTTTCTTGGGATAAATCAGGCCTGGAAGAGCTGATGGAAAAAGAGAAAATCGGGGAGACACTGGATTTAGCCATGAAACACGGACCAGCTAGCTCTCCCCCGCCCCCCCTGAAAAATGCCAGCACCCACCTGTTGTGAGAGGGCTGGCCACAGGAGGGTGGTGACGCAGGATCCATACTTCAGGCCAACAACCAGACTGATAAAGAAAGGTAATACACATCAGACACCAAGATAGTGATACGTTGTGAGGTAGCAAACCATCCGCCCCCCCCTCCCCCTCTGCAGTCAAATATCCATTGCACATACCTGTAGCAAGGAATCCAGAGACACAGGGAAGCTGCCGCAACGCCCACAGTACTTCCCGAAGTACTAGGGAACCGTCAGCTGCTTAAATCTCCCGCCGGAATGACGTCAGCGGTGATGCGGCCGTGATCGCTAATGCGCATGCGCGAACCAAGCCTCGGCTTCGTTTGCGACGTACTGCGCATGTGCGGGACTACGAAACGTCCGCCGATTGGTCGCAAGAGGCAGAGGAGGAAGAGGAAGGGTTGCTGGAACGCAGGAAGCGTTCCAGCGCCATTGGGGCCAAACAAACACCGCAAAGAGATAGAAAAAAGATACAAACAAGGTATACATAAAAAACAAATACTGCTGCCATGAAGAGATGTGAATCTTCAGACCCATGTCAGAAAACGCCGGCCAGGCTTCAGTCAACCGCAGAGAGCAGGGGAATTTAAATGTCACTCACCCGCCCTTGGCTGGGCCCTGGACATGCAGACACCATCCAAAGTATCCTGAGGTAAGCCGGATAGTAGTAAGACATCAGAATTGTAGGTCCTTGGAGGAGGACAAAAAAGGAACACCTGCTGTACCTGAGAGCTGAAATTTATGGGAGGGGGGTCCTATACCCTTGGAGTGAAGGCGGGGTTAACCCACACGTAGGCTGCCATGGAGACTGACAGGAAATGTCTTTATTTATACTACCCCATTTACACCAATGATTATTGTTACCAGTGGCTGGGGTTTTTTGTGCTAGCTGAGGTTTATTATGCTGTTTTTTGTGGTGGAGGTTAATGTTGGGGGTTATTGTTCTGAGGATTACTGTTCTAGAAGTTACTTTGCTGGGGTTAATGCTTGCCCTGACACTTCCTGGGGGTTATTGCTGGGGATTATCATTACTGGTCCCTGCTCTTGCTGAGGGTTATTGCTGTGGGTTATTATTGCTTGCTCTGACACATGCTTGGGGTTATCATTGCTGACCCTAACTCATGCTGGGGTTTTTATTGCTGAAACTAACACCAACAATGGGTTTGATTTACTCCCACAATAACATTGGTGTACCCCAAGCCCAATTTTTCCCAAAGTAAAGCGAGGCAAAAGGTAAGAGGTGGCATGCTACAAGCCATACACCATAAAACAACACCCACTTTATTGGTTATGTCTCATTGAACACAAGCACAAATCTGTGCCCTTCAAGGCAGGTGGCAAGCGGTCCATGTCGCGCACTGCATTTTCTTTTTAATGCATTTTATGGGTCACTCACTCCTAATACTTTAAAATGTTACAACTATGGTTTATTAATACATTCACTTACACCAATTATAGAACTGATATTTGCACCTGCTGACCAACATTGGAAGAGGCACTGGGGTTGATTTACTAAAAATGGAGGGTGCAAAATCTGGTGCAGCTGTGCCAATCATTGTCTAACTTCAGCTTGTTCAATTAAGTTTTAACAAAAAACCTGATAGCTGATTGGTTCTTATGCAGAGCTGCACCACATTTTGCACTCTTCAGTTTTAGTAAATCAGCCCCACTGTTACCCTACACTGAGTGCATTTGAATGTGCTGAAAAGGGACTACATTTTTATTACACTGTGAATAGTTTCCATATAACATTGTATCTTCCATTTTTTTTGTCCAAGCCTTTTTCATTATGTTATCTCTGCTTTTATTATATCATGATGATCAGGGCTTGGGGACATCATTCTCCAACTTACACTCCCAACACCAGCACAGCACCCCTGAAAAATTGTCTGGAGCCACCCCTGTGTACATACAATATGCCCAGTGCAATTTTTCAAGAAACAGAATATTAGCCAGTTTAATTGCATTCCACTCTTTGCATCTAGGTGGATTGTTCTCCTTTCTCTGTATTTTTTTTTTCAGCTTTTGCTCAATTGCGTCCCCAGATTTCTCCAGATTCTGTGCCTGCCCTACTAGGTATTTATCCCCAGTTTCTCTCCCTCCCTTACTTTTCCAATTTTAATCCTATTATAGCTTTAATAGATACAGTATTAGGACCACGTTCAAGCCACTGAAGCTACTATATATATTAAGACTCTTTGCAACACCATTGTTTTTCAGGTCACTCCTTTGGGACCTTCTGACTACCACTCAAAATCATAATCAATTGGCTGACATCTCATCACCTTGATCCAGTCATCATCACAAATTGTGATTAAATCTTGTTTTTCTGAGTCCACCTACAAGCATGAGGCAGATAGCCAAGAAGGTATGTATGACAGTACATGTAAGACAGTATGAATGAGTAAGTTTCCGTTTTTCAGCTGCCTTTTCTGGTAACTTCTCTTTATACCTCTCAATCAGATCTGTGTCCTCTCTAAAGGGAAGAGGTCTATCTCCTAGACATCGCTCCATTATTAGATACAGTACATCGTGTAAAGCTGGTAATTCTTCCTTTGAATAATGCTCTTATCTTCAAAGACACCCTGACAGGAACATAAATTCCGACATTGAAAAGATCTACAAGTAAAGTGCATATCTGGGAAAAAAAATATGCAGTACGTCTCTGCAATATACAGTATGCATATGTTTTGTCCCTTAAAAAAACTGTTGATTGTCTCAGAATGCACTTGAGTTGACAACACAGTGCTTCTACTGCACTGAAATCCAAAGCAGTGTTGTGAGCCCTGCCTGTCTTTGTAGAAAAAATTTCCATGGACGCCATGGTGCTTTATCTAGTGAGCAATCTGGTTATGAGATCTCAGATTAGGTAGTAGACCCATGCCGTGAAGATAACAAAGATTTTTAACAGACTCCCAAAATTTCCTGAAATCTCATTTTCTTCAGCCCTGCCAGGAAATTTGGCAAATAAAAAAGGAATTTATACAAGAAGAATGGAAACTCTGAACTACTTATAAACTATTAATCAAGATATCCAACCTCCCCAGCAGTTTCTCACATGGTTCTGTGAAGAATTGAAACTCTGAACTACTTATAAACTAGTGATCAAGATATCCAACCTCTCCACTAGTTTCTCACACGGTTCTGTGTACTGCAATATAAATAATTATTCATACAATTTTGCAAATAAATCATTTTTCTTCAGAAATGTAGGCCAAAATGTATTCTACTAAATTTCTTTGGTAAAAATAACCCAAAATCAGTGTATATTATTTAATCTGTGTGAAAGTTATAAAGTCTACAAGCTATGGTATCTATATATTACAGTAAAACCTTTGATTGGGAGCATTAATCGTTCCGGAAACATGCTGGTAATCCAAAGCACTCGTATATCAAAGCAAATTTCCCCATAAGAAATAATGGAAACTCAGATGATTCATTCCACAACCATTTATTTATAAGTCCTTCAGTTTATATTCCATATAAAAAGATTAAAGCAATATGATAGGTTGTGTAACCATAAAATGTCCATCCACAAATGGCAGCCTCCACAAGGGGATTAGAAGCAAAATCCAGCAGGAGCTACAGAGTATAAAGGAGAAGAGAGGCGCCTCTAAGTGTAGCAATATGGTTACATTCAATAAAGGTTCAACATTAGCAACTCACATGGTTTATGATTAAAAGAGGCACATCTAAGAATGCAGACATCTGGGGTAAAGCTGTCCACATAGACCATGCTCCTCACCGCTGGCTCTCACCGCCATCAGTCTGCAGTCGTGACCGGGAAGACTACCCTGCAGTAGAGCAAACTGAAAGGGAGGTTGAATCGCTCGTGGAGGGCAGTGTGGAAGGGATGCCATCAATGGCGGTACAGAGCATGATCTATGTGGACAGCTTTACCCCCAATTGCCTGCATGCTTAGATGTGCCTGTTTTAATCATCAATCATGTGAGCTGCTAAATGTTGTACCTTCATTAAATGTAACCATATTGCTACACTTGGAGGCACCTCTCATCTCTTTTATACCCAGTTATGACATGACGCTACTTGTTTATCAAGACATTGCTTCATAATCAAGTCAAATTTTTTTTAAAAAAATTAGCTTGTCTTGCAAAACACTCTCAAACCAAGTTACTCGCAATCCAAGGTTTTACTGTATTTGAAAATTTCAGTGCTCATGTACTGACAGCTTATCTAATTTCTTGAGGCCCTCGAATGCCAGGACAGTACAAATACCCTCAAATGACCCATTTTATGGAAAGTAGACAGCCCAAGGTATTTAGTAAGACACATGGTTCATTTTTTGAAGTTGTATTTTTTTCACATCATTTTTTGTAAAATGAAGAAATTAAATAAAATGTATTTTCTGTGATTGTGTTTAAATTCTTTTTTTTTTTTACATATGGTATTATCACCAGAACAGTACAGTGTCGTCATATGATGTTTGTGGTAGTGATCAGGGACACTGACTGGTTACAGTATGTAAAAATAACAGCATTAGTCTCATTTTTAAAACATTTTTCTTTTCTTTTTTTTTTTTACACTTTTTTTTAACATACTGTGACCAGAGCATTACAATCTTACCATAGTGACACCGTACTGCTCTGGAGAGATGATCAGGATTTTTTTTGTCACTATGATTGCTTATTATAGTGATAATGTGATCACTATGATAAGTAATCATTTTTGTGAATGGCATCCATTCATGTGCCATCATGTACTTTTGTGATAGCTGTGACTGGCCACAGCTATCACATGGTACAGGTCCACTGCAGAGATCACAATAGTACATAATGAATGGCTATGAATGAAAGCCTATTGACATGTGATCACTGTGTTTGGTCACAGTGATCACATGGTACCTGGGTCAGCCCGGTACAACGATAGGTCTTCCGCTGTGTCTGGTGGACATAGCAGGTAATAGATCTACACAGCTGAGCGCCTCTAGGGTGCACACGAGGCGTGTGAGTGTAAGGACATTTAATGATGTCCTACTGGGATAACAGTACTCCCTCCTGACCGTCATTTTACAATAAACCGGGCAGGAGGTGGTTAAAGAAAGATAATTCTTTTTAAATAAAGTAACAAGCCAAGCTAATGGACTCATTGTTGATCTATATATATGTATAAGTTAAGCTGGACATAGACAGGTAGTTTTTTTTGGCTCAGCCAGCGAACAAGCGGATGGAGGAATTCTTCCTGCCATGACATTGTATTCTGACAGAGGGACCTGCTGCTGTCAGAACACAATGATCAGCTAATCACCAAAAGTTTCCCCCCATGATCCTTCAACAGAAGTCAATCAAACGATCAACTTCTGTCGAACATGGGCGTGTAGACACTGATTGAAATTTGGCCAGTCTTTGCTGAACCGGCCGAACTTTGATCAGTCTATGTTATGCTCTATTATTCCATTAACTGAGGGACGCACCACCTATAGCCCATGGATCACACTACACTAGTTGGAAGGGGAGAACCAATAGATTCAGGAACTCTTCTGACCGAAATTGTGAGTGGACCATTTCCTGTATACACATGGAAGCTACCCAGGAGTACTGTGACAGAGGAGACTGGCGTTGCTCCAAGCGTCTGCTGGAGAGCTGTTGCCCACGATTGCAGGTGAAGGTACTTCTTAGTCAGGATGGACTTTATCCAACATGTACTGCTGATCTACAAACTGTGAGTTCCCCTGTGATTACACAGTAATACAAGCTACATACCACGCTGTCTACGGACTCTCAGTGTCTGTTACTACTTTCTAAGACTGCAGTAGACTTCCATATTCACACTGGATGAATTTGTTCAGTGTTTTCGCTTATCTACAATTAGGTATCTGTTTATGAAACCGAGATGGGCAGCGATCCTGATGATCGCAGCTAACCTCGGATCTTTTTTGGTTTATGAAACAGAGATGATGGGGAAGAACATGTTCTCCACTAATCATCTCCACACACAGAGAATCTGTCATTGACTGACACAGAAACAGCCAGTTTATGAATCTTGCGATCTGTGCTAGAATTCACACTCCCAGATTAATCAGATCAGAGGAGGAGAATCAGTAAGAGAATACAGACTTCCTTCTTCCTCGATCAGACCCCCCAAGACAGTAACAGTAAACATGTCCCCCTGCCATATTTATGTATATATATATATATATATATATATATATATATATATATATATATATACAGTGGGTACGGAAAGTATTCAGACCCCCTTAAATTTTTCACTCTTTGTTATATTGCAGCCATTTGCTAAAATCATTTAGGTTCATTCTTCTTCCTCATGAATGTACACACAGCTCCCCATACTGACAGAAAAACACAGAATTGTTGACATTGTTGCAGATTTATTAAAAAAGAAAAACTGAAATATCACATGGTCCTAAGTATTCAGACCCTTTGCTGTGACACTCATATATTTAACTCAGGTGCTTTCCATTTCTTCTGATCATCCTTGAGATGGTTCTACACCTTCATTTGAGTCCAGCTGTGTTTGATTATACTGATTGGACTTGATTAGGAAAGCCACACACCTGTCTATATAAGACCTTCCAGATCACAATGCATGTCAGAGCAAATGAGAATCATGAGGTCAAAGGAACTGCCTGAAGAGCTCAGAGACAGAATTGTGGCAAGGCACAGATCTGGCCAAGGTTACAAAAAGATTTCTGCTGCACTTAAGGTTCCTAAGAGCACAGTGGCCTCCATAATCCTCAAATGGAAGACGTTTGGGACGACCAGAACCCTTCCTAGAGCTGGCCGTCCGGCCAAACTGAGCTATCGGGGGAGAAAAGCCTTGGTGAGAGAGGTAAAGAAGAACCCAAAGATCACTGTGGCTGAGCTCCAGAGATGCAGTCAGGAGATGGGAGAAAGTTATAGAAAGTCAACCATCACGGCAGCCCTCCACCAGTCGGGGCTTTATGGTAGAGTAAAGTAGAAATGTGAAGCCGCACTCAGATGATTGAAATCAAATGAAAAGTCTTTATTCTTCAAAGTATCCAGGACAAACAGACAGTGTGAGGAACAGAATATGTCCAAGGTAGACGCGTTTCACGGCTCGAATGGCCGCTTACTCATTACCACTTTATGGTAGAGTGGCCCGACGGAAGCCTCTCCTCAGTGTAAGACACATGAAAGCCTGCATGGAGTTTGCTAAAAAAACCTGAAGGACTCCAAGATGGTGAGAAATAAGATTCTCTGGTCTGATGAGACCAAAATAGAACTTTTTGGCCTTAATTCTAAGCGGTATGTGTGGAGAAAACCAGGCACTGCTCATCACCTGTCCAATACAGTCCCAACAGTGAAGCATGGTGGTGGCAGCATCATGCTGTGGGGATGTTTTTCAGCTGCAGGGACAGGACGACTGGTTGCAATCGAGGGAAAGATGAATGCGGCCAAGTACAGGGATATCCTGGACAAAAACCTTCTCCAGAGTGCTCTGGACCTCAGACTGGGCCGAAGGTTTACCTTCCAACAAGACAATGACCCTAAGCACACAGCTAAAATAATGAAGGAGTGGCTTCACAACAACTCCGTGACTGTTCTTGAATGGCCCAGCCAGAGCCCTGACTTAAACCCAATTGAGCATCTCTGGAGAGACCTAAAAATGGCTGTCCACCAACGTTTACCATCCAACCTGACAGAACTGGAGAGGATCTGCAAGGAGGAATGGCAAAGGATCCCCAAATCCAGGTGTGAAAGACTTGTTGCATCTTTCCCAAAAAGACTCCTGGCTATATTAGATCAAAAGGGGGCTTCTACTAAATACTGAACAAAGGGTCTGAATACTTAGGACCATGTGATATTTCAGTTTTTCTTTTTTAATAAATCTGCAACAATGTCAACAATTCTGTGTTTTTCTGTCAGTATGGGGTGCTATGTGTACATTCATGAGGAAGAAGAATGAATTTAAATGATTTTAGCAAATGGCTGCAATATAACAAAGAGTGAAAAATTTAAGGGGGTCTGAATACTTTCCGTACCCACTGTATATGTACAGTATCTCACAAAAGTGAGTACACCCCTCACATTTTTGTAAATATTTTATTATATCTTTTTATGTGACAACAATGAAGAAATGACACTTTGCTACAATGTAAAGTAGTGAATGTACAGCTTGTATAACAGTGTACATTTGCTGTCCCCTCAAAACAACTTAACACAAAGCCATTAATGTGTAAACTACTGGCAACAAATGAAAATGAAAATGTCCAAATTGGGCTCAAAGTGTCAATTTTGGGTGGCCACCATTATTTTCCACCACTGCCTTAACCCTTTTGGGCATGGAGTTCACCAGAGCTTCACAGGATGCCACTTGCGTCCTCTTACACTCCTCCATGACAACATCACAGAGCTGGTGGATGTTAGAGACCTTGTGCTCCTCCACCTTCTGTTTGAGGATGCCCCACAGAGGCTCAACATGGTTTAGGTCTGGAGACATGCTTGGCCAGTCCATCACCTTTACCCTCAGCTTCTTCTTGCAAGGCAGTGGTCATCTTGGAGGTGTGTTTTGGGTAGTTATTATTTCAGGATACTGACCTGCGGCCCAGTCTCCAAAGGGAGGGGATCATGCTCTGCTTCAGTATGTCACAGTACTTGTTGGCATTCATGGTTCCCTCAATGAACTGTAGCTACCAAAGCCCGCAGCACTCATGCAACCCCAGACCATGACAATCCCACTACCATGCTTGAATGTGGGCAAGACACACTTGTCTTTGTACTGGTCACCTGGATGCTGCCACACATGCTTGACACCATCTGACCCAAATAAGTTTATCTTAGTCTCATCAGACCACAGGACAAGGTTCCAGTAATCCAGCTCCTTCGTCTGCTTGTCTTCAGAAAACTGTTTGCGGGCTTTCTTGTGCATCATCTTAGAAGAGGCTTCCTTCTGGGAAGACAGCCATGCAGACCAATTTGATGCAGGGTGTGGCATATGGTCTGAGCACTGGCAGGCTGACCCCCCAACCCCTTCAACCTCCCGTAGAAATATGGCACCACACATACGTCTATTTCCCAAAGACAACCTCTGGATATGACACTAAGCATGTGCGTTCAACTTCTTTGGTCGACCATGGTGAGGCCTGTTCTGAGTGGAACCTGTCCCGTTAAACCGCTGTATGGTCTTGGCCACCATGCTGCAGCTCAGTTTCAGGGTCTTGGCAATCTTCTTATAGCCTAGGTCATCTTTATGTAGAGCAACAATTCTTTTTTTCAGATCCTCAGAGAGTTCTTTGCCAGGAGGTGCCATGTTGAAATTCCAGTGACCAGTATGAGAGAGTGAGAGCGATAACACCAAATTTAACACACCTGCTCCCCATTCACATCTGAGACCTTGTAACACTAATGAGTCAAATGACACAGTGGAGGAAAAATTGCAAATTGGGCCCAATTTGGACATGTTCACTTAGGGGTGTACTCACTTTTGTTGCCAGTGGTTTAGATGTTAATGGCTGTGTGTTGCGGTACTTTGAGGGGACAGCTAATTGACACTGTTATACAAGCTGTACACTCACTAATTTACATTGTAGCAAAGTGTAATTTCTTCAGTGTTGTCACATGAAAAGATATAATAAAATATTTACAGGGGTGTACTCACTTTTGTCAGATACTGTACGTGTGTGTGTGTGTATATATATATATATATATATATATATATATATATATATATATATATATATATATATATATATATGTATATATATATATTTTGTGTAGGGGGACTAATTATTTTATTACCATTAGGTGGGGGGGGGGGGGGGTCTCCTCTAAGAATGCACATGTATTCAGCAGTGATAATTTACTACTGCTTAATAAACAGGCACCAGTGATTTTCTGGTACTGTAATCTCGCTATGTCTCACGAGATTACAGGCAGCCCATTCACTTTTACATTGATATTGCCCGTTTTCAGAGGAAAAACTTCTCCTCTGTTCTCCTTCTAAGAAGTGAAGTTTTCCGCTTCATAAACAGGGTGCCAGAGGAGATCATTTTCCTCTGAGAACTGCCAAGATATGAACTGAGAAAAAAATTCTCAGTTTCATAACCTTAAACTTGGCTATAAGATGAACATATAAGGCTGATGATAAGCATAGTATGCTACATTAAAGTGTTACTAAAGTCAGATTTTTTTTTAAATTTATTAATAAAATAACAAACATGTTATACTTACCTGCTCTGTGCAGTAGTATGGCACAGAGTGGCCCCGATCCTCCTCTTCTGGGGTCCCCGGCGGCGATCTTGGCTCCTCCTCTTTTTTTTTTAATGTCCACCATAGCCAGCTGCTTTGAGGAGAAACGAGTTATGCGCCCTCCAGACATTTGTGTTAATGGAGCAGCGCTCCCTAGACTTACATAGCGGGACTTAGGCCCGTTCCCCCACTTCCTCTTCACTGCATTTGATTGACAGCAGCAAGAGCCAATGGCTTGAATGCTGTGTGAAGAGGAAGTAAGGGGAGAATAGATTCAGCTGTGCACAGCACTGATCTCTTCTCCCCTCTCTTTTTTACCTTAATGCAAACAATGCATTAAGATAAAAAATGTTTTTAGGTTTAGTAACACTCTAAGTTTGAATCCTGGAAAGCCCTACTCAGAGGTTCCTGGAACTGACATGTCTTGGATGCACTGTGAGTGCACCGTGTTCCCACACCACTAAGAGGGGACCACCCTAGTTCCACTCAGTACCAAATACCCTCATAGTGATCAATGTAGAAATCTTCTAACATGAGTAGACACTGAGATGGAGGACAGGTCGCAACATTTATGGACACAATCATGCTTTACACCATAATACTATATATGCAACTGCTAAGTTGAGCTAGAGCTAAGATTGATGCCTATAAATTGGTTGGACAACCATCTAACCCTCATTCATGAATCTGTGTTGCGTTAGTGGACCCAGTGCGTGCTTGTTTTTTTTAAAACAGAACAACATTGTTATTGTGGTAAAAGGTGGAGGGTTTATATTTGTGGATGCTACTAAATGCAATTTCCAATAATGTTTGTATCCTTTTTACTGCATACCATCTGGGGTCACTTTATACCTACTGTCTGTTGGGCTCTTGTGCCATCCTTCTATGCTAATGCATGTTTTTCGGTATGTTCACTCACTCTCTATTATAGAGGAATGACGGATGCCTTTTACTGTCCCTCAATTTCCCCTTGCTAGGGTGAATGAATGCCTATTCTTGTTTATTATTCCATGTTGGGCTCATTCTTTTATGAACTTATATGTTTCTTTTTTTACTGTTCTCCAACTTTCTAAAATGTTTCTATCATTGCAAGGAGAAAGTAAAGCCAGCCATGAAATGGTGAGGAGGGCTAAGCCTTCAAGAGCCTTCTAACAATGTGATATTTGTATGTCATCCATTGCAAATAAAAAAGAGGTTTAAATAGCATTAAATGATAGTGGACAGGGCTATGCAAATCTTTTCTTTGTGCCATGGTGTCAACTATGCATCCGGAACTGCTGGTTATATTAAAGAGGAAGAAAAGCCTAACACTATCTATTCTTACATTTTTTTTCCTTTCCCCACCTCCTATCTATCCTGCTTAACCTGTATTGGTTAAAATGTTTTTTTTTTTTCTAATTTTTTTTTATTTTTTTTTTCATATTTTTTAATTTTGTGACCATAGTGACACTGTACTGCTCTGGGGAGCTGATCAGGATTTTTTATATGCTATGCTACCTATTACAGTGATGATCACTATTATAAACAATCTTTTTTTATGGTTGGCATCTATTTACGTGCCATTGTGTACAATTGTAATAGCTGTGATTGGCCACATCTATCACATTGTACAGGTCCGCTGTGATTGGTCCTGTACCATGTGATCACCGTGATTAATCACAGAGAACACAATAGTATACAATGGCTATAAATGAAAGCCATTGTGTACAATTCACATGTGATCACTGTGATTGGTCACAGCGATCACATGGTACTAGGGCCGGCTCAGTACAATGATCATGCCACTGCGCTGCCCAGTGTTGTTTCTACATTCTGTGCACAAAAACATTGGAACTAGGGTGCAGAAGAATGGTAGCAGGTGCTCTAAACTGAAGAGTCAAAATTTGAAATATTTGGCTGTAGCAGGAGGCAATTTGTTTGCAAAGGGGTGGAGAGTGGTACAATAATAAGTATCTGGAGGCAAGAGAGAAGCATGGTGGAGGTTCCTTACAAGTTTCAGGCTGCATTTCTGCAAA
The DNA here is from genome assembly GCF_965119305.1 of Pelophylax lessonae. Lineage (NCBI taxonomy): Eukaryota > Metazoa > Chordata > Amphibia > Anura > Ranidae > Pelophylax > Pelophylax lessonae. Next base: position 360,820,832 of record NC_138768.1, read on the forward strand.
TGGAGTTGGAGATTTGGAAATACAGGCAGATACTTATTTATCATGCCATACCTTTAGGGAAGCATGTGATTGGCCCCATATTTATTCGACAACAGGACAATGACCCCAAACACACAGCCAATGTCATTAAGAACTATCTTCAGCGTAAAGAAGAACAAAGAGTCCTGGAATTGGTGGTTTGGTCCCCACACAGCCCTGATCTCAGCAAATTCGAGTCTGTCTGGGATTAAATGCAGAGACAGAAGGATTTAAGGCAACCTACATCAACAGAAAATCTTTGGTTAGTTCTCCAACATGTTTGGAACAACCTTCTTGCAGAATTCCTCAAAAACTGTATGCAAGTGTACTTTGAAGAATTTACATATACAATACAGATTTTGCCAATACAGACAAAGTGCAAACAACAAAGCATCCTAATAAGCCCTTACAGATGCTTTGGTGTTTCCACTTTTTCTGTATTGGCCTTTTCACCCTTGCACTGTGTTTTGTCATCACTAGTGGTTGTTGTTGGTGGATGGGACTTTAGATTTATTAGTTTGTCAGCTTCTTTGTTGTAGTGTATGGAGAAAGATGGACTGAGCTTCACTGAAGTGTCAACAGTAAAAATGCTCTGTTATATTTTGTTCCAGAGCATGATTCTGAACATACTCATGAGTCCTTTGTACTGGAACTGTCACTGGTCACTAATGCATCAGTGACCAGTGGCAACACATTAACCCTCTCCATGCAGCATATTACAAATAACATTGGTAGTTAACCTCCCCTCAGCCACCCCCCAACCCCAATCCAAAGAGTTACTTTCATATGCAGATGGCAATCTGCTTACTTGTGCAATTAACAGTGCTTGGTTCCTCCTTGGCTTGGCGGCTTCTGTTAGTCAACGTTCCGGCAGCAGCACTCTATACTCCTCTTTGTCCTCTCTCGGTCTCTCAGTGACATCATGCTGGGCCAGGACTACAAAACGCCTGTCAGGCGGGGTATCTCCGCTGACAGGGAAGTATGGGGCTGGTCTGTGCTAGTGCTGTGCCGGGTGCAGGAGCGTGCTTGGCACATCATTACAGTTATTAGCGGCCGGCTGCCCGTTGTGTTAGTCACACACACAGTGTACTAGGCAGGTTTTAGAAGCACTTCACCTGCGGTGCACCCCCTTCCTCCAGTAAATTGTGCCGCTCAGGGCATCCTCCTCTTACGCCCCCTCCCTTGTACTAGCCCTGCACATATATACAAGGTATACATGATCCAGCCCTTGCGGGCAATGGGCGTGAATGCTTGCCACCGACAGCTTTCTCCCGCTGTGATTATATACAGAGGGAGCTGATCAGCGGGTACCGCGGTCTTGATGTCCGCCAGCACCCACTGATCACCCTACAGAGACACAGAACGGCAGTCTGCCTATGCAAACAAGGCAGATCACCATTCTGACAGGAGGGAAGGCATAGATCCTGTGTCCCTGCAAAGCAGGAACATTGATCCATGTCTTCCCCCTAGTAAAAGCACCTCCCACACTGTAGTAAAACACTGGCTAAGCACACAGTTAATCCTTTGACCGCCCCTGATATTAACCCCTTCCCAGCCAGTGTCTTTAGTACAGTGACAGTGCATATTTTTATTATTAGTAATAGTTAGTAATATTAGTTTTTATAGATAGTTAGTATAATTAGTATTATTATTAATAATGTATAAGTGTCACTGGTCCCCAAAAAGTGTCAGTTCATGTCCGAATGTCTGCCGCAATATCGCAGTCCCGCTATAAGTCACTGATCACTGCCATCACTAGTACAAAAATAAATAAATAAAAATAAAATTGGTAAAAATATCCCAAAATTTGTAGAAGCGATAACTTTTGCGCAAACCAATAAATATACGCTTATTGGGATTTTTTTTACCAAACATATGTAGCAGAATACATATTGGCCTAAATTGATGAAAACATTTGATTGTTTTCAGCTTTTTTATTGGATATGCTTTATAGCAGAAAGTAAACATTATTGTTTTTTTTTCACAGTTGTCAGTCTTTTTTTGTTCATAGAACAAAAAATAAAAAAATGCAGAGGTGATGAAATACCACCAAAACTAAGCTTTATTTGTGGGAAAAAGAGATAAAAATGTTGTTTGGGTACAGCGTCGCGATTGTCAGTTAAAGCAATGCAGTGCCTTATCACAAAAAAAAATGGACAGGTCATAAAGGAAAGGGGGGGGGGGGGCTAAATCTTCCAGAGTTGAAGTGGTTAAAGGCAAAAAAAACCCATCAAAGGCCTGTAAAAGTGGCATTTTTTAAGCTCAGTTTGTATGAGCCCTTGGGCTGTAAGGTCTCAAAAATCATAATGCAGTGTTATTTACCCACTTGCCGACTGTCCGGCGCAGATATACTGCGGCAGGCTAGCTCAGCTTCGCGAACCGCCGTACCTGTATGGCGGTTTGCGGGAGCGATCCTGGGGGTGGCACGCGCCTGCCCCCACTAGGCAGCAGGGATGCCGATCCACGGGATCCACACGATTACTGCCAGGCACGCACGATCACTCCCCACTGAGAGAGAACAACGGTCTTCTGTTGTAAACACAGCAGACCGTTGTTCTCTGAAATGATCACAGAGTGCCTATGATCCTTCGATATAGGATCACAGGTCTCTGTGTTAATTTCACAAGCCCCTCCCCCATACAGTTAGAAAACACTCCCCTAGGCTCACACTCAACCCTTTGATCACCCCTAGGTTAACCCCTTCCCTGCCAGTGCCATTTTTACAGTAACAGTGCATATTTTTAGCACTGATTACTGTATTAATGTCACTGGTCCCTCAAAAATGTCAGTTTTAAAAAATTTAAAATTACATAAATCTTTCCCCTAGTTGGTAGACGTGATAACTTTTGCGAAAACCAATCAAAATACGCTTATTGGGATTTTTATTACCAAAAATATGTACCAGAATACAAATTGGCCTAAAAGGGAATATTATATAGCAGAAAGTGAAAAATATTTTTTTTTTCAGAATTGTCGCTCTTTTTTTGTTTATAGCGCAAAAAAAAAATATCGCACAGGTGATCAAATACATAGTTACATAGTTACATATTAGGTGAGGTTGAATAAAGACAATAGTCCATCCAGTTCAACCTGTGTAAGTGTGCGTGGCCGTAATCATCTCTCATACCCCTGAATGTTCTGATCCTTGAGATGTACGTCTAAGAGTCTTTTGAAAGCCACCATACTTCCTGCAGAAACCACCTCTTGTGGTAGAGAATTCCACAATCTTGTAGCCCTAACAGTAAAGAACCCCCCACATTGCCTGAGGTTAAAACGCTTCTCCTCTAATCACATTGTATGCCCTCGAGTCCTCATGCAATCCTTTTGACTGAATAGCTTTTTTTCTATGCTGAGATCACCATTGAGATATTTATAAATTGCTATCATGTCCCCTCTCAGGCATCTTTTCTCCAGGGAGAATAAATCAAGCGACTGCAGACGCTCCTCATAATTAAGGTCCTCCAATCCACTAATTAGATTAGTTGCCCTTCTCTGGACTCTCTCCAGCTCCAACACATCCCTCCTGAGGCCTGGCGACCAGAACTGGACAGAATACTCCAGATGTGGTCGGATCAGAGTTTTATAAAGTGGAAGGATTATAGTTTTATCTCTGGAATACATCCCTTTCTTTATGCATGCCAATATTCTGCCGGCTTTGGCAGCTGCCGCTTGACATTGGATATTTCTCAATTTTTGATTCCCCCAAAGGTTCCCCCCCTAAAGTGTATTGTGCTTTTATGTTTTTAGTCCCCAAGTGCAAAACCTTACACTTCTCCCCATTAAACCTCATTTGCCATGTTGTTGCCCACTCTGTTATTTTGTCCAGGTCATTCTGTAGGATATCTGCTTCATGCTGTGCAGTTATTGCCCTGCCCAATTTTGTGTCATCTGCAAAAACTGATATAGAACTACTGATCCCGTCCTCAATGCTGTTTATGAATAAATTGAACAAGGTTGGTCCCAGGACTGAGCCTTGGGGGACCCCACTTACCACCTCAGACCAGTCTGAGTATGCGCTATTTATTACCTCCCTCTGGACACGCCCTTTTAGCCAGTTCCGTATCCAAGAGTAAACCTTGTGGTCGATGCCTGCAGAACTTATTTTATAAATTAAGTGCTTGTGGCGAACTGTATCAAACGCCTTAGCGAAATCCAGGTACACCACATCCACTGGTCTCCCCCTATCTAGCTCACAGCTCACCTCCTCGTAGAATGTTAAGAGATTGGTTTGACAAGAACGCCCATTTGTAAACCCGTGCTGATTACTGCTGATGATGTTGTTGTCTTTAGCAAACTCTACGATATAGTCCCTTATCATCCCCTCCAGAAGTTGACATACTATCGATGTCAGACTGACAGACCTATAATTTCCCGGGATATGCCTCTGCCCTTTTTTGAATATCGGTATCACGTTAGCTTTCCTCCAATCCCCTGGTACATTTCCTGTCATAATACTGTCAGCAAAGATCAGGAACAGTGGTCTAGATATAATCTTACTGAGTTCTTAGAGTACTCTCGGATGTACGCCATCCGGGCCTGGTTATTTATTTGTGTTAATTTTATCCAGCCTTTCCCTGATTTCACCCTCTGTTAGCCACAGCGGCAAGTCCTGTGTATTACTACTAACCATACAGTCATGGTCAGTGTACCCCTCCTTTTCCTGTGTAAAGACTGACGAGAAAAAAGCGTTCAGCACAGTTGCTTTTTCAGTGTCCTCTGTAACCATCCTCCCATCATCATTAATTATGTGTGCAATGTGCTCTGCCCTAGTTTTTTTGCTGTTGATATATTTAAAGAATTTCTTTGGGTTTTTTTTACTATCCTCCGCTATTGTCTCTCAAAGTTGATTTTAGCCATTTTGATTTTGTATTTACTTTTCTTTTTTGCCTCCTTGTATTGCTCGAAAGCCGATACTGTGCCCTCTGATTTATATTTCTTGAAGGACATTTTTTTTCCCCTAATACGTTTTTAAACATTACGGTTTAGCCAGGTTTGGCTTTGTGTCTTCTAAGTTTATTTCCCATAGGAATGCACTGCAAGATGCATTTGTTTAATATGTTCCTAAAGCATTCCCATTTTTCCTCTGTGGTTAGTCCTAAGGTTTGGTCCCAGTTTACCCTTTCCATCATTGAGTACAATTTGAGAAAGTTTGCCCTTCTGAAGTTTAGGGTTCTTATGTTCCCCACTTGCCTTGTTATAATGTTATTTACACTAAATGTGATCATCCTGTGATCGCTAGAGCCCAGGTTGTCCTGGACTCCTACCTCCGAGATTAGGTCTGGGTCATTAGTGATCAATAGATTCAGGACTGCATTTTCTCTAGTAGGAGAATCCACCAACTGAGACATGTAGTTGTCCTGTAAGGTTTTCCTGAATAGACTGGCCTTCTACCAAACCACCAAAAGAAAGCTGTATTTGTGGGAAAAAAAGACATCAGTTTTATTTAGGTACAGAGTTGCACGACCGCCCAATTGTTCATTAAAGTAACGCAGTGCCGAATCGCAAAAAATGGCCTGGTCAATAATGGGGTAAACCTTTCGGTCCAGAAGTGGTGAAAAAGAACCTATCTACACATCCATCCAGGAAGCTCCTAATTGTGACTAGCATATAATATAACAGTAAAACCTTTATAATCGTATGAAACTGCAAACACTTTGAGCAGGTATAATGTTACTTTTTATTTTAAACTAGCTGGTAGTGTTGAGCGAACACGGACTGTATTATTCGTGTTCGTACCGAATAATTGGATTTTTTGTACCCGAGCACGGACACGGACACTTTACTGTATGTTCGGGTAAAAATCCGTGTTCGGTCGTTTTATTTCCGGGTTTTGCATGCTTTGGCGCTCTTTTCATGGCGGGCTTTCAACAGCCAATCAACAATCGTTTAACTGGTGTGCCTTAAGCCATCCCAGCCATGCCTGCAAATGTCTCAGTAGCTGTGATTGGCCGTCTGAAGCATGTGACCAAGTCTTTATAAGTTCGAGGCAGCCGCAGCGGCGTCATTATGCTGCTTAGATTCAGGGACAGAGCACACATCAACGTGCTGGCTGCTGATTAGGGAAAGATAGGCAGGAAAAAACCATTTGTGTCCGGATAGAATTGAGGGACAGGTCGGAGTGTTTAGGCAGGGCGAGTTGTAGGCATTTTAGGGATAGAGTCTGCTGAATTATATAGGGTCAGTGTCTTCTACAAACTACAATCGATATTGCTGTGTGGGGGGTGGGGTCTGCACTCAATCCTGATCTACGATCTCTTCTCAATCCTGTTAGGGACAGAGTCTGCTGAATTTTAGGGAAACTGTGTTCTACAAACTACAATCGATATTGCTGTGTGGTGTGGGATTGGAGATAGGCAGGTGTCAGTGATCCACATCCATTTTTCTGTGTGTGAGCTGCAGTGAACACAATCTTTTTGGGCTGCAGTGAACACAATCTTTTTGGGCTGCAGTGAACACAATCTTTTTGGGCTGCAGTGAACACAATCTTTTTGGGCTGCAGTAAACACAATCTTTTTGGGCTGCAGTGAACACAATCTTTTTGGGGTGCAGTGAACAAAATCTTTTTGGGGTGCAGTGAACACAATCCTTTTTGGTGTGCAGTGAACACAATCTTTGTGGGGTGCAGTGAACAAAATCCTTTGTGGGGTGCAGTGAACACAATCTTTTTGGGGTGCAGTGAACAAAATCCTTTTTGGGGTGCAGTGAACAACATCCTTTTTGGGGTGCAGTGAACACAATCTTTTTGGGGTGCAGTGAACAAAATCCTTTGTGGGGTGCAGTGAACACAATCTTTTTGGGGTGCAGTGAACACAATCTTTGTGGGGTACAGTGAACAGAATCTTTGTGGGGTGCAGTGAACACAATCTTTGGGGGGTACAGTGAACACAATCTTTGTGAGGTGCAGTGAACACAATCTTTGTGGGGTGCAGTGAACACAATCATTGTGGGGTGCAGTGAACTCAATCTTTGTGGGGTACAGTGAACACAATCTCATACTGAAGGTTTGAGGGTGCTGCCTGTTCCATACTCCCCCTACTCCTCATCTAGCCTTTTAGGGGTACAAACAATAGTAATTGGGGCCTAGTGTGGTTGTGTACGTGTGATATACATACACTTTTTTGGGATCATATTTTCTATTCCGCTATTTAATCAAAAACCTTTGGGGATCAGTTAAATTGGGGGATAGTCTGTGTTGGTACGTGTGAGAGAGATCCACCTTTCCAAGTTGTTGGGGTTCATCTCATACTTCTGAAGGTTTGAGGGTGCTGCCTGTTCCATACTCCCCCTACTCCTAGCCTTTTAGGGGTACAAACAATAGTAATTGGGGCCTAGTGTGGTTGTGTACGTGTGATATACATACACTTTTTTGGGATCATATTTTCTATTCCGCTATTTAATCAAAAACCTTTGGGGATCAGTTAAATTGGGGGATAGTCTGTGTTGGTACGTGTGAGAGAGATCCACCTTTCCAAGTTGTTGGGGTTCATCTCATACTTCTGAAGGTTTGAGGGTGCTGCCTGTTCCATACTCCCCCTACTCCTAGCCTTTTAGGGGTACAAACAATAGTAATTGGGGCCTAGTGTGGTTGTGTACGTGTGATATACATACACTTTTTTGGGATCATATTTTCTATTCCGCTATTTAATCAAAAACCTCTGGGGATCAGTTAAATTGGGGGATAGTCTGTGTTGGTACGTGTGAGAGAGATCCACCTTTCCAAGTTGTTGGGGTTCATCTCATACTTCTGAAGGTTTGAGGGTGCTGCCTGTTCCATACTCCCCCTACTCCTAGCCTTTTAGGGGTACAAACAATAGTAATTGGGGCCTAGTGTGGTTGTGTACGTGTGATATACATACACTTTTTTGGGATCATATTTTCTATTCCGCTATTTAATCAAAAACCTCTGGGGATCAGTTAAATTGGGGGATAGTCTGTGTTGGTACGTGTGAGAGAGATCCACCTTTCCAAGTTGTTGGGGTTCATCTCATACTTCTGAAGGTTTGAGGGTGCTGCCTGTTCCATACTCCCCCTACTCCTAGCCTTTTAGGGGTACAAACAATAGTAATTGGGGCCTAGTGTGGTTGTGTACGTGTGATATACATACACTTTTTTGGGATCATATTTTCTATTCCGCTATTTAATCAAAAACCTCTGGGGATCAGTTAAATTGGGGGATAGTCTGTGTTGGTACGTGTGAGAGAGATCCACCTTTCCAAGTTGTTGGGGTTCATCTCATACTTCTGAAGGTTTGAGGGTGCTGCCTGTTCCATACTCCCCCTACTCCTAGCCTTTTAGGGGTACAAACAATAGTAATTGGGGCCTAGTGTGGTTGTGTACGTGTGATATACATACACTTTTTTGGGATCATATTTTCTATTCCGCTATTTAATCAAAAACCTCTGGGGATCAGTTAAATTGGGGGATAGTCTGTGTTGGTACGTGTGAGAGAGATCCACCTTTCCAAGTTGTTGGGGTTCATCTCATACTTCTGAAGGTTTGAGGGTGCTGCCTGTTCCATACTCCCCCTACTCCTAGCCTTTTAGGGGTACAAACAATAGTAATTGGGGCCTAGTGTGGTTGTGTACGTGTGATATACATACACTTTTTTGGGATCATATTTTCTATTCCGCTATTTAATCAAAAACCTCTGGGGATCAGTTAAATTGGGGGATAGTCTGTGTTGGTACGTGTGAGAGAGATCCACCTTTCCAAGTTGTTGGGGTTCATCTCATACTTCTGAAGGTTTGAGGGTGCTGCCTGTTCCATACTCCCCCTACTCCTAGCCTTTTAGGGGTACAAACAATAGTAATTGGGGCCTAGTGTGGTTGTGTACGTGTGATATACATACACTTTTTTGGGATCATATTTTCTATTCCGCTATTTAATCAAAAACCTTTGGGGATCAGTTAAATTGGGGGATAGTCTGTGTCGGTACGTGTGAGAGAGATCCACCTTTCCAAGTTGTTGGGGTTCATCTCATACTTCTGAAGGTTTGAGGGTGCTGCCTGTTCCATACTCCCCCTACTCCTAGCCTTTTAGGGGTACAAACAATAGTAATTGGGGCCTAGTGTGGTTGTGTACGTGTGATATACATACACTTTTTTGGGATCATATTTTCTATTCCGCTATTTAATCAAAAACCTCTGGGGATCAGTTAAATTGGGGGATAGTCTGTGTTGGTACGTGTGAGAGAGATCCACCTTTCCAAGTTGTTGGGGTTCATCTCATACTTCTGAAGGTTTGAGGGTGCTGCCTGTTCCATACTCCCCCTACTCCTAGCCTTTTAGGGGTACAAACAATAGTAATTGGGGCCTAGTGTGGTTGTGTACGTGTGATATACATACACTTTTTTGGGATCATATTTTCTATTCCGCTATTTAATCAAAAACCTTTGGGGATCAGTTAAATTGGGGGATAGTCTGTGTTGGTACGTGTGAGAGAGATCCACCTTTCCAAGTTGTTGGGGTTCATCTCATACTTCTGAAGGTTTGAGGGTGCTGCCTGTTCCATACTCCCCCTACTCCTCATCTAGCCTTTTAGGGGTACAAACAATAGTAATTGGGGCCTAGTGTGGTTGTGTACGTGTGATATACATACACTTTTTTTGGATCATATTTTCTATTCCGCTATTTAATCAAAAACCTTTGGGGATCAGTTAAATTGGGGGATAGTCTGTGTTGGTACGTGTGAGAGAGATCCACCTTTCCAAGTTGTTGGGGTTCATCTCATACTTCTGAAGGTTTGAGGGTGCTGCCTGTTCCATACTCCCCCTACTCCTCATCTAGCCTTTTAGGGGTACAAACAATAGTAATTGGGGCCCAGTGTGGTTGTGTACGTGTGATATACATACACTTTTTTGGGATCATATTTTCTATTCCGCTATTTAATCAAAAACCTTTGGGGATCAGTTAAATTGGGGGATAGTCTGTGTCGGTACGTGTGAGAGAGATCCACCTTTCCAAGTTGTTGGGGTTCATCTCATACTTCTGAAGGTTTGATGGTGCTGCCTGTTCCATACCCCCCCTACTCCTCATCTAGCCTTTTAGGGGTACAAACAATAGTAATTGGGGCCTAGTGTGGTTGTGTACGTGTGATATACATACACTTTTTTTGGATCATATTTTCTATTCCGCTATTTAATCAAAAACCTTTGGGGATCAGTTAAATTGGGGGATAGTCTGTGTCGGTACGTGTGAGAGAGATCCACCTTTCCAAGTTGTTGGGGTTCATCTCATACTTCTGAAGGTTTGAGGGTGCTGCCTGTTCCATACCCCCCCTACTCCTCATCTAGCCTTTTAGGGGTACAAACAATAGTAATTGGGGCCTAGTGTGGTTGTGTACGTGTGATATACATACACTTTTTTTGGATCATATTTTCTATTCCGCTATTTAATCAAAAACCTTTGGGGATCAGTTAAATTGGGGGATAGTCTGTGTCGGTACGTGTGAGAGAGATCCACCTTTCCAAGTTGTTGGGGTTCATCTCATACTTCTGAAGGTTTGAGGGTGCTGCCTGTTCCATACCCCCCCTACTCCTCATCTAGCCTTTTAGGGGTACAAACAATAGTAATTGGGGCCTAGTGTGGTTGTGTACGTGCGAGATACATACACTTTTTTTGATCATATTTCCTATTCCGCTATTCAATAAAAACCTTTGAGGATCAATTGAATTGCGGGATAGTCTGTGTCGGTACGTGTGAGAGAGATCCACCTTTCCAAGTTGTTGGGGTTCATCTCATACTTCTGAAGGTTTGAGGGTGCTGCCTGTTCCATACTCCCCCTACTCCTCATCTAGCCTTTTAGGGGTACAAACAATAGTAATTGGGGCCCAGTGTGGTTGTGTACGTGTGATATACATACACTTTTTTTGGATCATATTTTCTATTCCGCTATTTAATTTAACTGGGCCTCCATGCGAGACCTGTGTGCCTTGTTGCGCTGTTTTGAGTACTCCACCAACATGGCCAGTGGCAATGACGCCGTTCTCAGCTTAACTATCCCACTTCCATGCCTCCTTGAAAAAACAATTCGGGCGATGATGGAAGAGGATGTGGCACAGGATGAGGAGGAGGAGGAGGATGAAGAGGTAACATTTCCAAGGCTTTCAGGGCAGTCATTCGCAAGGGGCTCCGAGGGTGGGTTCCTGCACACGCAAACGCCAGGGACGCAATTGTCCAGCAGGGGCCCAGTTCTGGAGGATGAGGAGGATGAGGAGGAGGAGGAGCTGGAGGAGGAGATGGAACCATGTTCACAGCAGGGTGGCACCCAGGCCAGCTCATGGCCATCACTGGTGCGTGGCTGGGGGGATACAGAGGACACGGACGATACACCTCCCACAGAGGACAGCCTTTCGTTGCCTCTGGGCAGCCTGGCACACATGAGCGATTACATGCTGCAGTGTCTCCACAACGACCGCCGAGTTGCCCACATTCTAACTTGTGCTGATTACTGGGTGGCCACGCTGCTGGATCCCCGTTACAAGGACAACGTACCGTCCTTAATTCACTCACTGGAGCGCGATCGCAAGATGCGCGAGTACAAGCGCACGCTGGTAGACGCCATGCTGCTGGCATTCCCATCTGACAGCGGGGCCACAGTGGAAGCACAAGGCAGAGGAGGAGGAGGAGGAGGTCGCCAACGCAACCAGGGCACCGCCAGCACCTCAGAAGGCAGGGTTAGCATGGCCGAAATGTGGAAAAGCTTTGTCAGCACGCCACAACAAACAGCAGCACCAGCAGCTCAGATGGAACGTCTTAGCAGGAGGCAGCATTTTACCAACATGGTGGAGCAGTATGTGTGCACACGCCTACATGTAGTGAATGACGGGTCTGCCCCCTTCAACTTCTGGGTCTCCAAATTGGGCACATGGCTTGAGCTTGCCCTTTACGCCTTGGAGGTGCTGGCGTGCCCTGCAGCCAGTGTATTATCTGAACGGGTATTTAGCACGGCTGGGGGCGTTATAACAGACAAGCGCAGCCGCCTGTCCAGAGACAATGTGGACAAGCTCACGTTCATTAAAATGAACCAGGCATGGATCCCACGGGACTTTTCCGTACCTTATGCAGAATAGCAATGGATACCGACCTTACCCACCCATTGTTCCATTTTTGCTCTTTCTCACTCTTTTGGGGTGTACCCTCATTTAAAATTTTTGAAAAGAAGCAGTGTTGGCTACCTCGTCCTCCTCCTCAGGGCCAGATTAATGTAGGGGCTATTGGAGCTGCAGCTCCAGGCCCCTACCTTTTATATAGGCCCCGGGTTGGCCATATTCACTGTTACCGCTCTTCTGTCACTTGTAAACACAGAAGTCTGGCTTCTATGCTCGCTTCCCCAGGCAGCACCCTCAGAACCTCCCCACACAGCGTGAAGGCCGGACAAGGAGGGACAGTTGGCGATGCATGGATGTGTTTATGGGCTTCAGAGACAGCATCCCATGTTGAATTAGGCATGCATGGCTGCACCCTTCCTCCTCTGGGTGCATGGCAAGGCACGGCCCTTAAGGCCCTTCAAAATCCTCAGCACCAAGCCCATGATGCTGTTAATCCGGCCCTGGTCCTCCTCCACCGCCGCTTCCACCTACACCGCCCATAGGTGTGCGCAGCCTATTGCATTAAGGTGTGCACCCCAAAGTTGAAATACACATGCATGTGTTTGCCAGCAGGGAGAGTAATGTATCGGGGCCATGTACCTGTAGGCAAGGAGAAATAGAGCAGAGCAGGTCCCAGGGAGATCTTTCCCATCTCCTCACTGGCAATGCTATGTGCCCTAGGTGATTAGGGTGTGCCCAGGCACACCCAGCACACCCTGTGCGCACGCCTATGTCACCGCTAGGCTTGTGACGGTATCAGATTTTCATGCTGCGATTAATTGATTAAGGTTTTGCCACGGTATACGGTATTATCACGGTATTCTATTATTAAATTTAAATTATTAAATTTCCACCTCACTTCAATTTCATTGCTGAATTTAGGGGCTTTGGTTCACTTATGCACATTATTATATAGTCAGTCAGTACAGACTCTGTGAACCAGGCCTAAAATAGGTCATCAAGCAGTGTCTGGCCTAACTGGTGATAACTGGTTCTGGCGCTCGGCTCCGATCCGATGGCCTGGTCATTAAGAGGGCAAATCCTTGTGGTCAAGAAGTGGTTAAACCTGAAGGAGGTGTTGTTTATAAATTACTTTACTATTGCTTTAGGCCTGGTTCACATGTATGCGGGTTGGTGGTTCACATTTGCACAGGCATAGCAGCCCATTGATTTGAATGGGCTGCTATGCCCTCATTTTCCGCAGAAAAAAGGTGCATGCAGCATTTTTTTAAAATTCAGTGGCCTTGAAATCCATCCTGCTTTTGCACCATGCGACTAACCTGCAGTTCCTGCTCTGGCAAGCTTTCTGCATTTTTTGTATACGTGGGCACGGCATTTAAAAATAAACAGTTTGCGTGTGCAGCAACGGCAGGTAAGTCGCATGGTGCAAAAGAAGGATGGATTTCATGGCCACTGCATTTTTTTAAATTCTGCATGCACCTTTTTTCAGCTGAAAACGCAGGCATAGCAGCTCAAGCCCATTCACATCAATGGGCTGCTATGCCTGTGCAAATGTGGGCCCCCAACCCGCATACATGTGAACCAGGCCTAAAGCAATAGTAAAGTCATTAATTGGTTAAACCTGCAGGAGGACCGGTGTTTTTATCTATTAATGACTTTACTATTGCTTTAGGCCTGGTTCACATGTATGCGGGTTGGGGGCCCACATTTGCACAGGCATAGCAGCCCATTGATGTGAATGGGCTTGAGCTGCTATGCCTGCGTTTTCAGCTGAAAAAAGGTGCATGCAGAATTTAAAAAAATGCAGTGGCCATGAAATCCATCCTTCTTTTGCACCATGCGACTTACCTGCCGTTGCTGCACACGCAAACTGTTTATTTTTAAATGCCGTGCCCACGTATACAAAAAATGCAGAAAGCTTGCCAGAGCAGGAACTGCAGGTTAGTCGCATGGTGCAAAAGCAGGATGGATTTCAAGGCCACTGAATTTAAAAAAAATGCTGCATGCACCTTTTTTCTGCGGAAAATGAGGGCATAGCAGCCCGTTCAAATCAATGGGCTGCTATGCCTGTGCAAATGTGGGCCGCCAACCCGCATACATGTGAACCGCCAACCCGCATACATGTGAACCACCAACCCGCATACATGTGAACCAGGCCTAAAGCAATAGTAAAGTCATTAATAGATAAAAACACCGGTCCTCCTGCAGGTTTAACCACTTCTGGATCGCAAGGATTTGCCCCTTTAAAGACCAGGCCATCGGATCAGAGCGCCAGGACCAGTCATCACCAGGTAGGCCAGACACTGCTTGATGGCTATATAATAATGTAATGTGGGCTGCTAGGCGTGTGTGTGTGTATATATATATTTATTAGAGCTGCACGATTCTGGCCAAAATGAGAATCACGATTTTTTAGCTTGGAATAAAGATCACGATTCTCTCACGATTCTCTGTGTAACAAAAAAAAAAAAAATTGGGATAACTTTACTGTTACGTTTTTTTTTTTTTTTTTATTCATTAAAGTCTAATCATTGCGTTTGAAAGACTGCTGCGCAAATACAGTGTGACATAAAATATTACAACAATCGCCATTTTATTCTGTAGGGTCTCTGCTAAAAAAATATATAAAATGTTTGGGGGTTCTAAGTACTTTTCTAGCAAAAAAAAAACTGATTTTAACTTGCAAGCTGCAAGTGTCAGAAAAAGATCCAGTCTTTAAGAGGTTAAACTTCCTTTCTCCCTGGCAGAGGGAAGGAAAAGATACAAATGTAATCATTTTTGTTTACAGTTAGGAGACTTAATGCTGAAAGGTGTTAGCTGAGTGAGTGAATGAGTCATCCAGCTCACTGAAATGTATCAATTCACAAGTCAGGCAGACTTGACAGAGAAACTCGGTATTTTAAAAATGCCACAATAACAATACCGTGGCTATGCAATACCGCGATATATCGAATTACCGAAAACCGGCATATGTCTAGTCACCGCCACATCCACCACCACCTCAACCTCCCTCCTACTCCATATGGGCCTCGTCCTTCAGAGATGAAGAAGAACATTGTTTTATTTTTCTGTTTTTTTTTGTTGTTTTAAGTTATTTCCCTATCCACATTTGTTTGCAGAGCACTTGCCATGCTCTTAATTACGTTTTGCTGCCATTTGCAGCACTCTAGCCCTTTCCTTTGGTGTTTTAGAGCCATTTTAGTGCCTTAAAGTTCGGGTCCCCATTGACTTCAATGGGGTTCGGTGTCCGGGAAAAGTTCGGTAAAAGTCCGGGACACGGACCCGGACTTTTTTTTAAAGTTCGGCCGAACCCGTCGAACACGGACATCTAG
The DNA here is from genome assembly GCF_965119305.1 of Pelophylax lessonae. Classification (NCBI taxonomy): domain Eukaryota; kingdom Metazoa; phylum Chordata; class Amphibia; order Anura; family Ranidae; genus Pelophylax; species Pelophylax lessonae. The sequence goes on from NC_138768.1 coordinate 360,836,231, forward strand.
GTGTTCGCTCAACCCTACTAGCTGGTAAAGAAGATAGGAGCTGTGTATATGTTCTAGATAGGGTTGCCACCTCATCCCAGGACACATGAATTACACAGGTTCTGAGGCTGATATAATGCACATAAGGCTCCAAGTGAGTTTAATTACCACCTTAATCAGCCACAGAACCTGTGTAATTATGTGTCCTGGTTTAAAGGGAGGAGGTGGCAAACCTAGTTCTAGACCCCTCCATTGTGCTCCATGGGGCAAAGTATGAAATTTAAGAAAACTGTGCCTCCAATATAAAAGCAGCTAGCATAAATTACTAGTGATTAGGAGACTGTTTTCATGGACTTATTATTACCTTAAGCGCTGCATTTTATATTTCATGGGGTAAAGCACAATATCGTAGGTCTGTTGTTAATAAAACGTTGAAAAGCCATTTAGGTTGGATAAACTGTTCTCATTCCCCACATCTAATTGGTATAATTGGCTGCTATATTTTTGTACCTATCTACATTTTACTTAAGATAAAAACATGTTCAGGTTTTCAGTTTAAGTAAAAGTCACTATAAACTGTATAAACTATTTACATTGCCCTTATCCAGTTCAGTGCTATTGTTGTATTCCTTATGTGTTTTACAACTAATGCTGTTTAATAAGGTATTGCACTTATAGACCAGCTGCCAAAAACATAAATGGCCAGGATTTAGAGGCCAGAAAAAAAAAAAAAAAAACTCAAAATGATCACCGCCATGGGTTCAACTGCCCCTTTAAGTAGTTGTCAGCAAGTAAGGTTGTTTTTTTTCGATATTTTCTGTTTTATATAGCAAGGAGTAATCACAAAAGCTTGTGTTCATCAGCAGCCAGGTGTCATGGTGCAACTCTTGACAGCAACTGTCTTGCCTTTCAGCCCGCGAGTTCTGGAATACATTACATTAATTAAGTCTTTGGTGATTTAGCTTCCTCGGAGAGAAGTCCAACAATGTAATTAAGAGCACACTGGCTATATTGGATATGAATATTCAAAACAGTGTCAATTAATTAACCAGCAGATCTCCCCACACAACCAGTGTCCCATAGATTTAAGATATAAAAGCAAGGGCATTCCACTAACTTCTTGTTCCCAAATAAAAAGTCCATTTGTAATCATAAAAATGAAAACATCGTTATGATTGAAAATGCAAAAGTTAGTTCAAGAGATCTGCAATAGTTCAAGGCGAAATGTATTAATTCAAAGGCCTTCGCAGGACCATCACAAGGCTAATCCAATGTATACGCTTTCAAACATGTTAGAAAGATAAATATTAAATTTACTCCCACAAAGGGAGCTGTTAAATAGATACTAAGCTGATATGCATAAAAAATTAATTAGGAGGGTTTCTCAGCATCAAACTCCTGGACAAATAAGTTCTTGTAAAGTACACCTTCTGGGCATATTGAACATATGCTGGATTTATCCTTAATTGACTAATTACATAAATTACTCATTAATTTTACAGCACATCAATTATAAAAGATATATCAATTAATTTTGCATAAATTAAGACCGTCGCTTTCCCCCCCCCCCAAAAAAAAAAAAAAGCACAGGAGAGTGGATTGTATAATAGAGCACGCAGAACAGGGAGAAAAACAATGTTTGTGTATTTCTAGATTGCAATAATAATTTGTTCTGCTCTGGGCACAAAAGAAATTTTATAAAAAAAAAAAAAAAAAAAAAAAAAAAAAAACAGCCTTGGCAATTAAAAGAATCCTAAAGACCACTTACGAAGTAATCATTCGTGCAGCAAGGCGAAACAGACCATTTAAATCAATTAGGATTGCTCTGATGGAAAAGGAGAGCTTGGCAGTGACAAAGTACTTAGACACTAGTAATCACAAACGATTTAACATCCACATTAAATGCCTGACTGGATAGTAAAGCTTATTTTCCTATGTCAGCAGGGTGCCCGCAACAAAGTTATTTCTGTGGATTCCAATGTAGACTTTGGCAACGATTTCACAGGCAATTGGTAAAAATTAATTTGACACAACCAGGACACAAAGTAATCATGTTTGTTTTTTTGGGAATTAGGAAGGGTCACTGATTGTGGACAGTAAAAAATAGCCCGGATTAATAGGATTTATTGGTAAAATAATGCATGAGTAAGGTGGCATCTAACAATCATTAATAATTTTTGTGTATTTTTATTTATTGCATTAGTTACCTTTATAATTGACTTGGATCATTGATTGTCTGTTTTGGCTAGTGGTAAGATTACTGCTAACTAAAAGTCATGGAGAAAACATCTCTCTTTATTCTAGATCTGAAACAATACACTGGTACACAAGAGGGAGCTGTGTACAAGTTCCTAATGCATCATACACTTATTATGGTTAAATGTGGATCTCGCCAGCAATTCGCTATAAAACTGTAATAAATTGTTAGTCTTTAGAATTACCCTGCAGGTTAATAATGATTATTAATATGAAAGTATTTTATTAGGAAAACGAATCACATACACTAAGCAGTAAATAGTGCTTGGTCAGAATTACAACCTATATAGGGAACAAGCAGTTTAAGCAGTATTAGTGCCGGTTCACACATATGCAATGTGAGAAATCGCATGTGATTCGTACCGCACTGCTGTGCAAATCACATACGATGTTTGTTCGATGCAAATTCAGCCATGCATCACATTCAGACCAAAGTCGCACAGGATCCTTTCTTTGGTCCGCACGGGTGTTCATGTGATCCCATTCCTCCTGTCCAAACTGACAGTTCGAACTGCGATATGCAAACTGATCTGGGGGTGTCATTAACTTTGTATTGACACTCCCAGCTGTTCGCATACGGCAGTGTGAAACGCCTGCGAGTCAGGTGCGATGCGGGAACCAGCACTGGATTCACAGGGTTCCCGCATCGGACCAATGTGAACCGGCATTAAAATTCAAAAGCAACAATGTATTATATTACAGCTTACTAATTCTTAGCTGTGGTGGCCTCATTTGTTTTCTTTTTTAGGCTTTCTTGCTTCTATTTTCTTCTGTTGATCCAGCCAGTAAGGCTGGGTTTACATATTTACGACTGCGATTTGCAGTCCGGGGTCCAGCATGTTTGGGCTTTCCGCCCCGGCAGACTCTGTTCAGTGCCATCTTAAGAGCATTAAAGGGCCCCGGGCAATGCAGTGCACTGGGGCCATGCCTACACATCACCCAGGGGAATAAAAATGCAAATTATCGATAAGGCGATATTTATTGGTACAGCAGTGCCAGGCTAATGACAGCTTCCAAGTTCGGAGGCCGGGTCCGGTGAACACACACACGGATGGGAGTCAGATTCGACTGTCCTGGGTGTGCCTGTTCCCATGGAGGCGGACAGGCATTCTTGCATTTGTGGGCTCCGGCTCCATGGCCTAAGTGGCCTGAGAGCAGCGCATGGCCGACAGGCTCTTACCACCTGCTAAGTTCGGTGGCGGGATGCACACAGGAATCTGGACTAATGCTTGGCTGGGGCTGGGCAATTGCCCAGTGTGCCCATTTGGTAAGATGGTCCTGACTACATTTTGCTCAGCTGGGGATCAATCCGCAGAGCCCCGCTAATCAACTCTCTGTGCTGAGACTGACCTGTCAGAGTCCCGCTCTCCTGTATGGGAGATCAGATGAAAAAAAAACGCCTGTCCATTTTCATTCGATCCTATCCGATCTGATCCTCCAGACGGATGGAAAATAGGGTTTCCTTCCTTCTGGATTTCACGGACAGGACCAGATCGGATCGGAATAGCAGCAGGTGTCAGCAGACTCCATAGGGGTCCATACACATGGCATGCAAATTGGATGCGGTTTAAAACAAATCTAAATCTCATATGTGAACCCAGCCTGAGTGTATGGTTTTAAAAAAAGAACAAGCTCTGTTACAGATGTATCAGTTTATAAGGATGACACAGTTTATAAGGATTTAACACTGGTAGGGGTGCTTACAAAAGGAAAATAAAACTGTAACTGTGCTGTAACTAACTATAAATTGTGAGCGTGGCTTCAATTTTTTAATGTGTATTTAATTCTGCTAGTACATTTAAAACTCCCCTCCCCCTTTCCCCCAGACTGAGAATGCTGCTGTCTGCTGTGCCCCCTGTGCTCCTTCATCCAGAGCGGGATCATGCTAATACTAGAGGTGTGTTACTAGGCAAGTCACTAGCCTAAAAAAAGAAAACTACTGTAGCCACCACATCTAATGAATTCTAAGCTGCAATATATTATATTTTTGGTTTGTGGTTTAATATCACTTTATCATACCGACTAATACAAATTGTGTAGAATATATTTAATGCATTAAAATGTGTACTAATAGACAATGGGGCCTTGTGTAAAATCTGATCCCTCTTCCTCTTCCATGTAGGCCCATGCATGCTAATAAAAACAGGTGTTTTTTTTTTTTTTTTAAATAAGTCCAATAAGTCTGATAGAAGCTCAAGCAGCAAATTATTGAACTAAATATAAACGCCAGTGAAAAAACAGAATCCTGCATGCCAATTAACTTATGTTAAAATGCTATTGATCAAATATATCTCAATATAGTAGGTGTTCTCAGTCAGGTATTAAAGCGGTAGTAAACCACTGAAAAAAAAAAAAAAACAACCTGCAAGACAATAGCATAATGTGCTAGTATGCATCGCACATGTCCTCAGGCTGCCAATCAATGAATAAAGGAAAGGTTTGGGACTTTGAGTGAGGTAGAGACCAGAACGCTGGGAGACATGGGTAATAAAAACATTTTATTACTGTATACCATCAATAGACACAGTACAACATGTAAAATAGCAATTCATGTATAAACAGCATATTACAAACATATCGGTCAGTCTGATGCATTTGCAGGTACACAAATTATGCATAAAGAGTATAGGGACTATGGCACTTCGTATTGGCCACACAGTCCAAAATTGCTACATTATTGCCATACTGTAGGCGGTCTGCAGGGTGCACCATGGTAATGAATGTTGAATCAAAAACTTGCTGCAGCAGTCATGGACCTAATATATATCATGTGTTGAATCACACAGAATTGCAATAAACGTTCAATAGGTAACTAACCGTTTAAATTGATTGAGTAGCGATTAATTCCTGTATAGTAGAAAAATTGATGACATCCTTGTAGCTCTACGCGTTTCATGGCTAAATACCACTCTTCAGGAGCGGATGCCAAAAACTCTGTAAAAAAGTATAAATGTAAAAAAGTATAAATGTAACTGTTGTTCGACTAAAATCGCATACATGAGAATGAGGAGGGAGGAAAGGGTGCCAATCAAAGTCAGTGAGCCAATCAGGAGAGAGGGGGCGAGGCTCGGGTGCTCCCATAGCAAGCTGCTTGCTGTGGGGGCACTCGATAGGAGGGAGGGGCCAGGAGCACAGAAGAGGGACCTGAGAAAAGGAGGATGCGGGTTGCTCTGTGCAAAACCAACTGTACAGAGCAGGTAAGTATAACATGTTTGTTTTTTTTAAAACGAGACTTTACAATCACTTATTCTATACTATACAATCACAGATAAAAAAACCTTCTGTGTGCAGAAGCCCCCCTAAATACTTACCTGAGTCCATCTTTATCCAGTAATATTGCAGGTGTGTCTCAGCTGCCCTGGACTCTCATCCTTATTGGCTGAGACAGCAGCGTGTCACGATTGGCTCCCGCTGCTGTCAATCAACGTCAGTCAGCCAATCAGGGGAAAGAGGGGGCAGGGCCGGGTCACTGCTCTGTGTCTGAATGGACATAGGGAGCTGTAACTCAGCTCAGGTGCCCCAATAGCAAGCTGCTAACTGTGGGGGCACTCGTCAGGAGGGAGGGGCCAGGAGTACAGAAGAGAGACCCGAGAATAGGAGGATTCGGGCCACTCTGTGCAAAACCAACTGCACAGAGGAGGTAAGTATAACATGTTTGTTATTTTATTTTATTTTTTTTAAATGAGACTCTACAATCACTTTAAGTAGTGTAGAGGAAATGTTTCTCCTTACAAAGGTCTACCACCAGTGTTGACTCAAGGTCACTAGGGACTGAGTGTGAAGGAAAGTGCCAAAAGCTGAACATGTGAACATGTAAAGTCCAGGTTTAAATTTATATGTCATGAAAAGCCAATGCATTTTGGGGTTCAAAGGATCCCCTTTCATCAGGGCTTGGTACTGTTGAACAAAGTGTGTAATAGATCAATAAAATTAAAGGAGACTTGGGGAGTCGGGGGGGGAGGGGGGATGATTAGTCTGATGATCACTCGAGATGCTGTTTTAAGAATATGTTCACCTTTAGGAGCATGGCGGGGGATCTTCTCTCTGCACCCGCTGTCACAATTTGAAACAGCATGGCTTGCAAGGGCTCCAATCACACAGCTGCGTCCTTTATTCGCAATTTGCCTGTAAATGAATGAGCCACTCACACCATCGGCACACACCTTGCAGTTCTCAATAAATTGTGAGGGCAATTTAGCAACTGTCTGCCCGTATAAAGCCCCGTACACACGTACCGATGGTCGGCTTACAAATGTTCCTCTTTTCTCCCCGGGATGTCGGTGTCTGCTGAAAAGTGCAAAGACAGCACAAGGACAGCACAAGAATTTTGTCCGCCGACTGCAGAAGTGATGTCATGTAATGGTTAACTTTCCCTGTGTTTTCTATTTTCTGAGCATGCCCAGTCTTGCAAATCTGCGGTCTGTCGGCCGAATTGTGTACTGACAGGCGAACAATCGTCCGTTCTGGTGTCGGCATACAAATATTTTCATGTTTGCACGAAAGACTTTTGTCCGCGGATTGTGCGCAGACATCTGTCGGAGGCACCATACTAACACGCGTACAATCGGCAGATCCTTCGTCCACCGACGTTTGTATGCCGACGATCGGTACGTGTGTACGGGCCTTAAGAGGTACAGGCAGACAGCTGACTGAGAGTCTGCAGGATCCTGGCAATGCACCCATGATCTGCCGATCATAGGTGCAATGCTTTACAGGCTAGAGTTCACATAAATAGTAGATGCACATTTTGTACCTGCAAAAATATGTGCACTTACAATATTTTTAAGGTGAACTATCCTTTAAGCCTGGTTTAAAGTGGTTGTAAAGGCAGAAAGTTTTTTTTATCCTTATGCATTCTATGCATTAAGATAAAAAGCCTTCTGTGTGCAGCAGACCCCCTAAGCCCCCTTAATACTTAACTCAGCCCGCTCTCGATCCAGCGATGTCCACAAATGCCTCGGCCATCTTCTCCCTCCTAATTACCTGGGACACAGCAGCAGCGCCATTGGCTCCTGCTGCTGACAATCTCCTCATTGGCTTAGTCAGCCAATGAGGAGAGAGAGGGGGCGGGGCCAAACCATGGCTCCATGTCTGAATGGATACACATAGCTGCGGCTTGGCTCGTGTGCCCAAAAAGCAAGCTGCTCAGCAGGAGGGAGGGGCCAGGAGCTCCAATCAGGAACCCAAGAAGAGGAGGATCCAGGCTGCTCTGTGCAAAACCAACTGCACAGAGAAGGTAAGTGTAACATGTTTGTTATTTTAATAGAAAATAAAAAAAACAACAAGACTTTACAATTACTTTAACCAACACTTGAAACAGTCATTAGAATCATTACACCTCAGAAACCCTCCAATTTTATCAGTCCAGTACCAACCTATACCAAAGCCTGATGGAGGAGGACACCCCAAAAATGCATTTTTTATGGCATAAATAAATAAAATTAAATCCAAATTATGTTCTGCTTTTAATGCTTTCCTTGTTCCACTTTGTGGGGATGGTGTACTAAAGGCAAATAGACTGTCCACTTTGTAAAGTGCAGTTGCACACTGCAAGAGGAGCTGCTCCAGAGCCTAGTAAATGAGCAGAAGCTCTGCTGACTTTCATCATTCAATCATGAGCAAGCAAAAATGCTGTTATTTTTCATTTTCCTTGCGTGTGATTGGGTATTCTTTACAAAGTGAAGCTCTACCTCATTTCCTAAGCTCTGGAGCAACTGCACTTGCAGAGTGAAACTGCACTTTGCAAAGAGCACAGTCTGTTTGCCTTTAGTAAATCAACCACTGTGTCTCTGATTGCAGACAGCCATTTTTTAAAAGCAGGGTTTTTTTATTGAAAATGTTTTAAACAATACAAAAAAAACAAACTTTCTACTTATCTACGGATCCTCCTTCCTCCCATACCAAACCCCACATCCAATACAAACAATAAAAATGTCAGAGATTCTCATTATTTTCCTATCTGCATTCCCCAATCAGTAGTAGATGATTTATGGAAGTTGCTATGGGGCAATATGTAGAACAATACTTTCAACAAGACAGGAGTGAAACAACACATCATAAAGGAAGAATGAATAAATGGTATACAGCAAACCCAGTTTTTGCATAGGAAATAAGAGCAAGGGGTGAGGAAACGCCAAGCTTCACCTATCATAAAGGAATGCATTAAGGTAAAAAATGTTTAGGCTTTAAAACTACTTTAAATGAAATGTAGAACTCTTTGCTCTGTATGCCAAATAAAGGTATGTAATTTAGCCTTGAAAATGTTTTTTCCTAAATCATTTCTTGTTAAGAGGACATGTCACCACTGCAGCTTACATGTAAACCTGCTGACTGGTCTGATATTCACACCACTTCTGAGCTTTATTAAGGCAGTGCCGACGTTAGCTAATCAGTAGTGCAATGATCTTTTCATACCCTGCTTCACACATTTGTTGGTGTCTGTGCTCAGTAAGTGAGATCACTGCCGGGCAAATCAGCCAAACCAGTCCCACATCTGCTGCAATATGGAGAACATCTTGAGAATATTATTAATGTCACAGAGACTATGCAGGTAAGAAAGAAAAATCAATTTTGAACTAAAGGCCAACTCTGAGAAAAGTATTAATAAACTCTAAACCTCCCTTCCACCCCCCCACCCCCCCAACTAACCCATCCTGATAGTCTTTTTATTTTTCTTACCTGGTGAAGCAAGTTATACTCACTAGTCTAGATCCCTCATCACCGCCATTTCCAGGTGGGCGAGAGACTAATACAATGTGGCCAAACCACCCCACTGGTCCCCTTCAGTCTGCTGACATTAGTTCTCTTCTGCATCATACAATTACCCCCTGCTGGACAGCCTATAGGAAGTTCTACATTATGTAGGCAGTGATATGATAACCTGAAGAAGAACCAGTGGAAGTAATCAAGAGAAGAGTGAGGACTTGTAATCTAAATGTCACATGACCACAGCTTTTGGTAAGTATAAAAGTTTATTTTTACCAGTGATTAGTGAGGGTCTTCAAATAATAAACTTTTACACATACTTTTTTGGGAGCATTAGGTGGTAGATATATGTTATTACATACACTTTATCTATAAGCTAGGGACATATGAAAAGCTTATGAGAAATCAGCACAGTGAATTTCATGTCTTCCATCCTACTTGGAAAAGATATGAAAGCTCCCCATAGACCTTATTTGATGGTTAGATGTTGGTTACAATTTAATTGCATAAAGATCTTTCTTAAAAAAAGCTTTTTAATAAACCTTAATACTGTGAATGTCCATATGTACATATACACCACATTACCAAAAGTATTGGGATGCCTTTACACATCCATGAACTTTAATGGCACTCCAGTCTTAGTGTGCAGTCATGTTGGAACAGGAAGGTGCCATCCCAAAACTGTTCCCACAAGGTTGGGAGCATGAAATTGTCCAAAAATGTCTTGGTATGCTGACGCCTTAAGAGTTCCCTTCACTGGAACTAAGGGGCCAAGCTCAAACCCTGAAAAACAACCCCACACTTTAATTCCTCCTGGGGTGGAGGAACTTGATTGGCCTGCACAGAGTCCTGAACTCAACCCAATAGAACACCTTTGGGATTAATTATAGCAGAGACTGCGAGCCAGGCCTTCTTTTCAAAATCAGTGCCTGACTTCACACATGCCCTTCTGGAAGAATGGTCAAACATTCCCATAGACAAACTCCTAAACCTTGTAGACAGCGTTCCCAGAAGAGTTGAAGGTGCTATAGCTGCAAAGGGTGGGCCGACTCAGTATTGAACCCTACAGACTAAGACTGGGATGCCATTAAAGTTCATGTGTGTGTAAAGGCAGGCGTCCCAATACTTTTGGTAATAAAGTGTGTGTCAGGAGCAGGGATGGGAGTGCTGCCAGGCACTTTTATTGCTATCTTATTCAGGGAAAAGCTATAGAAGGCATTTAAAGCAAGTAAATATTCCTCTTAGAAAAGTTATACTTATACACTATATACACGTTACACTATAAGCACTGTATTGACTTTTTGCCTTTAAAGCAACCCAAACCCCTTAATAAACTGCTCCATGAGAGATTACACCTATGTTTTCATTGAGTTGCTAACTTCCCTAACCTGTACTTGTTAACTCATATCAAACCTTCTATTTGTGTACCCCACTACACCTTTTCCTACACATGCTACATACTCAACTATAACTATTTAATATATGGACATTCACTAAATTTTGTTTAGCTCTGAACTTCTTTTGTTATTCTGGTGTTTACTGAAGGTTGTATATTTACCTTTATAAGTGCTGGCTGCTTGTTGAATTTTTTATTATCACTCACATATTTCAATTTGTTTTAAACTTTATGTGTACCAAAAAAATATCAAATCCTACCAACCATTATCACTCTTATAAGATATGACAGCTTAAATGCCCACCGAAGACCAAATAACGATAAAAGCTATCCCAAGCGCTCAGAATGAGGACCACTCACCAATATATATATATATATATATATATATATATATATATATATATATATATATATATATATATATATATATATATATATATATAACGGCTATGCAGCTACTTAACTAAGAAAATAAGAAAAAAAAGATATATAATAGATAGACACTCCACAGTATCTCTATGTATATATAGTAGCGCAAACTTATCAAAAAGACAGTGCCAAAAATAATGTGCCAACTGCACAAAGTCCAAAAAGATGCAATGAATGTCACATAGGCAGCAGGAAAAATTTAGAAATGACAGAAACAGTCCATATTCCTTCACTCTATATCCTGGGATGACAATATACAGAAGCGTGTTTCTCAAAGGGATCACCACCACCACCGTGCTCCAAGGGGGGAGGAGAATTACCCACTCACCAGATGCTGTGGCCCAACCCACTTTCGTGTTTGAGCATTCAAGCTTATAATGATGGTCACTGGTCCAGAGTATCCACACCGGGAATAACACCAGCACAGTCAAAAGAAGCTCGGCAGCATATGGAGAGGAAAAAACATAATCCCAATAGCGTGATACCGTTTAAAGGCTTTATTGAATAAAACACAAGGTAGCACACTCACATTTCTTGTATGTCATCAAACGCATATCACAGTCACCAATAGGAGAGGGATGCCCTTCGGGAGATGATGTCCAAGCTCCACGCCGCGGACACTACGCCTTCTGGGTACTCCAAACTCCTCTTACAAACACCTGGTTACACCGCCTGGTCACGCCCCGACGCGTTTCGTGATTTCCACTTCTTCCCCGGGAGCGTGACCGCGGCGGTTTGGCGGTAACCTTAAATACCCTTACTCATCACCCCGCTGGGCGGGGCCAGGGTAAAACAGCATCGGTCATTGGTGGTTGCTCCGGTGTATTAACCAATAGCAGTCAAAGTTTACACAACAACTTCCTCTAATTCTGCTAATCTCTCTGGTAACATGCACTATGACTCGGAAGTAGGGCGGGGCCGAAATACGCACCATCAGCTACTGGTGGTTGCCTATAGTATGTTGGCCAATAGCAGACTAAAACGGCCCAATTCCCATCTACCTCACCACCAGTCATTGTGATTGGGCGTCATGCAACCCGGAAGTATAACACCCCGGAAGTTACCTATGCCCTATACAGGAAGCAGAAAAACACCAAGTGCTCAACGACCCATAGACCGATGTTGCATACATAGAATACAGAGCGTATATACATACTTAAAACCACGCTGTAAATCATGCCACTACCCATTGGTGGTTACTATCGTGCTCTAGCCAATAATGGTAATTCGGCTGTATATTCAATCAGCTAGCGTCCTCCTTGGTTGACCCGTGACCCGGAACAATAATAATACAAGGACCCCGGCCGGATGTGTAAACTCCACCCACAGGGATAAAGCCTATACAGCCAAAAAGTTTTGATGTGTACACAGTACACTGAGCACAACAGCGCCACCTGCCAATGGAACAGTGTTACATTGTCAACAAAGATTTGGTAATCTAAATGGAATCTAATTAAATCCATAAACCAAAAAGAATTAATATTAGGCAAAACCATGTCTCCCCAGAAAAAGAACACGAATCAACTGGAAATAAGGCAAAACTAAAATACATAAATATAAATATAAATACAGATAAAATCATTAAAATAACACTAAACTCATAACTAGGGTTGAGCGGACACCTAGATGTCCGTGTTCGACGGGTTCGGCCGAACTTTAAAAAAAAGTCCGGGTCCGTGTCCCGGACTTTTACCGAACTTTTCCCGGACACCGAACCCCATTGAAGTCAATGGGGACCCGAACTTTAAGGCACTAAAATGGCTCTAAAACACCAAAGGAAAGGGCTAGAGTGCTGCAAATGGCAGCAAAACGTAATTAAGAGCATGGCAAGTGCTCTGCAAACAAATGTGGATAGGGAAATAACTTAAAACAACAAAAAAAAACAGAAAAATAAAACAATGTTCTTCTTCATCTCTGAAGGACGAGGCCCATATGGAGTAGGAGGGAGGTTGAGGTGGTGGTGGATGTGGCGGTGACATAGGCGTGCGCACAGGGTGTGCTGGGTGTGCCTGGGCACACCCTAATCACCTAGGGCACATAGCATTGCCAGTGAGGAGATGGGAAAGATCTCCCTGGGACCTGCTCTGCTCTATTTCTCCTTGCCTACAGGTACATGGCCCCGATACATTACTCTCCCTGCTGGCAAACACATGCATGTGTATTTCAACTTTGGGGTGCACACCTTAATGCAATAGGCTGCGCACACCTATGGGCGGTGTAGGTGGAAGCGGCGGTGGAGGAGGACCAGGGCCGGATTAACAGCATCATGGGCTTGGTGCTGAGGATTTTGAAGGGCCTTAAGGGCCGTGCCTTGCCATGCACCCAGAGGAGGAAGGGTGCAGCCATGCATGCCTAATTCAACATGGGATGCTGTCTCTGAAGCCCATAAACACATCCATGCATCGCCAACTGTCCCTCCTTGTCCGGCCTTCACGCTGTGTGGGGAGGTTCTGAGGGTGCTGCCTGGGGAAGCGAGCATAGAAGCCAGACTTCTGTGTTTACAAGTGACAGAAGAGCGGTAACAGTGAATATGGCCAACCCGGGGCCTATATAAAAGGTAGGGGCCTGGAGCTGCAGCTCCAATAGCCCCTACATTAATCTGGCCCTGAGGAGGAGGACGAGGTAGCCAACACTGCTTCTTTTCAAAAATTTTAAATGAGGGTACACCCCAAAAGAGTGAGAAAGAGCAAAAATGGAACAATGGGTGGGTAAGGTCGGTATCCATTGCTATTCTGCATAAGGTACGGAAAAGTCCCGTGGGATCCATGCCTGGTTCATTTTAATGAACGTGAGCTTGTCCACATTGTCTCTGGACAGGCGGCTGCGCTTGTCTGTTATAACGCCCCCAGCCGTGCTAAATACCCGTTCAGATAATACACTGGCTGCAGGGCACGCCAGCACCTCCAAGGCGTAAAGGGCAAGCTCAGGCCATGTGCCCAATTTGGAGACCCAGAAGTTGAAGGGGGCAGACCCGTCATTCACTACATGTAGGCGTGTGCACACATACTGCTCCACCATGTTGGTAAAATGCTGCCTCCTGCTAAGACGTTCCATCTGAGCTGCTGGTGCTGCTGTTTGTTGTGGCGTGCTGACAAAGCTTTTCCACATTTCGGCCATGCTAACCCTGCCTTCTGAGGTGCTGGCGGTGCCCTGGTTGCGTTGGCGACCTCCTCCTCCTCCTCCTCTGCCTTGTGCTTCCACTGTGGCCCCGCTGTCAGATGGGAATGCCAGCAGCATGGCGTCTACCAGCGTGCGCTTGTACTCGCGCATCTTGCGATCGCGCTCCAGTGAGTGAATTAAGGACGGTACGTTGTCCTTGTAACGGGGATCCAGCAGCGTGGCCACCCAGTAATCAGCACAAGTTAGAATGTGGGCAACTCGGCGGTCGTTGTGGAGACACTGCAGCATGTAATCGCTCATGTGTGCCAGGCTGCCCAGAGGCAACGAAAGGCTGTCCTCTGTGGGAGGTGTATCGTCCGTGTCCTCTGTATCCCCCCAGCCACGCACCAGTGATGGCCATGAGCTGGCCTGGGTGCCACCCTGCTGTGAACATGGTTCCATCTCCTCCTCCAGCTCCTCCTCCTCCTCATCCTCCTCATCCTCCTCATCCTCCAGAACTGTGCCCCTGCTGGACAATTGCGTCCCTGGCGTTTGCGTGTGCAGGAACCCACCCTCGGAGCCCCTTGCGAATGACTGCCCTGAAAGCCTTGGAAATGTTACCTCTTCATCCTCCTCCTCCTCCTCATCCTGTGCCACATCCTCTTCCATCATCGCCCGAATTGTTTTTTCAAGGAGGCATAGAAGTGGGATAGTTAAGCTGAGAACGGCGTCATTGCCACTGGCCATGTTGGTGGAGTACTCAAAACAGCGCAACAAGGCACACAGGTCTCGCATGGAGGCCCAGTTAAATTAAATAGCGGAATAGAAAATATGATCCAAAAAAAGTGTATGTATATCACACGTACACAACCACACTAGGCCCCAATTACTATTGTTTGTACCCCTAAAAGGCTAGGAGTAGGGGGAGTATGGAACAGGCAGCACCCTCAAACCTTCAGAAGTATGAGATGAACCCCAACAACTTGGAAAGGTGGATCTCTCTCACACGTACCAACACAGACTATCCCCCAATTTAACTGATCCCCAAAGGTTTTTGATTAAATAGCGGAATAGAAAATATGATCCAAAAAAAGTGTATGTATATCACACGTACACAACCACACTAGGCCCCAATTACTATTGTTTGTACCCCTAAAAGGCTAGATGAGGAGTAGGGGGAGTATGGAACAGGCAGCACCCTCAAATCTTCAGAAGTATGAGATTGTGTTCACTGTACCCCACAAAGATTGAGTTCACTGCACCCCACAATGATTGTGTTCACTGCACCCCACAAAGATTGTGTTCACTGCACCTCACAAAGATTGTGTTCACTGTACCCCCCAAAGATTGTGTTCACTGCACCCCACAAAGATTCTGTTCACTGTACCCCACAAAGATTGTGTTCACTGCACCCTAAAAGGATGTTGTTCACTGCACCCCACAAAGATTGTGTTCACTGCACCCTAAAAGGATGTTGTTCACTGCACCCCAAAAAGATTGTGTTCACTGTACCCCCCCAAAGATTGTGTTCACTGCACCCCACAAAGATTGTGTTCACTGCACCCCAAAAAGATTGTGTTCACTGTACCCCCCAAAGATTGTGTTCACTGCACCCCAAAAAGATTGTGTTCACTGTACCCCCCAAAGATTGTGTTCACTGCACCCCACAAAGATTCTGTTCACTGTACCCCACAAAGATTGTGTTCACTGCACCCCAAAAAGATTGTGTTCACTGTACCCCCCCAAAGATTGTGTTCACTGCACCCCACAAAGATTCTGTTCACTGCACCCCACAAAGGATTTTGTTCACTGCACCCCAAAAAGATTGTGTTCACTGCACCCCAAAAAGGATTTTGATCACTGCACCCCAAAAAGGATGTTGTTCACTGCACCCCAAAAATGATTTTGTTCACTCCACCCCAAAAAGATTGTGTTCACTGCACCCCACAAAGATTGTGTTCACTGCACCCCAAAAAGATTGTGTTCACTGTACCCCCCAAAGATTGTGTTCACTGCACCCCACAAAGATTCTGTTCACTGTACCCCACAAAGATTGTGTTCACTGCACCCCAAAAAGATTGTGTTCACTGCACCCCAAAAAGGATGTTGTTCACTGCACCCCAAAAAGGATGTTGTTCACTCCACCCCAAAAAGATTGTGTTCACTGCACCCCACAAAGATTGTGTTCACTGCACCCCAAAAAGATTGTGTTCACTGCACCCCAAAAATGATTTTGTTCACTGCACCCCAAAAAGGATTTTGTTCACTGCACCCCAAAAAGGATGTTGTTCACTCCACCCCAAAAAGATTGTGTTCACTGCACCCCAAAAAGATTGTGTTCACTGCACCCCACAAAGGATTTTGTTCACTGCACCCCAAAAAGATTGTGTTCACTGCACCCCAAAAAGGATGTTGTTCACTGCACCCCAAAAAGGATTTTGTTCACTGCACCCCAAAAAGATTGTGTTCACTGCACCCCACAAAGGATTTTGTTCACTGCACCCCACAAAGATTGTGTTCACTGCACACCAAAAAGGATTGTGTTCACTGCACCCCAAAAAGATTTTGTTCACTGCACCCCAAAAAGATAGTGTTCACTGCAGCCCAAAAAGATTGTGTTCACTGCAGCCCAAAAAGATTGTGTTCACTGCAGCCCAAAAAGATTGTGTTCACTGCAGCTCACACACAGAAAAATGGATGTGGATCACTGACACCTGCCTATCTCCAATCCCACACCACACAGCAATATCGATTGTAGTTTGTAGAACACAGTTTCCCTAAAATTCAGCAGACTCTGTCCCTAACAGGATTGAGAAGAGATCGTAGATCAGGATTGAGTGCAGATTCACCCCACCCCCCACACAGCAATATCGATTGTAGTTTGTAGAAGACACTGACCCTATAATTCAGCAGACTCTATCCCTAAAATGCCTACAACTCGCCCTGCCTAAACACTCCGACCTGTCCCTCAATTCTATCCGGACACAAATGGTTTTTTCCTGCCTATCTTTCCCTAATCAGCAGCCAGCACATTGATGTGTGCTCTGTCCCTTAGCTAAGCAGCAGAATGACGCTGCTGCGGCGGCTGCCTCGAACTTATAAAGACTTGGTCACATGCTTCAGACGGCCAATCACAGCTACTAAGACATTTGCAGGCATGGCTGGGATGGCTTAAGGCACACCAGTTAAACGATTGTTGATTGGCTGTTGAAAGCCCGCCATGAAAAGAGCGCCAAAGCATGCAAAACCCGGAAATAAAACGACCGAACACGGATTTTTACCCGAACATACAGTAAAGTGTCCGTGTCCGTGTTCGGGTAAAAAAAATCCAATTATTCGGTACGAACACGAATAATACAGTCCGTGTTCGCTCAACACTACTCATAACCAATACCAAACAGCATGAGTCACAAGTTTAGGGACATAATTGTGTGCGGGGACACTCAGGAGGATCATAATCCTCCCAACGCACATCATCCAAGGATGAAAGGTCAAATATAAAGGTCAAATATAAAATTATAGATATAGAATTGGAAACTAAAATCAATAATCACTAATAAAACAATTTGAATCAAACTCTATATTTAATCCTACAGGGCTCAAAGATTGGGTCTGGAATATCCATTTCGTTTCGCACTTTGATAGTTCCCTAACCCAATTGGCACCCCTCCATGGGGGTGTCACCCGCTCAACACCCCAGAATTGTAAACAACTGGGGTCCCATTGGTGATGTGAGCGGAAATGGGCTGGGACACTGTGCTCTTTCTTACCCTTAATAATATTGCTGATGTGCTCCCCAACTCTAATAGTCAAAGTATGTTTGGTTCGTCCTATGTAAATGATTTTGCAGGGACACATTATGCGTGGTGTCACATGTAATGAAATGCTTAATGTCAAAGTCCTTATTGATTGCTGCAACATGAAAGGACTCACGTCTTCTCTGATTTTGAGGGGTGAACGAGCATGACTTGCATCTTCCACATTTATGAAACCCCCTTCTGCCCGGAAAAAGGATGTATCCGGGGGGTTAAGGATCTTCTTCACCACCCTGTCCCCAAAACTCGTGGCCCTCCGGTAAATAAAGGATGGAACCTCAGGCAGCACAGGCCCCAATACGGGGTCCATCTGCAAGATGTTCCAATGGGTTTTGAAGATGGCTTCTATTTTTTTGTGGTCATCACAGTAATCGGACAAGAAGCTCCATTGTTTATCATCAGATCCATTCGTGGGTCTAATCACGTTCTGCAAACATGCAGTCCGAGGGATATCCAGAATATTTCCAATCTCTTCCTCAAGAGATTGTTCATCATATCCCTTTTGGATAAATCTCATCTTCAGAACGTTAGCTTGGGCAATATAGTCTTCTTCAAAAGTACAATTCCGTCGTACTCGCATGAACTGGCCACGAGGTATATTGCGCAGCCAGTTCGGGTGGTGTCCACTTTGAATCGACAGGTAACTGTTTCTGTCTGTAGATTTGAAGAAGACAGACGTGGTTAATTTGCCCAAGCCCTTCTTTATATTAACGTCCAAGAAGTGAATTTCCGTTAAACTCCAATTGAACTCAAGTTTGATGTTATTTGTATTTGTGTTCAAATAGCTCATAAAGTTCAATAGTGAGGACTCTGTGTCGTTCCATACAAAGATGATATCATCTATGAATCGACGATAAAAGAGAAGTTCTGGTCTCTCCCTACAAAATACGTGTTTGTCCTCCCACTCTGCCATAAAGAGGTTGGCGAGACTGGGAGCGAATTTCGCTCCCATTGCCACACCTTTCTTCTGGCTGTAGGACTGACAATACCAGAAATAGTTATGCCCTAGACAAAAGTCCAGGGCGTTCCGGATAAACAACTTCTGGTTGTGTGGTATGTCGTCCCTTTTACTCAAGGCCCAATTCAGGGCCAAAAGAGCATCATCATGTTGGATGATGGTATAGAGGGATGACACGTCCGCCGTCACTAAGAAGGCGGACGAGTCATCCCCCAGGACCACATCATCCAACGACATAAGCAGGTCTTTAGTGTCTTTAAGGTATGCCCTTGTAGTCACGACACTTTAATGATTTTATCTGTATTTATATTTATATTTATGTATTTTAGTTTTGCCTTATTTCCAGTTGATTTGTGTTCTTTTTCTGGGGAGACATGGTTTTGCCTAATATTAATTCTTTTTGGTTTATGGATTTAATTAGATTCCATTTAGATTACCAAATCTTTGTTGACAATGTAACACTGTTCCATTGGCAGGTGGCGCTGTTGTGCTCAGTGTACTGTTTACACATCAAAACTTTTTGGCTGTATAGGCTTTATCCCGGTGGGTGGAGTTTACACATCCGGCCGGGGTCCTTGTATTATTATTGTTCCGGGTCACGGGTCAACCAAGGAGGACGCTAGCTGATTGAATATACAGCCGAATTACCATTATTGGCTAGAGCACGATAGTAACCACCAATGGGTAGTGGCATGATTTACAGCGTGGTTTTAAGTATGTATATACACTCTGTATTCTATGTATGCAACATCGGTCTATGGGTCGTTGAGCACTTGGTGTTTTTCTGCTTCCTGTATAGGGCATAGGTAACTTCCGGGGTGTTATACTTCCGGGTTGCATGACGCCCAATCACAATGATTGGTGGTGAGGTAGATGGGAATTGGGCCGTTTTAGTCCGCTATTGGCCAACATACTATAGGCAACCACCAGTAGCTGATGGTGCGTATTTCGGCCCCGCCCTACTTCCGGGTCATAGTGCGTGTTACCAGAGAGATTAGCAGAATTAGAGGAAGTTGTTGTGTAAACTTTGACTGCTATTGGTTAATACACCGGAGCAACCACCAATGACCGATGCTGTTTTACCCTGGCCCCGCCCAGCGGGGTGATGAGTAAGGGTATTTTTTTTTTTTTTTTTTTTTTTTTTTTTTTTTTTTTTTTTATTGTCCTTGTACATTTATTAGTGAACCCTCTCAATTCAGCCACAACATTAAAAAAAATAAATGATTGCACTACCAGGTCAAGCAAAACTAGCAACTTTCATTTTAAAAAAAGTACAAATCTGTTAAAAATTTCAATCAGTATACACATATATATATAATACAATATTACTAGTTAAATGTTAAATGCTACAAACCAATATTATTCCAATGGAATGGAGGAAAAAGAAAACACACTCTGATAGCTTCAAGAACCATTTCTATATATTAGCATTTTTTCAAATACATACATGGGAAATGAGGTAACCAGTAAATGTGCAAGTACCAAAAGCAAAAATAAAGTTTATATATAGAGATATATCTATATGCTTATACCCACATATAGATATACAGTTCTAACACAGAAGACACCTCCGGGACCCTGAGTAAGGGAAGCCACAACTCTGGGGAAGGGGGCAGGAATGTTAGTGGAAGGGACTAAATGAACAATCAGCCCAATGTGAGTAGGGGTCCAGGAGGTTAGGATGATACAGTAAACAATCCACTATATCCCACCGTAGGGGTGCTTGAAAGTAATGACAAATTAAAAATTTTTATATATATATATATATATATATATATATATATATATATATATATATATGCGCATCTATGCAGCAATCACAGACATCCTAAACCAATGGGTTGTACTTCTAGCAAAATGATAATGAGGTGCTAAGTGCTACAGCTCAGACAGCACTCAAACTATGGTTTCTATGGTTGTGGGGTTTCTGACTAAGATTAGTGGAAGAACTATGCATTTTATACAGTGGAGCAGAGGGCAGATGAAGGAATAACCCCTTTAGCGACTGGACTGGGGAAGGCCTTCTATAACAGGACTGAGCACTTCCCTAGCAGATGATGAACTTCTAACGGATATGCAGCAGATACTGCTGTTGTCTTGTGTAAGTCTAACAGAATTCTGAAGTGTTGATAGATATATACAGTAAGACCTTTGGTAACTTGTGTGCTGTAAAACTAGGGCTTGATGTGGGTTTCTGCTGCAGTTGCTGCTGCCTCTTTTCCATAAGCCCCACTGTGGCAGTTCTACAAATCTGACTCGCTTGTGAGGGGAAAGAAAAAAAAAAAAAAACGGTAAAAATACAATCACGCTCCAGCATATGGAACAGTTTACATTCTCCACTGTTCTCACCATTAGCATATGGCTTTATTCTCCATGGGCTTCCAATATGCAGAAAAAAAAAACAAAAAACCTGTTCATCTGAAGCCATCACCTGTATGATCAACAAGTAGGTTAGGCTTGGTTTGGGGTGAGGGGAGGTCCATATTTAGATGATTGATACAAGGGTGAGGATAACAGATGAGTGATCAGTGCTTTGTAATTTGTGTATTATTTAAACATTTTGTTTATCCATCATGCAGAATATGTTAAGTACAGCTCAGTGCATCAGTATTTATCAAACTATACAAATTGTCCTGAAACCTTCCAACAGTGAGAACAGCGAAGGGGATGGTGGAAAGGAAGACGTGTACAGCTGAATGGTAACAAACCCTCTGAGATGTGACATGTAACTGCAAGAATTGTGTCACTGTTCCTACTACTTTAGATGGGTCCTGGAAAATAAAATATAAAAAACAAAGGGCTTTGCTGAAAATAAAAACTATTTTGCCCACAGCAACCAGTATGCCAAGTAAGCAGGCTGGGGGTCCTATTATATATTTTTTTATAATGAGGCTGAAGGAACTCCAAACAATGGATTTACAATTTTTGGAAAATTCCCTTCAGTTGGTATGAACACTACAATGAAATACTCTTCCACATATTTAGGGAGCTTTCACACCAATGCAGTGCAGCCTTCACTGTATCCGCGGTGCGGGAAAACATCACCCCATCAGTGTGAAAGCTCCCTTTTGTGGGAAATTATTGGGTTCGTTTGAGTGATTCTATCACTTCAACAAGCAGTGGGGGGTTAGCGGAGATTGGCCATAGACTTCCGTTATATCCTGCTGTTTTGATGCGCTTTCTGAAAGTATGCAGGACATAATGGAAGTCTATGGCAAAGCACAGGTATACAGTGCTGCACCCGTGGAGGGGGAAAACCACCCCACATTGGTGTTGAAGCAACCTTATGTGGGCCTTAATTGGGATAATTTGAGTGATTTTATCACTTCAACAAGCAAAAAACAGTTGGTAGGTATAAAGTGCAGGTACCTATAGGTGCACACACTTGTGGTAGCCTTCAATTGCCCCGTTCTGCATGAATGCCATGTTGCTATGATCAGACAAAATCACCTAGTATGAGAGCTTGCAGTCTCTCCTGCCTCTCTATACATTGCTGTTGGCCCATCATTATGATAGATTGCCTCTCTGGCTAATAGGGAGGTGTGAGGCAGGAGGGAGCAGGTAAATTTGAACTTCGCCAGAAGTGCTCAGGTTTTACCAGATCTAAACATGCTGGTGTTCTGAAAGCTGGTCATTTTTAGGTGTTTGCATTTTATACTGGTGCCCAGCTTTTGTTTTCTGGCTTCAGTTTTGGGTGAGGCTAAACAGTAGTCATCATGGTTTAAGAAAACTACCCAGTCAATGAGCTGTAAATACTCAACTGGTGACTGAAATTAACAATTTACCACCCAAAACCAAAAAAACACCACAACAAAAAAAAAAAAAAAAAGAACATTTTGGCTGCAGAAATAACTTAACATCCTCTCTGTTTTATGGCTCAGAGTTGGGTAGGGCCGCACAGTGGTGAATGCAAGAATGACTAAGTTGAACTGGTTTACATAGTCCATGTGAAATGTCCCGCAGTTACCCACTGTAATGTGCTATGGGCCATTCATTTCACTGAATTCAATTACTTTTGGTCTAAGAACACCCCATCGCACACAATCCCTGCCCGAGTGTGACCATTACAGGAAACAAAATAAAAAAACAAAACATTCAAATCCCAACAAATAGTTCAGGTGCCTTCTGCTTGCGAACAAGTGCACAGCAGGAATCAGCTCAGCATGATACATACCCCTATAATAATGCTTATCCCAGTCCCACCCACCCCCCTCACGTCACTCCACAGACGGCCAAGGGTTAGCAGATACCATATTCCAAGCTGCTCAGACATGCATATTGTGAAACATTTAGACAGACTCTTTCTGTCCGACCATTAAAACGCGCACACAGATCGGAAAGGATTGGTTGGCTCTTCTTGTTTTCATTGCTGTTCTATCATGCAAACTTGAACTAAAAACGGATACAAATTAAATAAGGCAGCCGCTTGCCCACAGGTGACCCCGTGTTCGTTTGCTCACAGAGAAGCTTTGAATGGGGAAACTGCGGGTGCCGAGTGCAATCACTAGAACACAGCTTGGCGTGCAACAGATTTGACCCTGTGGCATAACACCAGCCTGCAAACTGTGTGATCTGCTGCCTAACATACACTATGGAGGCATTACCAGGGCTTCTGCTAGCAGAAGACAGGAGAAGGAATATGGGCAAACAGCTCCTGCACCACTAGACTGGCCAATACAACATCTGCTAGACAGCTAGTCTAAAACTATCTAACCGAGAATATTGCTAGAGCAGAGATTCCTGCAACACAACTGCATTAGCAATAATTACTTGCATTACATGAAATGGCACATGGCAGTAGTGACTCGTTAGTAGAGGTCAAGAGGTAAAGAAAGGGTTAGCTGGTGATCAAAAAACTGCGAAGAGCCCCTCGTCTTCTATTGTCTGTTATATAGCAGAGACAAACTGAAATGCCTTCCTAGTTTTCACCTCTGCTCCATTACAAAAAAAAAAAAAAAAAATGAAATTACTGATCGAAAGCAGAGCAAAGGTTTCGATTTCTCACGGGGTCACAAAAAACATCTATTGCGTTACTGTAAATCATGCTTGTTTCAAATCACACCATTTCATTGCTCTCAGGTAGACTGGAATGGATTGCTAATACCACACACGTTTGAACAAAGCTGGAGACAAGATTAAAAACAGATTACGGAACAATACTAATAGAAAGTTTAAAAAGGCCAAACTGATTTTACAACCTTCTTCGAATATGATTAGTTCTCATGGCATCAAGTAATAGAACATAAAATGCTGGTCCACAGAATTAAAAGAAAATAACAAAACCGCCCTCTAGGGCTTCAGTGCAAACATATTTAAATAAGCAGCTGTGACATCCCCCTCAACTAAGGGACTAACAGAAGAATTTTGCAGACAGGGAGCCCCTGGTAATGCCTCAAATTCCCGTTCGGGGGTTAGCACTGGCCTTAAAGATCGTCTTTTTTTTTTTTTGTTTTAAAACCTGTTAGCCTTAGCTACTCACATTGGAGAAAGGGAGAAAAAGTTACTCTCCAATGTACAACCCAATTCATCTCCAACACACCTCAAATCCCTCCCAAGTCCCACAACTACAATACATAATGTAGGAGCTCAGCTGGGAAGTACTGGGGTGTAGAGGTACTAGGATGGAGACAGTGGAATGTATGACTCTTGACACCACCTCCAGATTCAAAGCTGCTGTGTCCTAGCCGTTAGGACAAGTGCAAGTGGAGGGGGAAGCTGAAGCATCCGAGACAGGCAAGGAGGCTGGTTTACTTTATGTTTATCCCTCTGGGTTTGTGCACTGGCAGGAGGTGAGAGGGCAAATTCCTGTCCTCACTCCCCATCTCTGTGAGCTTCAGAGGCATCAGCCCGGCAGATGGGACATGTGCGGTTGGACTTGAGCCACTTATCAACACATTTTGCATGGAACTCATGGTTACAAGGTAACACTCTAAGAAGCTGCCGACTTTCAAAGTCACTAAAGCACACCACGCACAATGTCTGCTCAGACTGGTGGCTCTCAAGGTTGAAGCGGTATGACGGAAGCTGCTCAATGTTGGCTTTGGTGAGTCCACGGGGTTTTGCTTCTCCTAAGCGTTCAGCTAAGTTGAGCAATGCCTCATAGTTCTCCATTTCCACATCGTCCACATCCAAATCCAAACTGATTGCTGGGCCAACAGAAGTGGGAGATACAGGAAGCATGGAAAGAAAGTAGGGGAGAAAGCTGGGATAATATGAAGGGGGCAGTGCAGGAGGCGGCAGTGGTTGCTGCAGGCGATATCGTTGGGCATTTATTCGCCGTGGCATCAAATGGGCATATGGCACTGGAAAGGATAGCTCCTGGTGCAGTGCATCATGGGAGAGGTAATGCATGGGCGCTGAATGGGGTATTGCAGGCACAGGGTGAGAGTGGTGGAATGGGAAATTGCCCATGTGATGTTGGTCCCCTCGAAGCTCTAACTCATTGTCTATCCTCTGCAGTGGCACTCTCTGTGGTTGCACTGTAACAAATGGGGTCAGAGAGGCCAAATGAGGCGGCTGGTGTGGTGGCAGCGGAGGGTGAGGGTGCAAGATGTAATGTTCGCTGGATAAGAGAGGGGGAAATGGCTGGTACGAGACAGGAAGCTGTTGCATGGTGCACCCTGGTATGATTGGAGGAGGCAGGCAGCAAAGTGGGTAGTGCTGGCTGCTGAACATGACAGAACATGCTGGCAGCTGCTGCGTGCTGCACCCTGGGATGTGCTGCCCAGCGTGCAAAGGGAAACCTTGGGTTACAGTTGTAACAGTGTATGAAAGAGGGACAGGTCCCTGGTGCACCTGTTCATGAAGGTCAACCATGAATGGCGTTTGCTGAGTGGAGTGTGAAGTGGGGTGGAGCATTCGTGGTGGAGTGCTGGTGAGGGCGTAAACTCTATGTTCATCTACAGGAAAGAAGGCAGCCCACAAGGAACTATCATCCTGACTGACGATACTCTGTTGGGGTCTATCCCTCCTTCCCCACTGATGCCTCACTGGAGGGCTTCGCCTGAGGTGTGCTGGGGCGCTGCAGGGTCCCAAGAACCTCCGCTGGTTAATGGGCGCTGAAGGAGGCCACCTAGTCACTGCCAGCTCCCATGGTCGCATTTGTGATGTCGGGAAGGCGAAGTGGCAAGATGGGCTTTCACAATACACGGTATCTTCACTCCTGCTGTCTGCCCTCTGCAGCAGGAGATTCATTCATCCATCGGTGTTGCGTAGGGGTGATGGATCTGTTTGTGGGAAGGTAGATATGGGCCGGAGGGAGCACTGCCTGTTTTGGAAAGCATGTAAAGTGATTATAGACAGGGAATGTAAACACAGGCCTGCAGAGTTCTGTCTGTTCTGGACGTGCGCAGTGATCAGACAGGGAATGTAAACACAGGCCCTGGGAGGTTCTGCATGTTTCGGTCAGTGTGCACAGAGGTAGGTAAGGTGAGCACAGGCCTGCTGCAGTTAGTGCCGGGAGAGCTGTGCCTTTTGCAGTCAGTGTGCACAGCAGTAGGTACGGGGAGTTCTGCAGATTGCAGTCAGTGTACACAGAGGTAGGCAAGGTGAGTACAGGCCCTAAGGAGCTCTACCAGTTATGGTCAGTGTGCACAGGCCCCGGGGAGCTGTGCCTGTTGAGGTCAGTGTGCACAGCAGTAGGTGAGCTGAGTACAGACCCTGGGGAGCTCTGCCAGTTGTGGTCAGAGGTAGGTAAGGTGAGGTGAGTACAGGCCCTGTGGAGCTCTGCCAGTTGTAGTTAGTATGCACAGAGGTAGGTAAGGTGAGCTGAATATAGGCCCCGTGGGAGCTCTGCCTGTTATAACAGCAGTAGGTGAGCTGAGTATAGGCCCCGGCGGAGCTTTGCCAGTTGTGGTCAGTGTGCACAGTGTAGGAGAGGTAAATACAGGCCCTGTGGTAGCTCTACCAGTTGTGGTCAGTGTGCACAGAGGTAAACTAAATACAGGCCCCAGGGGAGCTCTGCCAGTTGTAGTCAATGTACACAGAAGTAGGTTAAAGCGAGTAAAGTCCCCAGGGGAGCTCTACAAGTTTCAGTCATTGTGCACAGTGTTCTGGCAGGGAAGGTGAGCACTGATCTGGGGTGCTGTGCCTAATATAAGTGCACAAAGTGACCACACAGGGAACGTAAACATGAACCAGGGGGGAAATCTCCCAGTTGTCAGGATGCACATAAGTAGGTCAGCTGAGTACAGGCCACGGGGGAACTGTGACTGTTGTGGTCAGTGTGCACAGCATTTGGGCAGGGGAGGTGAACACTGGTCTGGGGTGCTGTGCCTGTTGTAAGTGTGTACACAGTGACCACACAGGGAACGTAAACATAGGCCCACGGGGAGCTGTGTCAGTTGCGGTCAGTGTGCACAGTGGTTGGGTAGGTGAGGGAAGTCCGGACCCTGCCAGTAGCAGTCAGTGTGCACAGTGTTGGGGTAGGTGAGGGGAGACCAGGCCCTGCCAGTTGCAGTCAGTGTGCACAGTGGTTAGGTAGGTGAGGGGAGTCCGGGCCCTGCCAGTTGCGGTCAGTGTGCACAGTGGTTGGGTAGGTGAGGTAAGTACGGGCCCTGCCAGTTGTGGTTAGTGTGCACAGTGTGGGGGTAGGTGAGGTAAGTATGGGCCCTGCCAGTTGTGGTTAGTGTGCACAGTGTGGGGGTAGGTGAGGTAAGTACAGGCCCTGCCAGTTGCGGTCAGTGTGCACAGTGTCGGGGTAGGTGAGGTAAGTCCGGGCCCTGCCAGTTGCGGTCAGTGTGGGGGGTAGGTGAGGTAAGTCCGGGCCCTGCCAGTTGCGGTCAGTGTGGGGGGTAGGTGAGGTAAGTCCGGGCCCTGCCTGTGGGGGGTAGGTGAGGTAAGTCCGGGCCCTGCCAGTTGCGGTCAGTGTGGGGGTAGGTGAGGTAAGTCCGGGCCCTGCCAGTTGTGGTCAGTGTGGGGGGTAGGTGAGGTAAGTCCGGGCCCTGCCTGTGGGGGGTAGGTGAGGTAAGTCCGGGCCCTGCCAGTTGTGGTCAGTGTGGGGGTAGGTGAGGTAAGTCCGGGCCCTGCCAGTTGCGGTCAGTGTGGGGGGTAGGTGAGGTAAGTCCGGGCCCTGCCATTTGCGGTCAATGTGGGGGTAGGTGAGGTAAATACGGGCCCTGCCAGTTGCGGACAGTGTGGGGGTAGGTGAGGTAAGTCCGGGCCCTGCCAGTTGCGGTCAGTGTGGGGGGTAGGTGAGGTAAGTCCGGGCCCTGCCTGTGGGGGGTAGGTGAGGTAAGTCCGGGCCCTGCCAGTTGTGGTCAGTGTGGGGGTAGGGGAGGTAAGTACGGGCCCTGCCAGTTGCGGGCAGTGTGCACAGTGTGGGGGTAGGTGAGGTAAGTCCGGGCCCTGCCAGTTGCGGAGTGTGCACAGTGTCGGTGTAAGGAAGGTGAAGAGAGGTGAGGCCTGTAGCTGTCGGTGAGTGTGTCCAGTGTTGTGGTAGGTGAGGAGTAAGGGTATTTAAGGTTACCGCAAAACCGCCGCGGTCACGCTCCCGGGGAAGAAGTGGAAATCACGAAACGCGTCGGGGAGTGACCAGGCGGTGTAACCAGGTGTTTGTAAGAGGAGTTTGGAGTACCCAGAAGGCGTAGTGTCCGCGGCGTGGAGCTTGGACATCATCTCCCGAAGGGCATCCCTCTCCTATTGGTGACTGTGATATGCGTTTGATGACATACAAGAAATATGAGTGTGCTACCTTGTGTTTTATTCAATAAAGCCTTTAAAAGCCTTTAAACGCCTATTGGGATTATCACGCTATTGGGATTATCATGCTGCCGAGCTTCTTTTGACTGTGCTGGTGTGATTCCCGGTGTGGATACTCTGGACCAGTGACCATCATTATAAGCTTGAATGCTCAAACACGAAAGTGGGTTGGGCCACAGCATCTGGTGAGTGGGTAATTCTCCTCCCTCCTTGGAGCACGGTGGTGGTGGTGATCCCTTTGAGAAACACGCTTCTGTATATTGTCATCCCAGGATATAGAGTGAAGGAATATGGACTGTTTCTGTCATTTCTGATTTTTTCCTGCTGCCTATGTGACATTCATTGCATCTTTTTGGACTTTGTGCAGTTGACACATTATTTTTGGCACTGTCTTTTTGATAAGTTTGCGCTACTATATATACATAGAGATACTGTGGAGTGTCTATCTATTATATATCTTTTTTTTCTCATTATCACTCTTATAAGGCTAATTACATGGCTTTAAAATTAACTTACTTACTATGCTCCCAACAAAAAACAGATGCGGTTTTTCTCCCACATTCTCTCTCTCTTAGACTATCAAGGAACAACATTTTTTTGTGAGGACTCTATCTTGATTTTAAACCCCAAAATAGATAGGTTACCGTCACAAACCATGTCCTCCTTACCCAAGGTCAAAAACCTTAAAATAGCTTCTTTCTCAACATAATCTTATAGATCCGTAGAAAAATAAATATCCACTTTTCCCAGATTATACATATTATTCCAACCCACACAAACTTCACTCCAAAATTGACCATTTCTTTGTACACCAAAGCTTTTTTTTATAAAATTCCTATGGTGCACTTTCTTTTTACAGTACCCTGGTCAGACCAAGATCCCAGAGTAATCTCCTGTTCATACTTAAAGTAGAACTAAAGGCATTTCATTTTGAATAGAGTAAGGGATGGTTATAAACCTTGTATTTTTTTGCCATCTCTGTGCCTTCACGGAGATTTCCCTTCACTTCCTGTCCCATAGCCAGACCAGGAAAAAGCGAGGGAATCCCTGGTTGACTATTTACTGTCTATATCAAATTAAAGACATTTTGAAAATTAAATCAGATGAATACATTAATCTTAATGCTGGTACAGTTAGCTCAGCTGCAACAATGTGGGAAGCATACAAAGCTATAATGTGTCATGTCCCTTCACATGAAGAAGTGGAAATTAATCATTAAGTGTCCAAACAATTGTCCGTGCAAACATCCAAAATCTAAAGATGAAGAAGTCTTCTGACCATCACTGTGTCACTACTCAGATAATGAAAAAACTTGCATTGTCAATACGCAAAAGAAAATAGCTCACTGGTAAAATTGATCCCCTATGCATGAAAGGTCTGACATTGCTTTATACCCCCCTGCAAAGCACCAATCTTAATCCATCCAGACCACCAATGAGTCTCTCAGGATAGAATCCCCAACAATATAAAGGAAAATTGCAATAGGGTAGTACCCTAAAACAGCTTTATTAAATAATAACAGGTTAAACTCATATATGTGAAGATCACACCAGTATATCATAGGTGCATAAAATCCATCAGGCTGCAAGTTTAAATTGTGATATTACAGCAGTCACACAATTCTGTCTCCTAGCATGATGACGTGAGCAGACCCGGCCTACACGTACAAATTTAGATAAAGTGACTTTCTCAGGGGCTCTAAACAAAACTCTGACAAATCTTGTATGTGTAGCATGGATCTACTGACTCTGGATGTTTCTATGGACTACTGTTTATTTATTGATTTGCACTGTTTATATGGGCACCCCTTTATGTGAAGGGATTTGATGTGTTATTTTAATATAAAAAGGAAGCCGGTTATTTATTTTACATATTATTTTTATTTTGTTTTATTTATTTTTTGTTTTCCGTGTTTGATCATTTGGGTGCAGCACTAAGTCGTGGATGTAATTGAAAGTTGGAATACAAAGCCACTTCGAACAAGTTTTCTCAAGGAGGAAAAACAGGAATGAGAAGCAACCTCATATCATGATGGTGCAGAAGCCACATAAAGGTCCTCAAATTTGGTCTAGTTACAGTCTCATTTCCCTCTTAAATATCAATATTATATTTAATATATTTAATAATAATATTAATATCAGTCAATATTTACAAAGAAACACGAAACTGGGACACCTATTACATCGGGATCAAAATAGATTTGTCCCTTCCAGGGAAAGGAAAACTTTTCATAAAATACTTTAACTTACCCACCTTGCCCAGAATCACTCACAATAAATTCTTCTGCTGTCCATTTATACGGAAAAAGCCTTTGACACTACCTGGTAACCATATATGTTTTACACCCTGAGAGTGTGGGGGTTCAAGAAAAATGTATTTAGCTGCTTATCCGATATCTACACAACCCAGTTTAACCAATTTTAAATCAAGAGGGACACATTATAGGGATGGCCATCATCCTCCCTTTTCATCCTAGCACCTGAGCTTTTGGCTTAAAGACTAAAGCTGGATACACACTATCCAACTTTTGTGGTTAGATTTCCTTCAGATTTACCTTTTCTATGTAGTGGAAGGGCCTGCCTGATTGCATACAAATTGAAAATGTTTAGGTTTGACCTCATATTATATGGTTTTGCTAAGTTTAAAGGAAAAAGTCTTCAGAAAATCTTATAGTGTGTATGGCCCATAAGTTCACCTTTGTTCACGGCATGACACAGGAGGGAGTTGACCAGCTGAGGGCAGATGATGCAGAGTGTGTGCTAATGAGATCAGCTGGTCAACTCATCAGTTCATCAGTTAAAAAAAGGGATCGGATGAAAACTGATGACAACAGATGAAAAACTAATGACATAGGATGAAAAATGGATGAAAAGCTGATGTTGACTTTAAAATAATTGATGACAAAAAAACGTGACTGAACTGATAAAACGAATGGTCCGTATGTGTGAAAGGGGCCTACCACTTCATATCTTACTTACAGTACCTAAACAACATGACATGCCACTTACAAATTTTGAAAATACAGTATAATTATAATGAACAACAAAACTAGAGATGAGGTACAAGTTCAAGTCCACTATGGACAAGTTCATATGGAACGCTGCATGTTCCCGGTTCGTGGACACACTGAACTATCAGTCATTCACCATCATAACCATAGCATACATCCTGGTCTTTGAACTTAGAAGAGCTAATAAATAAACTTGGATAAACCAGCCCCTCACTATAAAAGAGTATAAGTCATTATGATAATGTGCTTTAGGGAAAGCATAGGAAAAGTTGCTGATAATGATAAAGTGCAAAGGAAGAGATAAGTGTAGGGCTTGTAGGCACTGGCTCCTCTCTTAAAGTAGATTTAAAGCCCTATTGATTATCCTGTAAGCTGCAAAATGCTGTGTACCTTGGTGAATTTGGGGGTGGGGAGGAAGAGTTTTTGTTTTTTACATCCTGTTTTACATCTTAATGCAGGCAAAGTCCTGCATCCTTTTTACAGCTTGATCCTATCCACACGCAGCTGGGAACCTGCGACTATGGTGTAGCATAGTCCATTCACTTATGTAAAGAGTTGACTCCACAAAGAGGAATGGGAACAGCTGCAAAGCCAGCAGATTTGCCAAGCTGGCATTACTGAGGAGTAAAGGGGGAGGAAATGGCATACTGGTAGCCATTTCAATGACTGTTCTGCTCCTGGGAGGAGTACGGGAGGAGGAAAAGGATGCCTTAGCAGTACTTGCAGGCAAATGGCTGCTAATGTGCCCTTGAGAAGTATAGGAGGAGCAAAAGGGTGCATTAGCTGCACTTGCAGGCAAGTGGCTGCTAATGCACCTTTGGGGAGTAGAGAAGGAGGGGGAAAGAGGCGCATTGGTGGAACTTGCAGGCAATTGGCTACTCTAAACATGGGAGGAGTAAGAAGAGAAAGACTTTGTCAGTAACTTCACTACCTTCTGCATGTGCGGTGGATGTTTAGCATGGACAGACAAGACAGGCATGTACAGACTCATGAGGATTGAGAATTGCCAAAAAGCAGCTATGGAAAATAGGGGGGATAAAAAAGTTGCACGTTGGTGTCCACTACTTTAGCCACCAAGTATGCGGTGACATATTGCAAACAGCAAAGGGCAGTGTCAGTGACAAGTGTAAGTGGCAGAGTCAAAATAAAGAAAAGGTTCTCAGTAAAATAAATGATACCTCTCCAAAAAAAGGGAAGGAAGTGAAGGCAATATTGGGATAGATTGCAAAAGGATTAGGGGAGTATGGGGTTTCCATCCACTGGGCTGAGGGGTTGTGATGAGGTTCTCCAAATTGCTTCACTAAGTTTGGTGTACTCTATTAATGGGGACCAGATTTTAAGAAACTCTTTGTATCCTGTGTGATTTAAGTTATGTTTTTTCATTATCATGATGGCAAGTTTAATGTGGGGGGCTTATATTGCATTATGGTTTGCTTGGTTGCGCTAAACATAAAACTTACAAACATATTCATTGCTCTAGGAATGTCAGGCATAGGCCTGCTTAGCAGTGCTTAAACAGGGTTCTTTTTTTATATCATAGTTAAGTACTGAATTAATTTGATTATAGACTCATATCCATTATCTCTTTGCACTTTGGCAGGACCACCAGATATGTAGCATTGTACCTTCTTGCAACTGTATATGAGATGGATTAGGATATCATCTGAGGAATACTAAAGGTAATATACAGTAGTAGGCTAGCCACACAATGAAAGATTCTTTGCATGTCCAGGCCCTGGTTGCCAAAAAGCAAATAAGTTGTCCACTTTAAGACATAAGGTCAGGGGACTTACACAGAATTACAGAATTAAACGATCACCATAGGTTATAAATTGATTTGAGAGTTTTACCATCAGGGAAATTTCAACAAAAAATCTGGACATTTCAGATAAATTCATCATTTTGTAGACGTGTAGCTGAAATGAGGAAGGCAAAATTAAGGTGGTGTTATGGAGTAAATTGGTCTTTAACCACTTGCCGACCACTCACTGTGCTGCTCAAGTGGCTCTCCTGGGTCCAGCGACGTAGACCTACGTCGCTGGACTCCTAGCTGTCTCGTGCCACCGGAGGCTCACTTCCGCTGTGTTTAGACACAGCGGGAGTCAGGCCGGAGGAGGAGAGGCGGCGACCACTGTCTCTCTTCCCCGATCGTCGGGGAAAGTGTGAGAAGATCCGCTTGCTGGTGTAAACAAAGCAGGCGGATCTTCTCTGTGACAGACAGGGAGAGATCACAGGATTCAGCATAGCTGAACCTGCGATCTCTGTCTGTGTCACAGAACCCCCTCCCCCCACACATGTCAGTAAGCATGAGGCATACATTTAACCCCTTGATCACCAACAGTGTTAACCCCTTCCCTGCCAGTGTCATTATTACAGTAACAGTGCATATTTATAGCACTGATTACTGTAGTAATGTCACTTGTCCCCCCAAAAGTGTCAAAAATGTCAGTTAGGGGTCTGATCTGTCAACCGCAATGTCACAGTCCTGCAAAAAATTGCAGATCGCCGTCATTACTAGTAAAAAAAACAATAAAAATGACATCAATCTTTCCTGTAGTTAGTAAACGTGATAACTTTTGCGCAAACCAATTAAAATACGCTTATTGCGATTTTTTTTTACCAAAAATATGTAGCAGAAAACAAGTTGGCCTAAAATGTTAAAAAATTTTGATTTTTAAATTTTTTTATGGGAATGTTATATATCAGAATGTGAAAAATATTGTTTTTTTTTTTCAAAATTGTCGCTCTTTTTTCAAAAAATAAAAATCGCACAGGTGATCAAATACCACCAAAAGAAAGCTCTATTTGTGGGGGAAAAAAAGGACGTAAATTTCGTTATTTCAGTACAGTGTCGCATGACCGCGCAATTGTCCGTTAAAGTAATGCAGTGCCGAATCACAAAATATGGCCTGTTCAGGAAGGGGGTAAAATGTTCCGGTCTTAAAGTGGATAAAAATACACTCATTGAGAATTTTTTTGTCAAAGACATGTAGCTAAATACATTTTGGCCTAAATATATGACAAAAATTGAATACATTGCATATTTTTTAACTGTCAAAGTAGAAAATTTCAATTTTACGCAAAATTTTCACTCTTTTTCTATTAATATCGCAAAAAATAAAAAGCACAGAGGTGATCAAATACCACCAAAAAAAAAGCTCTGTTTGTGGGATAAAAAGGAAGTAAATTTCGTTTGGGTACAGCGTTGCATGACCACGCAATTGTCAGTTAAAGTCACGCAGTGCCAAGTTGAAAAAAGTCGCCTGGTCATTGAGCAGCAAAATCTCTCGGGGCTAAAGTGGTTAAATGACCTCTGTAGGTTAGGAAAGCTATTTCTAACTATCCTGGCCCTGCCTTTATGTAAAAAAAAAATCGCTCCTTACTAAGAATCTGACATTAGATACTGAAAACAGAGATTCCCAAATACCTAACTTAAAGTGGTTCCAAAAGCAGATTCCTAGGTGGCACCTTGAGAAGAAGCCAGGACTGCTGTTGAGGGACCCTAAAGGAGGAGGATCAGGGCTGCTCTGTGTAAAACCACTGCACAGAGCTGGTAAGTATATCATGTTTATTATTATTTTTTTTTTCATTTTACCCTTTTTAATCACTTAAACCTAACAAATACACAAAGAGGCTTGTGAACAAATTGGCTTGAAAAAAGCAAAGGAGTTAAAAGCTGCACTCTGTCACCAATGCAGACTCCCTCTACATTCCCTTTGCAGCCTTTTCTTTAAGGTATATCAGAATCCCTTGTGGTTGAAGGCATTCTGAATCTGATATCATCAAGTACAATTTAGGGCCAACAGCCTTGCATTGTATGGGAGGATGCTGGAACCCGTCTTTAACTCCAAGTGTGAAGGCGAAGAGTTGAGTGCATGCTGCCAACAGAGCGAGCGATAAGGTCCTTTTTACTGGTGCCGTAGCCATAAACAAGCACTTAACCATTGTGGTGCAGAGGAAGCCCAACTGCAAGGGAATATTATTGTTTTCCCCAGAGTTCACTTAAGGAGAAGATTATAGTTATAAAAAAAAAAAACATAAACAAGCATACATACTCACCTTCATGCTGCTGCTTGGTGTGATGCTGCAGCTGTCCCCCGCCAGGTCCAAGTCCAAGAACTGAGGGATCACATGACCACTGATTGGTCAGTTCTTAGACTGCTCTGAGCAGAAAGCGGTGACTGTCAGTCATCACTCTCTGCTCTGCCCCTCCAGCATTCACTGGAGCACCAGGCTGAAGAGGGGGCCTGGGGCAGCTAGCTCTGACTCTAAGCTACTTACTGAAAGCCTAAGCCAGCTGTCAATCAAGCATCTGGGTGGATCCCAACAAAATGGTCTTTGATGATAGCTATATGCACTTGATGCTGTTGTATCCATACATGGTATGCACACTTAAAAAGGATAACAGTGTTTAGACAAAAAAATATTGGGATCATTAGAGAAAAATCACAGTAATAAAATTAGGCATGTTGTGGCTTAGTTAGCTTACATGTGGACACTGGAGCAATTATTTCATAGCAAACCACGTTTATTAGTAAATTCTGCATATATACAATCTAAAAAAGGTGTGAACGTAGCTCTCAATGAAGCACCCTTATCACACTAGCAGCGCAGAGAAAAGGAACAACAGAACATCCAGGTGATGGAAATTCTAAAAACTTATAACCCTTGCACATATATAAACATTGAGGTCAATAATGCAACATGTGTAGGTACAAAAATCCACGTTTATTAGTAAATTCTGCATATATACACTCTAAATAAAAAAGGTGTGAACGTAGCTCTCAATGAAGCACCCTTATCACACTAGCAGCGCTGAGAAAAGGAACAACAGAACATCCAGGTGATGGAAATTCTTAAAACGTATAACCCTTGCACATATATAAACATTGAGGTCAATAATGCAACATGTGTAGGTACAAAAATCTCCTATTGATTAAATATACCAATAGCAATTGACCCACATATATGTAAAAATAAGGGTAAAAAGATGTATCAAAAAAGTTCGTATATAGTTCATAAGGTTCCAAATGAAGCGTATCCTTCACCACGGTGCAAGCGTATCTAAAGCTGGACCACCTTCACCACACCAAAGTGTGTCCCCCATAGTAATGCACACTCACCGGACCAAAGAACAAATGAAGCCTTTTGGAGTAAAAACAAACGTCCCACATCAGATGGAATAAATGGTCACTGAGGATCTCTCCAACATCCACCAGCATGTGCTCTCCAAACACCCATGGGCTCCATTAGAGTGTGACGTCAGACGTATCCAGGTGACTGCGTCCTCCGTAGAAGTCCGTGATGATGAAACGCGTAAGGGCGTGAGCACGCAGTCACCTGGATACGTCTGACGTCACACACCCGGAACTCACTCGCTCAAGGCGCCGATCAGTGAGTGAACACCAGCGGGGAGTCTCTTGCACAGACGCAAGTTCATTTTACATGCTTACTGAATCATTTTATATGTGAGTGCATTGGCATTGGGGAAGGGGAATCTGTAGCTTAATAAATGTGTTTTAATTGAGTTACGCTATGGGTCCCTTTTGTTTGTTTTATATGCTGCATATGTACGTATATATCTAATGGAGCACATGTTGGTGGATGTTGGAGAGATCCTCAGTGACTATTTATTCCATCTGATGTGGGACGTTTGTTTTTACTCCAAAAGGCTTCATTTGTTCTTTGGTCCGGTGAGTGTGCATTACTACGGGGGACACACTTTGGTGTGGTGAAGGTGGTCCAGCTTTAGATACGCTTGCACCGTGGTGAAGGATACGCTTCATTTGGAACCTTATGAACTATATACAAACTTTTTTGATACATCTTTTTACCCTTATTTTTACATATATGTAGGTAAATTGCTATTGGTATATTTAATCAATAGGAGATTTTTGTACCTACACATGTTGCATTATTGACCTCAATGTTTATACATGTGCAAGGGTTATACGTTTTTAGAATTTCCATCACCTGGATGTTCTGTTGTTCCTTTTCTCAGCGCTGCTAGTGTGATAAGGGTGCTTCATTGAGAGCTACGTTCACACCTTTTTTATTTAGATTATATTTTATAGCAGCTGCTACTTACTACAATTTTCTGTTGGGCAAGTGCTGGGTGAGTGAGTTTCCAATATATTACTTACTCCTTTTATATACAGTATATACACTCTAGTCTGCGTTTGTGCACAAAAAGCAGGAACACAGGAAATTCAGAAAGTATAACATTTTCTTGCCCAATCAATGAGTGAAAATGTTCCCATATTCTTTAGTAAATCAGACCCACAGTGTGCTTGGTTTAAAAATTAAAGGGGTCGGTTCACACTGCCGTGCTCGCAGGCAGTTCACACTGCCATATGTGAACCGAGTGTCAATACATTGTTAATGACACCCCCAGATTAGTTTGCATATCGCAGTGCGAACTGTCAATTGAAGACAGGAATCGGATTGCATGAGTGTTCAGACCAATGCGATCTGATTCTGGTGTGGACCGAAAAAAGGGTCCAGCACGACTTTGGCCCTAATGTGATGCGAATTGAGCCATACAAGCCATCGCAAAGACATTGCATGTGATTTGCATAGCAGTGCGGTGCAAATTACATGCAATGTCTTCCATCGCACCAGTGTGAACTGGCCCTTAGTGCCCCTTATGAAGAGTATTCTCCTAATATGATGTAGTTACATAAACTATGGGGCTCCAGGGATCATCACTGCGTGGCCTACCTGGAACAATACCGTGTTTTTTTTCAAAGCCTATACCCAGTTGACCAGTGTACCCCCAACACTATTAGGCATCTGCAGCTAGTGGAAATTTAAACTTCACCACTGTTGTAGTGTTTCCAAAGTAATATTAGTAGATCACTGATTGATTTTTCCACCTGCCTGGAAGAGTTCTTTAAAGACATTTATAATGGACCATTATCTGATACCAGTAATTCCAGCAGTTTTACATGGAAAATGGATTTCTGCTTGTGTTTCAGAGTGGTTCCCCTAGATGCTTTAGTTTCCAATCACAATCTAAATAAAAGAGTTAAATTGTCTTCTAAACAAACTGGCCCAGGAATGCATGTGAATGTTTGTGAAACTGTCGAAGGGATTATAGACTTTAAGCTCCTCAATGGTAGAGTATGATTTGCACAAGTATATGCTGCTGATTTACTAAAGACATAGAGACTGTTTACTTTGGAAGGGAAGTTGCACTTTGCATGGGAATTATCCCCATAGCTGAATGAATGACATGCTGCTCGGCTGACTCTCATCATCCAAATAGTGCAAGCTATTTTTTTTCCTTGCATATGATTGGGCATTGTTTGCAAAGTGAAATTGAACCACATTTACCAAACTTTGGGGAAAATTCCCTTACAAGGTAAAACTTCCCTTGCAAAGTGAACTGCCTATTTGCCTTTAGTAAATCAATCACTATGTAATTTGTAAAGCACTGCAGGACATATTAAAACAATATAAATTTGTCAAATAAAACAGCAAACTATTTTAAGGGTAACTCCACTTTCGTAGGGAAAAAAATCAGCAAAGAGAAAACAATATAGCGTATACAATTGCGACACAAATCATATTGTAATTGAATGTTATTAAAAATGACCTTTCATTTTCAATCTGAGGCTCTTGTAATTTTCTGCAAATGCAATGCAATATGGCTCCCTGGAGTTGTTCTGTATACAGAATGTATACTGACCACACCCCAGAAACATCATTTCCTGCTGGTGTGATTGGCTCACCAATTTTCCTAGAAGTCCTTACTAAGATACAAGTCAGATTTCTGGCATCCCCTGCAACAAAAATGTCATTTTTGGTCAGATACTCCCAATAGGAACACTTCTAAAGGGATGCAGACCCTGCATCCTTCTTCATTAGAGCCCTGCAGCTGCCCCAACTGATAGATAATTATGAAACCACTTCCATTTGACCCACTCAGCACAGGAGGAACAAACATGGCTTTCTTAACCACTTTACGACCGGCGCACGACGATCTACGTCGGCACTCAGCCCCGGCCAGGCAAACTGACGTAGGCCTACGTCAGCACAATTTGCCGGCCCTGTGCGCGCTCCCGCGCGTCCCCGCCGCCGATGATGACTCGATTGGGTTCAGAACCGATCAGTCATCAGGTCCAGGCCAATCATTTTTGGTCTGGACCTGTTGATCGGTCCTGCCCAATCAGATCATCCTCTAAGCCTGTGAAATGTAAACACAGGCTTAGAGGAGATGTGCCCTCCCCCCACAACGGTCTTTTTGGATCCAGCGTGAGAGGAGAGCACATCTTACTGTGAGTATTGCACCAAGCACACCCACACACAGTTAGATAGGCACATTTCACCCCCGATCGCCCCCCCAATTAACCCCTACAGCACCTGACACAACACACACTATATACAGCATATAGCATATACCTATATACCTGTATAAGTGTGATTTGTGAACAGGTGTAGCACTTGCGACCCCCCCTTTTCCACTCAAATTACCCCCCACCCCCCCTAATAAAGATTTAACCCACTGATCTCCCCTGACCCCCCCCTGATCACCGCCGTTAACCCCTACACCCTCTGTCACATCAGCACTAATACAAACGCAATATACTGTGTTATTGTATTTTTGTATTAGTGTCATTGTGATCAGAATTAGCGCAGGCGACTAAGTTTCTGTCCCAAGAAGGTTTAGGGTCCCCGCCACCCGCCCAATAAAGATTTAAGCCCCTGACCCCCCCCCTGATCACCCCTACACCCCCTGCCATAACACACACCGTATACAGTATATAGCATTTTGCTATATACCCGTATAAGTGTGATTTGTGGTCAGGTCTAGCGCTTGCGACCCCCCTTTTTCCACTTGAATTACCCACCCCCCCTCCCTAATAAAGATTTAAGCCCCTGATCCCACCTGATCCCCCCCTGATCACCGCTAGTTAACCCCTACACCCTCTGTCACATCAGCACTAATACAAACGTAATATACTGTGTTATTGTATTTTTGTATTAGTGTCATTGTGATCAGAATTAGCGCAGGCGACTAAGTTTGTGTCCCAAGGAGGTTTAGGGTCCCCGCCACCCGCCCAATAAAGATTTAATCCCCTGATCCCCTCCTGATCACCCCTACACCCCCTGCCACAACGCACACTGTATACAGTATATAGCATTTTCTATATACCCGTATAAGTGTGACTTGTGACCAGGTTTAGCGCTTGCCACCGTTCCTTTTATCCTTAGGATACCCGCCAGCCCCTTCCAATAAAGATTTAAACCCCTGATCCCCCCCTGATCACATCCCGTTAACCCCTACACCCTCTGTCACATTAGCACTAATACACACATAATATACTGTTTTTACTGTATTTTGTATTGGTGTCATTGTGACTTGAGGTTGCGCTAGCTAGCTAGTTTCTTTCCCAAAGGAGGTTTAGGGTCCCCGCCACCCCCCCCAGATCCCCAGCGCATAGTTTAGAAGTAACCACTTGATTGCCACACACGCACGCACGCACGCACCTACACTTCCATTTCTAGTATAGTGTTTGAACAGATCAATATCTGATCTGATCAGAACTATACTAGCGCCCCCATAGTTTAGGGTACCCAAAACGCGGTGTTTGCACGATCAGTACTGATTCCGGCCAGCACCTGCGTTTAACCCTTTCACCCAGGCAAGTGTAGTAATCAATAGATTACTGTCACTTGCAAAAAAACACAAGACACAAAACCGCTGTGTTAGCAGAGTCAGGCCTGATCCCTGCTAGCATTAGCAGTTTTTTTTTGTAGCGCTTGAAATAATCTTCGACAACCAGGTGCTTTTATTACCTGTGAGTCGCATCACTGTACGAGTAAATTTAGTTACCAAAATGACCAAACGTTCGTACAGGGATGAAGAGCTTATCAGTTTTATGCTGACCGAGTCATCTGATAGCGAAGGGGAAGCTACAATGACCGAATTAGTGTCAGTATATGAACCTGATGACGGCAGCGGCTCCCTGACAGATAGCTCCGACGACAGATGGGTCCCTGTTAGACCCAGGCGTACCCGACCCCATTCTGAAGTTGTTGTGATGCAGGAATCGCAGGGTGCTCGTATGGAGCAGAGTGTGGGTACTAGTGCCGCTCATCCTTCTGGCGACCTGGCAAGCGCCAGCGGCCTAGTACAACCTGGACCTAGTACAACCAGCACTGCAGTAAGACCTGGTGACGTGGCGAGTCCCCTAAGTGCAGTTGAAGCTGGTGCGGTGGCTAGCACAAGTAGTGGCCCGCAGCCACCGCGTATTCGAAGACAGGCCCGTAGAGCCCATAGTGCCCTCCCTGATGCGCTGGCATTTCCTAATTGGCAACCCACTGATACTACAGCGCCAGTACTTCCCCCATTCACCGCCCAACCTGGAATCCACGTGGAGACAGCTGGTTTTACGCCCCTGAACTTTTTTGAGCTGTTCTTCACGGAAGATCTTTACAGATCTATTGTGGATCAATCAAATTTATATGCACAACAGTTCATCGCCGCCAACCCAAATTCACACCTTGCCAGACAATTCGGCTGGAAACCTATAACGGTTTCCGAATTTAAGATCTTTCTGGGCCTTTCCCTCCACATGGGCATAACTAAACAGAGTGAATTGCGGCTATATTGGTCCACTAGCCCAGTTCACCATATGCGCATGTACTCTG
This sequence comes from Pelophylax lessonae, assembly GCF_965119305.1. Classification (NCBI taxonomy): domain Eukaryota; kingdom Metazoa; phylum Chordata; class Amphibia; order Anura; family Ranidae; genus Pelophylax; species Pelophylax lessonae. The sequence continues at coordinate 360,878,233 of NC_138768.1, forward strand.
CCTCTATGTCCAGGACGAGATACGAGCAAATTCTGCGATTTATGCATTTCAGCGACAATGAACTCTGTCGTCCTCGGGGAGACCCTGCATACGATCGGCTCCACAAAATTCGGCCCCTCATAGACCACTTCAATCAGCGGTTTGCAGCCTTGTTTACCCCCGAACAAGTTGTCTGCGTTGACGAGTCCCTGATTAAATTTACTGGCCGCCTTGCTATGAAACAGTACCTCCCCAGCAAGCGTGCCAAGTACGGGGTCAAACTGTATAAATTGTGTGACAGGGCCACAGGCTATACAGTTAGTTTCCGGGTCTATGAGGGAAAAGATAGCTGTGTGGAGCCCCCCAACTGCCCAGACTACATAGGGAGCAGCGGTAAGATCGTTTGGGACTTGGTGTCACCCTTATCCGGAAAGGGGTACCATTTGTACGTGGACAACTTTTATACAAGCGTGCCACTATTTAGTCACCTTCTCGATTTACAAATTGGCGCATGTGGCACCATGCGACCTAATCGCCGGGGCTTCCCCCAACGGCTTGTAGATTCCCGTCTTAGTCGGGGGGCGAGAGCCTGCTTGAAAACGGACAAATTACTTGCGGTGAAGTGGAAGGATACACGGGATGTTTATGTTCTGTCCTCCCTTCACCCAGACACGATGATCCAAATTCCTACGGCAACTGGCGTTATGGAGAAACCCCTCTGTGTCCACGAATATAACCTTAATATGGGAGGGGTGGACCTTAACGACCAGCTTTTGGCGCCGTATTTAGTTGCCCGTAAAGCCAGACGCTGGTACAAAAAAGTGTCTGTTTACCTATACCAATTGGCTATGCTGAACGCCTTTGTCCTATACAGGGCGTCAGGACGAACTGGATCTTTCCGGGAATTCCAGGAAGAGATCATCCTTGCCTACCTGTACCCAGGAGGAATGCCTGCCCAACTTCCCCTTCCAGATGCAGTGAGCCGGCTGCATGAGAGGCATTTTTCACATGTCCTCCCGAGTACCCCTACCCAAAGATGGCCCCAAAGAAGATGTCGTGTCTGTAGCAAGCGCGGATTTAGGCGTGACACCCGTTATTATTGTCCCAAATGTCCTGACCAACCTGGTCTCTGCATCGGGGAATGTTTCGAGCGCTACCATACACTAGTGGATTATTAGCGTAGGGTACAGCACGACACAGTGTAGGGCACATAAACACAGGGTCTCGAAGGATGTTGGATGTCCATCGACATTTTGAGAGACCCAAGCTGGAAGAGAAGATCGCAGATGATCGCAGTCCCTCCCAAATCAAGAAGTAAAGGAACAGTTAGAAAGAAAAATAAAAGGATCCAAAAACTGTTGTGGTGTCAGTAATTTTATATGTCCTTCTACTCCTTCCTACTATACTTTTTTCAATGTCCTTTGTTTGTTTTTTCATTCTTTTGTGACCTGTTTCTCTTGCAGGTACTTGTCGGCTACCACGCATTGATTTTATATATTCTGACACAAACAGTGTTTGCGCTCAGCATATATGGATACCTTTGCTGATAGCAGCTGTGGTGATTTTCTGATTTCAGCACTGCAGTTAAAATCCTATTTTGGTATACGTGGATAGCGCCGTGTATACCCATCATTAAATTCAGTGGGTGGTTGTTTGGGCGGTTAATGATGAAGATCCAAAAACTGTTGTTGTCAGTCATTTTATATGTCCTTCTACTCCTTCCTACTATACTTTTTTTCAATGTCCTTTGTTTGTTTTTTCATTCTTTTGTGACCTGTTTCTCTTGCAGGTCCCTCGTCGGCTACCACGCATTGATTTTATATATTCTGACACAAACAGCGTTTGCACTCAGCATATATGGATACCTTTGCTGATAGCAGCTGTGGTGATTTTCTGATTTCAGCACTGCAGTTAAAATCCTATTTTGGTATACGTGGATAGTGTCGTGTATACCCATCATTAAATTCAGTGGGTGGTTGTTTGGGCGGTTAATGATGAGTAATACTACGCATTATTCCTGTGCTGATTTCTGATAGGTTCTCTTTTTTTCCGTTCAGCCCACAGGCTGCATGAAAAAAAAAAAAAACCTATATGCCAAACAAGGACCAGCAATGTACTGGTACGTTGCTGGACTTTGAGTGGTTATACCAGGATGATGCCTGCAGATTTAGGCATCATCTTGGTATCGTTTTTTACAGCCAGCGGTCGGCTTACATGTAAAAGCAATTCTAGCAGGTAATTGGCCGCTAGACTGCTTTTACATGCAGTGGGAGGGGCCTCCCCCCCCCCCCACCGCCGCCTTCCGCAGCCTTCCATGGTTTTTCTCTGGCTCTCCTGTCCCACCGGTTAACCCGAGAGTGCAGCCGGTGGTTCAATTATCTAACCATAGAGCTAATTGGAGATGAGAATGGCTCCAATCATCTCTATGGCCTAAGATGCCGGAGGCTACGAGCATTTTATGACTTCTGTTTCGCCAGAAATAAACAGGGCCATTGGGAAATTGGGAAAGTATTTTATCACACCAATTTTGGTGTGGTCAGATGCGTTAAGGTCAGAGGAGAGATCTAGAGTCTAAAAGACCCCAATTTTTTTAAAAAAGAGTACCTGTCACCACAGATTGCTATCATAGGGGATATTTAAATTCACTATGATAACAATAAAAATGATTTAAAAAAAAAAAAAATTAAAGGAAAGGTGTCAAAATAACATAAAAAAGCAAAAGAAAAAATAAAAAAAAAATAAAAAAATTGAGCCCCCCCCCTTACCCCCGGTGCTTGCGCGCAATGGCGCACGCAAGCGGTGGTCTAGTGTCATATGTAAACCACAATTGCAGCATGCATGTGAGGTATCGCCGCGATCGCCAGATCGAGTGCAGTAATTCTTGCAGTAGACCTCCTCTGTAAGTCTAAAGTGGTAACCTGTAGAGACTTTTAAAGGTTTTCAAAAATGTACATACGTTTTTGTCGCTGCGCAGGCATGCGCAATTTTTAAAGCATGTCATGTTAGGTGTCTATGAACTCGGCATAAGATCATATTTTAAATTTTACCAAAAAAATTGGAATTATATAGTGTATTTGTGCAATAAATTAAAAAAAATGTATTTTTTTCGCAAAAATTGCGTTTGGAAAATCTGTGCGCAAATACCGTGTGACAAAAAAATTTGCAACATCCACCATTTTATTCTATAGGGCCTCTGCTTTAAAAAAATATATAATGTTTGGGGGTTCAAAGTAATTTTCTAGTAAAAAAAAAATATTTTTTCATGTAAACAAAAAGGCACAGAAAAGGCTTGGTTTTCAAGTGGTTAGAAGAGTGGGTGATGTGTGGATAAAATTGAGTATAAAATGCCGGAACTGTTCAAACACCCCCCTAATGACCCCTTTTTGAAAAGTAGACACCCAAAGCTTTTTTCTGAGAGGCATGGTGAGTCCATGGAGTATTTTATATTTTGCCACAAGTTTCGGTAAAATTATTATTTTTTTTTTTGTTGTTGTTTTTTTTACAGAAAGTTGTCACTAAATGATATATTGCTCATGCATGCCATGGGAATATGTGAAATGACACCCCAAAATACATTCTTTTGCTTCTCCTGAGTACAGGGATACCACATGTGTGAGACTTTTTGGGAGCCTAGCTGTGTACGCGCCCCCGAAAACCAATCCACATCTTCAGGTTTTCTAATGGCGTAAATTGCTGATTTTACCCCTGACTACCTGTCACAGTTTCAGAGGCCCTGAAATTTCAAGATGGCACAAAACCCCCCCAAATGACCCCATTTTGCAAAGTAGACACTCCAAGCTACTGGCTGAGAAGTATGGTGAGTCCATGGAATAGTTTATATTTTGCCACAAGTTTCGAGGAAAAAAATTTTTTTTATTTTTTTTTATATTTTTACACAAAGTTGTCAGTAAATGATATATTGCTCACACAGGCCATGGGTATATGTGAAATGACACCCCAAAATACATTTTTCTGCTTCTCCTGAGTACAATGATACCCCATGTGTGAGACTTTTTGCCAGTCTAGCCGCGTACAGGACCCGGAAAACCAATGCGCACCTTTAGGCTTTCTAAGGGCGTAAATTGTTGATCTCACTCCTTACTACCTATCACACTTTTGAAGTCCATAAAAAGCCAAGATTGCACAACCCCCCCCCCAAATGACCCCATTTTGCAAAGTAGACACTCCAATCTATTTGCTGAGAGGCATGGTGAGTATTTTGCAGCTCTAATTTTTTTTGGAAAATGAAGAAAAAACAGGAAAATGCATTTTTTTTCCTCTTTTTTCAATTTCCAAAACTTTGTGACAAAAAGTGAGATCTGCAAAACACTCAACATGCCTCTCTGCAAATAGCTCAGGGTGTCTACTTTCCGAAAAGGGGTCATTTGGGGGGGGGTTGTGCTGTCTTGGCATTTCATGGCCTCCAAAACTGTGATAGGTAGTCAGGAGTGAAATCAACAATTTACGCCCTTGGAAAGCCTGAAGGCGATGATTGGTTTTCGGGGTCCTGTACTCGGCTAGACTGCAAAAAAGTCTCACACATGGGGTATCCCTATACTCAGGAGAAGCAGCAGAATGTATTTTGGGGTGTCAGTTCACATATACCCATGGAATGTGTGAGCAATATATCATTTACTGACAACTTTGTGTAAAAAAAAAAAAAAAATATATATATATATATATATTTCCCGGAACTTGTGGCAAAATATAAAATATTCCATGGACTCACCATGCCTCTCAGCAAATAGCTTGGGGTGTCTACTTTCCAAAATGGGGTCATTTGGGGGGGGTTTTGTGCTATCTTGGAATTTTAGGGCCTCCGAAACTGTGATAGGTAGTCAGGAGTGAAATCAACAATTTACGCCCTTGGAAAGCCTGAAAGTGGGGACTGGTTTTCGGGGACCTGTACTCGGCTAGACTGCAAAAAAGTCTCACACATGGGGTATCCCTGTACTCAGGAGAAGCAGCAGAATGTATTTTGGGGTGTCATTTCACATATACCCATGGCATGTGTGAGCATTATTTCATTTACTGACAACTTTGTGAAAAAAAAAAAAAAATATATATATATATATATTTCCCGGAACTTGTGGCAAAATATAAAATATTCCATGGACTCACCATGCCTCTCAGCAAATAGCTTGGGGTGTCTACTTTCCAAAATGGGGTCATTTGGGGGGGGTTTGTGCTATCTTGGAATTTTAGGGCCTCCAAAACTGTGATAGGTAGTCAGGAGTGAAATCAACAATTTACGCCCTTGGAAAGCCTGAAAGCGGGAACTGGTTTTCGGGGACCTGTACTCGGCTAGACTGCAAAAAAGTCTCACACATGGGGTATCCCTGTACTCAGGAGAAGCAGCAGAATGTATTTTGGGGTGTCATTTCACATATACCCATGGCATGTGTGAGCAATATTTCATTTACTGACAACTTTGTGAAAAAAAAAAAATATATATATATATATATATGTATTTCCCGGAACTTGTGGCAGAATATAAAATATTCCATGGACTCACCATGCCTCTCAGCAAATAGCTTGGGGTGTCTACTTTCCAAAATGGGGTCATTTGGGGGGGTTTGTGCTATCTTGGAATTTTAGGGCCTCCGAAACTGTGACAGGTAGTGCAGAGGTGACATGCACAATTTACGCCATTAGAAAACCTGGGAGTGTTGATTGGTTTTCGCGGTCCTGTACACAGCTAGGCTCCCAAAAAGTCTCACACATGGGGCATCCCCATACTCAGGAGAAGTGGCAGAATGTATTTTGGGGTGTAATTCCACATATACCCATGTCATGTGTGAGAATTTTATCTTTTAGTGACAACGTTGTGTAAAAAAAAAAAAAAAAAAAAATAGTAATATTCCCAAAACTTGTGGTAAAATATAAAATATTCCATGGACTCACCATGCCTCTTAGCAAACAGCTTGGGGTGTCTACTTTCCAAAATGGGGTCATTTGGGGGGGTTTGTGGTATCTTGACATTTCAGGGCCTCCTAAACCGTTAGAGGTAGTGAGAAAATGCAATGAAAAATGTACGCCCTTTGAAATTCTGATGGTGGGGATTTGTTTTTGTGGTCCCGTACACAGCTAGGCTCCCAAAAAGTCCCACATATGTGGTATCCCTGTACTCAGGAGAAGCAGCAGAATATATTTTGGGGTGTAATTACACATATACCCATGGCATGTGTGAGCAATATATCATTTCAATGACAACTTTGTGTAAAAAAAAAAAAAAAAAAATTTTTAGTCATTTTTCAAACACCTGTGACAAAAAAATGAAATATTCAATGAGCTCAACATGCCTCTCAGAACATTCCTTAGGATGTCTACTTTCCAAAAAGTGGTAGTTTGGGGGGGTTTTGTACTGCCCTGCCATTTTAGCACTTCATGAAATGAGATAGGCAGTCAAAAATTAAAGCTGCGTAAATTTCTGTATTTACACCATAGTTTGTAGACGCTATAACTTTTGCGCAAACCAATAAAAATACGCTCATTGAATTTTTTTTTGTCAAAGACATGTAGCTAAATATATTTTGGCCAAAAAAAATACATAAATTGAGTATATTGGATATTTTTTAAAAGACAAAGTTGAAAATGTCATTTTTTTGCAAAATTTTCGCTCTTTTTTTATTAATATCGCAAAAAATAAAAAGCGCAGAGGTGATCAAATACCACCAAAAGAAAGCTCTGTTTGTGGGAAAAAAAGGACATAAATTTCGTTTGGGTACCACATTGCATGACCGCACAATTGTCAGTTAAAGTCACGCAGTGCCGAGTCGTAAAATACCCCCTGGTCGGAATGGGGGTAAAATCTTCCGGGGCTTAAGTGGTTAAGAATAGCAAAAGGTAGGAATCTGCAACAAAGTTTGTTAAAATCCTTGTAATATAAATAGATCACCCAAAGGGGAATGTTTTTTTTCTCAACAAAGTAGAGTTACACTTTAATAAAAAATACATGTAACTTAGATTTCAGATTTCCTATATCCATCATACTGCTCTTTTCTCCTTAATGCAGAAAACAATGTTCATACTGTAGACTTATTGTAGTCATATTGTACTATGTTTCTCTGCCTCCTTGTTTTCAGAGGCTTTGTGACCCCTGCTGGGAATTGACTGCAAATAGCAGAAGGTCCTGGGAGACAAATCTTCAGCTTTCAGCCATGAATGGCTTTGGGGTTTTCACATTCACGTACCTCGAACTCTTGCAACAAACAAGCGACTGCTTGTTTTTGCTTTTTTGGCCTCCAAATAAAGAAGGACATCAGCTGTTGGTTTAAATGAAGTTAAATAAAAAAAAAAAAAACTTAAATGTTCTCTAATATATTATTGTTTTTACTTATTTTTTGAAAGATGACTAACACCAATACTGTAGAATTTACATAGCTAATCAGGAATTACAGTAAAAGTTCATTAAATCTGATCTGGGGAATTCAAGTGAACTCAAGTAAGCAAATTAAGTGCTGAGTTAATTATGTTGTTAATTACTTAATTAAGCGTTATCTTTTTAAGTGATGCCATTAATAAACTGACATAAATTTCTATTTGAATATATTTATGTATCGAGTGTCTTTTTGTTTTCCTAGTGTCTCTGGGGTGCTATTTTTCCCTAAAGTTCTCAATCTAATGTTTTGGCAAAGAAATCTATCCCAACTGACTATTACCATGTAATGAAATATATTACCTTCATAATGATCCTATTTTCCTTTGATTAGATTTTCCCCAAGATAAGCAATGTGTTTAATTAATTCTGTTACACATTGTATGTACTGAACATTTATTTATGCTTACTAACAATAATATAAGATTTGCTTTTTACCCCCGATCAATGAAAATATCTTTCTAAAGCACAAATGTCTTTATATGTGAATCCTTTTTTTGCTTATGAAATACAGTAGTGATAATACAATATGCACTATGCACCTTTTGTATTATATGTTATGGGATCACAGCCAAGTTGTTGCAGAAATAGAATATAATCCATTAAGGAACATTGAGCTGTGCTTTATCATACTGGCATGATAGTAAAAAAAATGAATTTATGGCATTGCCAGTCACAAGTCATTTTTATACTATGTACCTCAATGATACAACATCATGGATTAACCGGTTGCCGATCGCCGCAGTCCCGCAAAAAAAAAATCGCAGATCGCCGCCATTACTCGTTAAAAAAAAACAACAAAAATTACAAAAATCTTTCCCTTAGTTAGTAAACGCAATAACTTTTGCGCAAACCAATCAAAATACACTTATTGTGATTTTTTTTTACCAAACATAGGTATCAGAAAACAAATTGGCCAAAAATGTAAAAAAATTTTGATTTTTACATTTTTTTGGGAGAATTTCATATAAAAAATGTGAAAAATATTGTTGTTTTTGCAAAATTATCACTCTTTTTTTGATTATAGCGCATGATCAAAAAATCGCACAGGTGATCAAATACCACCAAAAGAAAGCTCTGTTTGTGGGAAAAAAAAGGACGTCAAATTGGTTTAGGTACAGCATCGCACGACCGCGCAATTGTCCGTTAAAGTCACGCAGTGTCGAATCACAAAATACCCCCTGGTCAGGAAGGGGGTAAAATCTTCCAGGGCTTAAGTGGTTAAAAAAATAACTTTGAGGGATAAATAAATGAACATTCTTTAATAAGGTGGCTGATTCCCTAAGGCTGCATTCACACTAATGTGGTTTTACATGTTTTTTTATTCTATTTAACTGCATGGCAAACATAACTACTGCAGTTTTGCTGGGAGCAGTGGAAGTATTCATCCTTCAGAGCCCTGATGTGTACGTGAAAAAGGAAAACTCTGTATCTATCTTTCCTCCAGTTTTTGTAATAATCCTTTCTGCACAATCAACTACTAATAGATTTTTGACATTTGGAAGGATTGTCCTGCCTTTCCTCAGATATGTGACAATTAGAGACAATTAAAAGCATACTTTTTAACATTTCTCCACCTTCAGTTTACTTGATGTGAGTCCATGATCCATTTTTCCACTCTGAATTGTAAAAATGGTCATAATGGTCTATAATAAGGTGTAATGGATAGCTACATTTTCACAAAAAGTACATAGCACAGTAGAACCTTTTTAGAAAAGAAGGTATTCAGATGTCTCCTCATTTAGGGAAATTAGTGGAACCATGCAAATTCATTTCTTTACTCCCTTGTTAGCCATCCCTTTAATAAGTTAAATATATGCTAGTGCGTTGAAATCTTTTTGGTTCTTACAATTTGTGAGATCGGCTTCCAAGCACCAAAAATAAAAATGTTATTAAATAAATTTTTGATGTTCAAAACAAACTCATCCATTCATCCATGTCTCCATGTTTTATTTTGCAAAGAAACCACTTTGAAAAACAACCCCCTAGCATTTCTGGCTGTGGCCATTTTGCTTAAGGGCAGATGATTCATGTAGCATTTACTTCCTGGAATCTGTCAGCCCTTAGCTCAGGCATGCAGTCAAAAGGGTGTGCTTAGTGGAGAAAACCCTCCCCCCCCCACCTCCTAAAGACTCCTGGGATGTATGGCATCATTTGCCTAGGCCTTAAACAAGTAAACATGATATACTTTCCTTTCTGTTTACTAATGCTTGTACTATAAGGATTAAAAATAGTCAAAGAAAATAAAGTTCTGCCTTAAAATAAATGTAAATCCAAAACATTTTGGATGTTTTGTTGAAAACACTTTGTGTAGGCATCTTCTGCCTCTAGTGTCTGAAATAATTATTTTATGTATGCACTTCCTGCCCTTAGTTGTTGGCTTTGAAACCTCAAAAGGAAGGCCAGAAGAGACTATTATAAACTACTAGGGAGGGACTAAAGCAAAGTGTAGATAGACTGATGCTAAGTTCCAGTGACACACCACAGTTCCTGTTTAAATGTGCTAGTGGTGCAAGTGAGTTATGGCGCTGCCTAGATTAAATCGATGTAAAACTGCTAGTTTCGCTGGGATTTGCATACAATCATAAGGTGCAATATATAAGAAATAAAGTGCAATCTGTTAATAGTATAAATAAACCTAGGTGCTGGTGATGGCAAAAAAATCACAAATATGAATCAAATAAAAAAGTGACTAATCGACTTAAAGCGGTTGTAAACCCGGAAAAAAAAAATGCAAGACAAAAGCATAATGAGCTAGTATGCATCGCATACTAGCTCATTATGTATTACTTACCTTAGAACGAAGCCCCGACACGGACCCCTGGACACAGCTGCGGGCGCTGCCATGATCCCTCGGCGTCTCTTCCGGGTTCGGCGGCTCCGGCGCTGTGATTGGCTGGAGCCGAGATGACGTCACTCCCGTGCGAATGCAAGGAAAACTGAAGGTCCCCCCGGACCTTCAGAGCGCATGCGTGCCGGTTTAGGAGATATTAATTGTACCTACAGGTAAGCCTTATTATAGGCTTACCTGTAGTTAAAAGTGTCAAAAAGCAGGATACTACCGCTTTAAAATTGCACCACATGACGTCAGAGTGACTAAACACGTAGGGCGGAGTCTAGCATCATAACGTCACTTCCGGTTTTCATCCGTGGAACGCATTGGCGAACCTGGACTTCCTGCAGTAGTGAGGAGGGATTGTTTTTACTGAAATGTAAGTGTTTATGTTCTTAATAAAGTATTACTTGATATTACTACACTATGAAGGATTCTCCTTATCCGAGAGTGGCTAACATCATTCCAAGGAAAGCAAGGTAAGTGGAGTCACCAGAGTGGGGGTTTCCTGTGGAACTTAAAGAGGCATACCAACATCCACTGGAGGCAGGGAAAATTTTCACTGGAAGGCTGTTTTCCCCTACAAGTTGTCCATAATCTGGAGAGTGCATTCCAAGAAGGGGTCACGAGTGAGCTCACGGGCCAACTGTCACCGCCTAAGTGATATCTCCACGATCGTACTGCAGCACTTTGATGAACTGCATGGCACCTTGAAGATTTTACATGTAACCCAGCACTATCTATGAACTTTCTTGAATAAGCAAGGACACTTTAAAAGACCCCCCCAGTTGTTGGCCACATACGTTTATACGTTCTTTTGATTTATGATATTTGCACTTTATATTTATAGCACAGTGCACTTAGAGTTTGTATATTATTTCATCACGGGAATATTTACTGCATAAGCTTGACACTTTATTTGTATCAGCAATTTTAAGTCAATTAGTCACTTTTTTATTTGATTCATATTTGTGTTTTTTTGCCATCACCAGTACCTAGGTTTATTTATACTATTAACAGATTGCACTTTATTTCTTATATATTGCACCTTATGATTGTATGCAAATCCCAGCAAAACTATCAGTTTTACATCAAATGAATCTATGTAGCACCATTACTCACTTGCACCACTAGCACATTTAAACATTACAGAACACCACCAACAGGTGGTGGTTCATTGTGAGGGCAGCAGCCGCAGGCATAAGCATTACCAAAACATCCTAACTATATTGAAAAGGCAGCGCCAATACTCACTTGCACTTTCAGCACCTTTTCACACCACAGTTCCTGCCAATGAGAACTTTCATTTCAGGCTGGTCGGGCAACAGTTGGAGGATACACCTTTGACTGCTGATCTTGTCATCAAGTCTACGACACAAGGACAGATGTCGCATCATCCTCAGGGGCACCAGCAACTGAACTTTGCTGCAACATTCATAAGGAGGTATCTCTATTAATAGCTATATATATATATATATATATATATATATATATATATATATATACCTGGGTATATGTGCACAATTCCACCAGGACTCCTGTTGGGTCCTTTGCTGATAATACCTGTTTGTACATTGGCTGTATGTACTGTAATTAATTTCTTGTATTGTATTATTTCTAGGGTTGAGCGAACACGGACTGTATTATTCGTGTTCATACCGAATAATTGGATTTTTGTTACCCGAACACGGACCCGAAAACTTTACTGTATGTTCGGGTAAAAATCCGTGTTCGGTCGTTTTATTTCCGGGTTTTGCATGCATTGGCGCGCTTTTCATGGCGGGCTTTCAACAGCCAATCAACAAGCGTTTAACTGGTGTGCCTTAAGCCATCCCAGCCATGCCTACAAATGTATTAGTAGCTGTGATTGGCCATCTGAAGCATGTGACCAAGTCTTTATAAGTCAGAGGCAGCGCCCCTGCGTCATTCTGCTGTGTTAGTTCAGGGACAGAGCACACATCATACGTGCTGGCTGCTGATTAGGGACAGACAGGAAAAAAAAAAACATTTGTGTCCGGATAGAATTGAGGGACAGGTCGGAGTGTGTTAGGCAGGGTGAGTTGTAGGCATTTTAGGGAGAGGCTGCTGCTGATTTTTAGGGTCAGTTTTCTACGATCGATTTTGCTGTGTGGGAGGGGTTTTCAGTGACCGATCTACGATCTTATCAATCCTTTTAGGGAGAGGCTGCTGCTGATTTTTAGGGTCAGTTCTCTACGATCGATTTTGCTGTGTGGGAGGGGTTTTCAGTGACCGATCTACGATCTTATCAATCCTTTTAGGGGGAGGCTGCTGCTGGTTTTTAGGGTCAGTTTTCTACGATCGATTTTGCTGTGTGGGAGGGGTTTTCAGTGACCGATCTACGATCTTATCAATCCATTTAGGGAGAGGCTGGAGAAATACAGGTGTCAGTGGTCCACATCGATTTTGCTGTGTGTGGGGTGCAGTGAACACAATTTTTTTTGCCCACTGAGGAGGAGGGAGAAAAGTATTTTTCTATCAGTCACTGTGTGCAGCATTTTTCCTTCAGCTGTGCTGTGCTGACTGATCATACACTGCTGTGTTCAGTTCACATGTGCTATTATTGAGTGGTTTCAAAAATCATACACTTTTTTCTATTCCACTATTCAATATACAGCCTTGGGTTAAAAAAAAAATTAAATTGTGGCCGGCAGCAGAGCTGAATGATATTTGGGGTTTTTGGGGTTCATCTCATACTTCTGAAGATTTGAGGGTGCTGCCTGTTCCAAACTCCTCCTACTCCCCATCCAGCCTTTTAGAGGTACAAACAATAGTAATTGGGGCCTAGTGTGGTTTTGTACGTGTGAGATACATACACTTTTTTTGATCATATTTTCTATTCCGCTATTCAATAAAAACCTTTTGGGAACAGTTAAATTGCGGGATAGTCTGTGTTGGTAGGTGTGAGATCCACCTTTCCAAGTTTTTGGGGTTCATCTCATACTTCTGAAGATTTGAGGGTGCTGCCTGTTCCAAACTCCTCCTACTCCTCATCCATCCTTTTAGGGGTACAAACAATAGTAATTGGGGCCTAGTGTGGTTCTGTACGTGTGAGATACATACACTTTTTTTGATCATATTTTCTATTCCGCTATTTAATCAAAACCTTTGGGTATAAACAATTAAATTGTGGGATAGTCTGTGTCAGTACGTGTGAGATACACCTTTCCAATTTTTGGGGCGCATCTCATACTGCCGAGGATTTGAGGGTGCTTCAGTCTGCCTCCTGCCTGTTCCGAACTCCTCCTACTCCTCATCCTGCCTTTAGGGTACAAAAAATTGTAATTGGGGCCTAGATTGTGTTTGTACGTGTGAGATACACCGTTTTGTAAAATTTGTCCTATTCCGCTATTCAATATACACCCTGTTTGAGTGTAAAAAATTAAATTGCGGGATAGTCTGTATCGCTACATGTGAGATACACCTTTTTAAATTTGTTTGGCGCATCTCCTTCTACCGCCGAGGATTGCAGGGCGCTTCAGTTTGCCTCCTGTTCCCAACTCCTCCTACTCCTCTTCCTCATCCTGCCTTTAGGGTACAAAAAATTGTAATCGGGGCCTAGTTTGTGTTTGTACGTGTGAGATACACCGTTTTGTAAAATTTGTCCTGTTCCGCTATTCAATATACACCCTGTTTGAGTGTAAAAAATTAAATTGCGGGATAGTCTGTATCGCTACATGTGAGATACACCTTTTTAAATTTGTTTGGCGCATCTCCTTCTACCGCTGAGGATTGCAGGGCGCTTCAGTTTGGCTCCTGTTCCCAACTCCTCCTACTCCTCTTCCTCATCCTGCCTTTAGGGTACAAAAAATTGTAATCGGGGCTTAGTTTGTGTTTGTACGTGTGAGATACACCGTTTTGTAAAATTTGTCCTATTCCGCTATTCAATATACACCCTGTTTGAGTGTAAAAAATTAAATTGCGGGATAGTCTGTATCGGTACATGTGAGATACACCTTTTTAAATTTGTTTGGCGCATCTCCTTCTACCGCCGAGGATTGCAGGGCGCTTCAGTTTGCCTCCTGTTCCCAACTCCTCCTACTCCTCTTCCTCATCCTGCCTTTAGGGTACCAAAAATTGTAATCGGGGCCTAGTCTGTGTTTGTACGTGTGAGATACACCGTATTATAAAATTTTTCCTATTCCGCTATTCAATATACACCCTTTTGGAGTGTAAAAAAATTAAATTACGGCATAGTCTGTATCGGTACGTGTGAGATACACCTTTTAAATTTGTTTGGCGCATCTCCTTCTACCGCCGAGGATTGCAGGGCGCTTCAGTTTGCCTCCTGTTCCCAACTCCTCCTACTCTTCTTCCTCATCCTCCCTTTAGGGTACAAAAAATTTTAATCGGGGCCTAGTCTGTGTTTGTACGTGTGAGATACACCGTTTTTTATCCTATTCCGCTATTCAATATACACCCTTTTGGGGTAAAAAACATTAAATTGCGGCATAGTTTGCATATTTGACTGTGAGATACACCCGTGCGATACTGTTGTTGTTTTGTTCCGCTATTCAATAAACACCTTTCTAGGGCAAGATCTTAAATTACAGAAATATGAGGAGACCGTCAAATAGGGGCCGTGGCCTGGGTCGTGGTGCTGCTGGTAGAACTCCTGTTGCAAGGAGAGGACGTGGTCGATCTGTGCCAGCTACACGCACAAGTCAAACACCTTCCTCAAGTATTAGTAGGCGACAGAACCTGCATCAGTATTTGGTAGGGCATCATACGCCTCTAGAAGTGATGAGGCCAGAACACAGAGAGGCGATAGTAGATTGGTTTGCTGCTGACAGTGCCTCCAGTTCCTTCACATTGTCTCCCACCCAGTCTACTGCAGAAAGGTCAGAGTTGGCACCTGCAGCTGATGTCCAACCGTCTTTCACTTCACCCCCTTGCAAATTAGGCAAGCAGTCTGAGCCCCAAGCCATACAGCAGTCTCTTCTTCTTTTTGAGGACTCTGTCAGCAGGGTTTCCCAGGGCCAGATTGAGTGCAGCGATGCCCAACCACTTATTTCTCAAGATGAGTACATGCAAGGACCATAGCAGCACGTCTCCGATGATGACGAAACGCAGGTGCCAACTGCTGCGGCGTTCAGAATTGTGGAGACCGACAAGGAGGGCAGGGGTGAAGACTGGGTGGAAGATGATGTGGAGGACGATGAGGTCCTCGACCCCACATGGAATGAAGGTCATGCAGGTGACCTGAGTAGTTTGGAGGAAGAGGCGGTGGTCGCACAGAGCCACCAGCACAGCAGAAGAGGGAGCAGGGTGCAGAAGCGGAGCGGCCGTGCCCTAGACACTACGCCTGCTACTGCCCAACGCAGCAAGGGAACGAGCGCACCAAAGTCAGCTCAAAGGAGTTCTCTAGCGTGGAAGTTCTTTAGAAAATGTGCTGATGACAGGACACGAGTGGTTTGCACCCTGTGCAATCAGAGCCTGAAGCGAGGCATAAACCTTCTCAACCTGAGCACAACCTGCATGATCAGGCATCTAAGTGCAAAGCACGAGCTGCAGTGGAGTAGACACCTTCAAAACCAAGAAACGTCTCTGGCTCATCCTGCTTCCTCTTCTGCTGCAGTCTCGGCCGCTCCAGCCACATCTGTAGTGATACTGGCACCTGCCTCCCTGCAAACAGAGGATCTGTCAGCAACACCACCACCTGGGTCACCAACCATCTCCACAATGTCCCGTGGAAGCGTTCAGCTTTCCATCTCCCAAACACTTGAGAGGAAGAGGAAGTACCCCCCTACCCCCCGCGATCCCTGGCCCTGAATGCCAGCATTTCAAAATTCTTGGCCTTTGAAATGCTGTCATTCCGTCTGGTGGAGACGCACAGTTTTAAAAACCTTATGTCGGTGGCTGTCCCACAGTACGTCGTGCCCAGCCGCCACTACTTTTCCAGGCAAGCCATCCCTTCCCTGCACAACCAAGTGGGGGAAAAAATCAGGTGTGCACTGCGCAACGCCATCTGTGGCAAGGTCCACCTAACTACCGATACGTGGACCAGTAAGCATGGTCAGGGGCGTTATATCTCCCTAATGGCACACTGGGTAAATGCAGTGGCGGATGGGCCTGAGGCGGATAGCAATTTGGCGCATGTCCTTCCACCACCGAGGATTGCAGGGCGCTTCAGTTTGCCTCCTGTTCCTAATTCCTCCTACTCCGCTTCCTCATCAACTACCGCCTCCTCATCCGGACAGCGTAACACCTTCACCACCAACTTCAGCACGGCCAGGGGTAAACGACAGCAGGCAGTTTTAAAACTTGCCTGTTTGGGGGAAAAACCACACACCGCGCAGGAGTTGTGGAGGAGCATGGAACAGCAGACAAATAAGTTGATTATGTTGACCCCTCAGCACCTGTTTTAATTACTAAAAACTTGCACCACAACTATGTGCATTGCATGAGGTTGCAGTGCAGCCTCATTCACTTGAATGGGTCACAATCAGCAGGCAGCACTGCCTGCCGAAGGCGACACGGGGGGTAAACTTTTCCCTTGCATGTGCATCCCTCTTTACAGCTGCCTTTGCAGCTTAGGGGGACAGTAAAAATGCAGCTCAATCACAAGTTTTCATTGCCACCCAACTGCAAGTGCAAACAAGGCCTTAGGGCTCATTTGCATGAACAGGCAGGGGGCAGTAAAAGCAGATGGTTGAGCCACAGTTTTACCACTCCCTGACTGCCCATTTAAACCAGGAGATGAAGCTGCTCTGGACTGTACACATGCCACAATTGCAATGCTTTGCTTTACAGCTGTGGCAAAAATCAAATGGCATGTCACTTTTAGCCGGTGGTACCACCCATAAATGCCACCCGCTGGCAAAAAAAAAAAAAAGGGAAAAAAGGCACTTGACTACATCAAAAATGCGTTAAAAATGTGCATGCAGAAAAGCATCTGGAACACATCTGGACTGCGTTTTTACGGTGTGAACTGGCTCTTAAAGGTACAGGAGAGATTTGGGGTCTTTTGGTCATCTTTATTTCTATTACAAGGGATGTTTACATAGTAGGAATAGTAATAAAGTGAAAAAATAAATAAATAAATAAATAAAATTAAAGGAACAGTGTAAAAATAAAATAAATAAGAAAAAAAATCCAAAGCACCCGCATTCCTCAGTATTTGTGGGCAAAAGCAAATGCATATGTAAGTAGTACACGCATATGTAAACGGTGTTCGCACCACACATGTGAGGTATCACCAACCAACGCTAGAGCTAGAGCAATAATTCTAGCACTAGGCCTCCTCTGTAACTCTAAACAGGTAACCTGTAAAGTTGTTTAAAGTGACGCCTATGGAGATTTTTAAGTATCGTAGTTTGTCGCCATTCCACGCTATTTCGTTTTTTATACAAAAAATTGTGGTATATATTGTGTTTTTTTTCAAATTCATTAAAAGGTATTTTTTCCAAAAAAATTTAGTTTAAAAAACCGCAGCGCAAATACCGTATGGCATCAATTGCAATGATTGCCATAATATTCCCTGGGGCCTCTGCTAAAATGTGTATATATATATATATATACTGTGTATATATATATATATATATATATATATATATATATATATATAATATTTATGGGTTATAAGTAATTTTCCAGCAAAATACACTGATTTAAACTTTATAACAAGCACCAGAAAAGGGCCGGATTTTAGGTGGTTAAAGTGTTACTAAACCACAACAGTAAAATCAGTGTGTATATGCAGTAAAGTGTGCTTGTTCTGCTCACTGTGGAACCTAAGGGGTTAATCCTCTGCATTGTGTATGAAGGCTGTTTTATCCTGTCTCTCTGATCCTCCTCTTCTTTCACTGACTTCAACCCATCTGTGATAGAACAGAGCCTTGGGGTCACTCTGCACATGCTCAGTTTGGTGTGTATTGCTAGAGATGGTACATGTGATCAGCACAGGGCATATCAGCACTGTCCAGGCAGAGGGTCAGAGGAGAATGAAAACTACAGGCTTTAAGCAGACACTGATAGAAGTCACATGATTGCTATATATAGATGATGAGAAAAGGTATTTATCAGTTTATATTCAATAAAAGGATTGCATTTCCATGTTCTGTGTACTGTGGGAGACCAGATATAGTGAATTGCAGGGTCCTGGGTTTAGTAACACCTTAACCACTTGCCGACCGTCCGCAGCATATATACGGCAGGCTGGCTCGGCTGCGCGAATCGCCGTACCTGGGGTACCTGGGGGCCATTAGCCAGCGTGGAAGCTGATTTACGGTGGGCGGCGGCTGCGATCACTACCCGTGAAGAGAGAACGGTGGTCTCCTGTTGTAAACACAGCAGACCGTTGTTCATTCTGGAATGATCACGGAGCACCTGTGTTCCTCCTATTTAGGAACACAGGTCTCTGTGTTGATTCCACAAGCCCATCCCCCCTAACAGTTAGAAAACACACCCTAGGCTCACACTTAACCCTTTGATCGCTCCTAAGTTAACCCCTTCCCTGCCACAGTGGCGTACCTAGAGCATTTGGCACCCGGGGCGGATCCTATATCTGGCACCCCCCCCCAAACTTTAAAATGTAAAAACACCCACAAAAATGTTGTAATGTAATGTTTATTTTGTTTAATATGTGTAATATTTATTGCACAAATTTCACAGCCCCCCATCCTAGTGCCCCTTGCAGTCCCCCTCCCCCTTCTCTCTAATCACAGTGCCCCCTTTTAAACTCTCTGCCTCCCTTGCACAGTCCTACCTTCAGCATAAATAGATAGCTAATATTATTAGCAATGTGTTTAAGTTTGAGTAGGAGATTGGAGACATGCTACAGGAAATGGTCAGAGACTGCAGACATGATACAAGAGATGGTCAGAGACGTTGGACATGATGCAAGAGATGGTCAGAGACATTGGACATGATACAAGAGATGGTCAGAGACTGCAGACATGATACAAGAGATGGTCAGAGACTGCGGACATGATACAAGAGATGGTCAGAGACGTTGGACATGATACAAGAGATGGTCAGAGACTGCAGACATGATACAAGAGATGGTCAGAGACTGCGGATATGATACAAGAGATGGTCAGAGACTGCGGACATGATACAAGAGATGATCAGAGACTGCGGACATGATACAAGAGATGGTCAGAGACTGCGGACATGATACAAGAGATGGTCAGAGACATTAGACATGATACAAGAGATGGTCAGAGACGTTGGACATGATACAAGAGATGGTCAGAGACATTGGACATGATACAAGAGATGGTCAGAGACATTGGACATGATACAAGAGATGGTCATAGACTGCGGACATGATACAAGAGATGATCAGAGACTGCGGACATGATACAAGAGATGGTCAGAGACTGCGGACATGATACAAGAGATGGTCAGAGACTGCGGACATGATACAAGAGATGGTCAGAGACTGCGGACATGATACAAGAGATGGTCAGAGACTGCAGACATGATACAAGACATGGTCAGAGACTGCAGGCATGATACAAGAGATGGTCCTAGCCCCTCCCCTACGCGTGAGGACACAGGGACCTTGTGTCTTCCTCAGGGGATTTCACGAAACAATTTATATCACACAGGTTTATTTTATTTTATTTTACAATTTTGGATAGCACACCATACACAGTACAATCTGGATTGGTCACCAATATTGTTGAAATAGCAACTAGGCAGATTTTTACTCTTGCATGAGAGAACATAGCAAATATTGATTGCAAGGATTTTTTAAACACAACGGTATCAGCACACAGCACTTTATATTTGGTAACACTGTATGATTATTGAAGCGGGTTACACATTTTATTTATATACTCAGCATTGGAATCACATCAAAACATTGACTTTTCACGGAACAATTTATATCACACAGGTTTATTTTATTTTATATTTTTGGATAGCACACCATACACAGTACAATCTGGATTGGTCACCAATATCGTTGAAATAGCAACTAGGCAGATTTTTACTCTTGCGCAACACTATTTATTGTATTTATAGCACAGAGCACTTTCTGAGGAGTGAGGTGTTTGCGGCAGTTGTAAAATCTAGATTAGGGGGGTAGCTCGCAGGATTCCAATCTGATTCAGACAGGGAGGCTGCTCGGCCTCGGTCACTCACCTTCTTCCCGCTCCTGCTCCCGTTCCTGCCCCCGTGAGCAGTGTAAACACTAAGCAGCACAGACCGAGGGAGCAGCTGCATTCACACAAGGAGATGAGCGGCACCAGGACACCGGCCTGACACCCCTCAGTGCGCAGTACCCGGCGTGGCCCGCCCCCCGCACCCCTCCCTTGGTACGCCACTGCCCTGCCAGTGACATTATTGCAGTAACAGTGCATATTTTTAGCACTGATTATTGTAGTAATGTCACTGGTCCCCCCCCCCAAAAGTGACAAAAATGTCAGTTAGGGATTCCGATCTGTCCGTCGCAATGTCGCAATCCCGCTAAAAATTGCAGATCGCTGCCATTACTAGTAAAAGACTAGTAAAAGAAAAATAAATAAATAAAAATGACAGAAATCTTTCCCCTAGTTTGTAAACGCGGTAACTTTTGGGCAAACCAATCAAAATACGCTTATTGGGATTTTTTCTACCAAAAATATGTAGCAGAATACATATTGGCCAAAAAAAAGATGAAAAAAAAATGATTTTTACATTTTTTTTAATTAAAAATGTTATATAGCAGAAAGTAAAAAATATTGTTTTTTTTTTTTTTTTCAGAATTGTCGCTCTTTTTTTGTGTATAGCGCAAAAAATGAAAATCGCAGAGGTGGTCAAGTACCACCAAAATAAATCTCTACTTGTAGGAAAAAAGGACCTCAATTTTTCTTTGGTACAGAGTCACACAACGGTGCCATTGTCAGTTAAAGTAACGCAGTTCCGAATTGAAAAAAAATGGCCTGGTCATTAAGGGGGTAAAACCTTCCGGTTTAGAAGGGGTTAAATAAAAAAAGGTCACAGGTTGAGATCTCTTAATTTGTCCTAATAAAAGGGAAAACAAGGTATAAAAGCAATGATGACAGACAAGAGACACTTTCAGTACAATCACTGTAAATGCTGCTGATCACTATGAATCCTATGAAGGGAACAAGTGTCAGTAGCACACATGTGTAGAGCAGCTGTGATCGGAGTGCACAATCTCCTCCTCCCCCTCTTTCCTCTCCACCGTCACCTTCTTGGGCGCTGTCCACTATTGCGGTGCTGAAGCGGGTGTGACGTCTGCTCGTCTTCTGATTGGCTGGACGGCTCCAGGGCTTTGTGCTCTGCCGAGGACGCGCCTGGCATCTTTCCAAAGTCTTGAATATTGAACTGGACAACTAGCAGAACGCAGTGCCATCCATTACGTCATCTGCACTCTATAAAATGACATCATCATGCTAGACACAGCACACATGACTGAGGATTTATTTACAAAAATACATACATCGTAATCTCATTTGTTTTATGCCTTTTTTTTAAATTTTATTTGAAGTCTGGAAAAGATTGGGATCTATGAACATTAGGTTTGTGCATGCTTGTCTTTTATAGCTCTGCATTTACACCCGATCCCAGTTACAGCTTTTTTTTTTTTTTTTATTTCTTTACTATGAAAGAAGTGATCGGTCAAAGTATATATCCATATACAAGAGAATATTTGCAAATCAATTTCTTTGGCTTCATTCACACGGAACAGGGAACGATGGAAACCGGTTTTAACCACTTCTGGACTGGAAGGATTTGCCCCCTTAATGACCAGACCATTTTTTGCAAATTGGCACTGTGTTATTTTAACTGACAATTGCGCGGTCGTGCGACGCTGTACCCAAATAAAATTGATGTCATTTTTTCCCCACAAACAGAGCTTTCTTTTGGTGGTATTTGATCACCTCTGCGCTTTTCATTTTTTGCGCTATTAATAAAAAAACGCAACAATTCTGAAAAAAAAAAAAATATTTTTCACATTCTGCTATATAACATTCCCAAAAAAAAAAATTAAAAATCAAATTTTTTCATCCTTTTAGGCCAATTTGTATTCTGCTACATATTTTTGGTAAAAAAAATCCCAATAAGCGTATTTTGATTTGTTTGCGCAAATGTTATTGCATCTACAAACTAGGGGAACAATTTATGTAATTTTTATTTTTTATTTTTTTTTTTACTAGTAATTACAGCAATCAGCGATTTTTAGCGGGACTGGGACATTGCGGCAGACAGATCGGACCCCTAACTGACATTTTTTACACTTTTGGGGGGGACCAGTGACATTACTACAGTAATCAGTGCTAAACATATGCACTGTTACTATACTAATGACACTGGCAGGGAAGGGGTTAACTCAGGGGTGATCAAAGGGTTAAGTATGAGCCTAGGGAGTGTTTTCTAACTGTATGGGGGAGGGACTTGTGGAATCAACACAGAGACCTGTGATCATTCCAGAGAGAACAACGGTCTGCTGTGTTTACAACAGGTGACCATCCTTCTCTCTAAGCGGCGAACGATCGCGGGTGCTCGGTGGCAATCACCGCCGCCGGTCTCGTGGAACGGCTTCCCTGCTTCTGAATGGGGGTGATTCACGCAGCTGAGCCAGCGTGCCGCAGTATATATACGGCAGGCAGTCAGCAAGCAGTTAACTACCCCCTGCAACCACCCTCCCCCCACCCCTGGGCCACTCACCTAAAGGCTAAATAACTGCCAGAAGGGGCTGTTCACATGCAATGAACGCAGCTGGTCCAAATGTAACACTACCTGTCAAACTCTGTCATTAACTGCTTAGTGACCGCCCCACGTACATTTACTGCGGCAGGGCAGCTGCTCAGCACCAGATCACAGACCTAGTACATGATCTTACACTTCCAGGTGTGGGGCCCACTCCCACTGTAATTGGACACAGCAAGAGCCAATCAGCAGGTTCCCTTGATCGTTCAGGACACAAGCAGAACGGCTATCTCCCTATGTAAACAAGGAATATTGTCATTCTGGCAGTGGGGGAGGCTTTGATCTTGTGTTTCTGCAAAGCAGGAACACATATTCTTGCCTTCCCCTAATCAAAGCACCTATTCCACAGTGAGTAAACACAACCTAGGCACACATTTAACCCTTTGACCACCCCTAATGTTAACCCCTTCCCAGACAGTGTCATTAGTACAGTGAAAGTGCATATTTTTTTAACACTAATCACGGCATTAGTGTCTCTGATCCCCAAAAAGTGTCAGTTGCGTGTCCGATTTGTCCGCTGCAATATTTCAGTCCTGCTATAAGTCGCTGATCACTGCCATTAATAGTAAAAATAAATAAATAAATAAACAATTAAAAATAGCTCACAGTTGTGTAGACGCTATAAATTTTGCGCAAACCAATCAATATATACAGTAATTATTGGGATTTTTTTTTTTTTTTTTTACCAAAAACATGTAGCAGAATACATATTGGCCTAAATTGATGAACAAAATTAGATTTTTTTGGATTTTTTTTATTGTACGTGTTTTAAAGCAGAAAGTAAAAAATATTGTTTTTTTTTTCAAAAATTGTCCATCTTTTTTGTTTATGGCGCAAAAAATAAAAACCACAGAGGTGATCAAATATGACCAAAAGAAAGCTCTATTTGCAGGAAAAAAAGGACATCATTTTTTTACTTGTTAGTTAAAGAAGGGCTCATTTCACACAAATGATCCGATCAGATCCGCCTGTCAGTTTTTTAGGCGGATCTGATCGGATCCTCAATGCATCCCTATGGGGTAGCGGATGTCAGCGTTGACATGTCCGCTGACACCCGCTGCCATCCGCATCCGATCCTGTCTGTGAAATCAGGACAGATGGAAACCCTATTTTCCATCCGTCCAGGGGATGGGATTGGATAGGATCGGATGAGAATGGATAGGCGGTCCGTTCTCATCCGATTCCCCCATAGAGAGGGTCTGACACCTCCCTCTCTGCACACAGTGCGGAGACGGAGCTGTCATCCGCCGTCTCAGAGGGGATCGGCGGATCAATCCCCCACAGAGCAGAGAACGGACCGCAGCAGGCAGCGCAGAGTGTGAAAGGAGCCTTACGCAGTGCCGAATTGCAAAAAATGGCATGGTTATGAAGGGGGTAAAACCTTCCAGAGGTCAAATGGCTAAAGTGGTTCTGAAGTCAAAATAGTTTTTGTACCTTAATGCATTCTCTGAATTAAGGTAGACCAGTCTTGCAAAGTCTGCATCCCAACCCTCAACTGGAATTGAGTCCTGAGATATCTGAGACCTGTGCAAGGCTGAAGGAGTTTAGGAAAAATCCACCGCTGGATCAAGGGAGAGAGGAGGATTAGGTAAGTAAAGGTGCTTCCCCTCTCTCATAGTAAAAATGAGCAGTTAACCCTTGCAGTATGAGCCCAGCCCCACTGCAAGGCATATATTTTTTTATTAGCTCAGAGCTGGACTTTAAAGAGGATCTCCAGTCATGTTTGTGATTATTACAAGTTAGTAGCTACAAAATGTGTGGCTGCTGACTTTAAAAAACAGACACTCACCTGTCCCAGGATCCAGCTATGTCCTCACCCGAGCCATTCCTTCCCCCTGCCTTCTGTCCCCGGCACCGGAATCTCAAGTGTGGGACAGTTTGTAACTTCACAGCTAGGTGGCCACTGGAAATGTGAAGACGTGCTGTGCATTGTGAATGGTCCCACAGACTTCTGTGACCCAGAAGAATGTGGGGAGGGAGGGGGAGAGGAGAACTTCCGCTTGGATTGCCTAGGGGGCCTAGAGTACCTGTCAAAACCAAGTACCTGTGGGGGGGCTTAAAGTGTTACTAAACCCAGGACCCTGCATTTGCTATGTTTGGTCTCCCACAGTACACAGAACATGGAGATGCAATAGTTTTAGTAAATATAAACTGCTAAATACCTTTTCTCATCGGCAGTATATAGCAGTCTTGTGACTTCTATCAGTGTCCAGCAGAGCACTGGTTAAAGCTTGTAGGAGGAGTTTTTATACTCCCCTGATTGTTCTTTGAGGCCGCAGAATCCTTGACCCTCTGTCTGGACAGTGCTGATTGGCCCTGTGCTGATCACATGCATCCTTCGAAGAAAAAAAAAAAAAAAACTCCCTGCCAATACACACCAAACTGAGTATGTGCAGCTTGCCCCTAAAGCTCTGTTCTATCAGGGGTTGGATTAGGGACTGTGTAAGAAGCAGGGGATCTGAGAAGACAGGATCAAACAGCCATTTTACACAATGCAGAAGATTAACCACTTAGGTTTCACAGTGAGTGTACTAGGAGCAGGGAGCTCCTTGTGAGATCTCCGAATCAGACATGCATCTAGTCAAGGACATGGAGATGGCTGCTGGTATACGGACTGGTCCTATATTACATAAAAGTCGGATATCTAATTTGCTCAGCACAGCACCTTCTGAAGATCGCAGGCTCGGGGGGGGGGGGGGGGGACCGTGTCATACTGGAATCCTGCAGCTCTAACTCCAGTGAACTAGCCCAGCCCTGAACCCTCATAATATGATCCATGCCACGGCAGAGAGAACAGGCGGAGAGGAGATCTCAGGTGAGCAAGCATGGACAGGGGAAGGTGCAGGTGGAGCTGCCCCCCTTGGCAATGAACATCGCACAGAAAATCCTGCCAGTCATGTCCTCATCCCCCAATGGTATTAATCAGATAGTGGCACTCCGATCCCCTCCCCATCAGATCTTAACTGGGAGATAAGCCCACATTCCCCCTCCCCTTCCTTCACAGTAGCAGCCGCAATAACACAGATAGAACCTTTCCCAACATTACATCTTCTAATCCTCCCCCCAGACATTGGAGCTCAGGTAGTTCCCGTCTCGCAACACCTTTTGTAGAGGAGGGATGGTGGATGCAACAATGAGTTCTCCCCCTCCCTCGGCCCACTGGCCCTGATTATCTGAATAGCATGAATGGCAACTCCGCTCCAAGTGCCTGCTCTCTTTCCGTTCCCTCCGCTGCCTTCGCCACGCTATGCCACTGGAGTAGGGCATTCTGATGCCGGGAAACTACGGACTCCGGAACCCCAACATCCCTGAGCCGGGCCGCCGACTTCCTCAGCTTGCTCCAGCAATACCTCGAGGGAGGGCAGCAGCAGCAACGGGGATGACTGGCCCCTGGAGATCCCCTAACTTTACTGGACTCTGCTGGCCATTTGCTCTTCCTGTTGTGTCAGCGGCTGCCGCGCCGCTCTCTTCCTGCTCCATCCTCGGGGCGTCTTCCTCCCGGTTAATCACATTCCCCATGATGATATTGGCAGCCTGCAGCCTGCCCTCTAATGGCAGCTGAGCTGAAGCACCTGTCACTGATAAAAGCCCAGGCGCCAGGACAGAATTTCCAGTCGCCATGGCGACCTGGAATTTGTCGAGCCCTGCTTTACTCCATATACAGACATGGACATCCTTGGGTTTCAGTGGTTATACCAGGATGATGCCTGCACCTACAGTCATCAATCCAGTATAGATCTTTACGACCGGGGGGGGAATCGAGTTTGGAGATCCGCCCGCTTGTGTAAACAAAGCGGGCGGATCTCCTAAGTGACAGACAGTGACAGATTGCAGGGTTCATCATAGCTGAACCTGCGATCTGTCCCTGTGTCACTCAGTCACCTCCCCCCACACACGTTAGTAAGCACCAGGCATACATTAACCCCTCCCTCTCCAATAAAATTAACCCCTTCCCTGCCAGTGTCATTTTTACAGTAACAGTGCATATTTATAGCACTGATTACTGTAGTAATGTCACTGGTACCCCCAAAAGTGTCAAAAATGTCAGTCAAGGGTCCGATCTGTCCGCCCGCCGCAATGTCGCAGTCCCGCAAAAAAAATCGCAGTTCGCCGCCATTACTCGTTAAAAAAAAACACCAAAAATTACAAAAATCTTTCCCTGAGTTAGTAAACGCAATAACTCTTGCGCAAACCAATCAAAATACGCTTATTGTGATTTTTTTTACCAAACATAGGTAGCAGAAAACAAATTGGCCAAAAATTTTAAAAAATTTTGATTTTTACATTTTTTTGGGGGGGAATTTCATATAAAAAAATGTGAAAAATATTGTTATTTTTTCAAAATTTACGCTCTTTTTTTGTTTATAGCGCAAAAAGTAAAAATCGCACAGGTGATCAAATACCACCAAAAGAAAGCTCTGTTTGTGAGAAAAAAAGAACGAAAATTTCATTTGGGTACGGCTTCGCACGGCCGCGCAATTGTCAGTTAAAGTTGCACAGTGCCGAATCGCAAAAAGTGGCCTGGACGTAAGACAGCAAAATCCTCCGGTGGTAAAGTGGTTAAATCGTCGCCTATCGAGAATTTCAAGCACCGCTGTTTGCCGCCATTCCACGGGACACAATTTTAAAGCATGACATGTTAGGTATCTATTTTCTTGGCGTAACATCATCTTTCACATTATACAAAAAAATTGGGCTTTAAACTTTTAGCTAGTGTTTTTTTTTTTTTTTTAATTCATGAAAGCTTTTTTTCCCCCCAAAAAACGCTTTGCAAATACCATGTGACATAAAAAATTGCAACGCCCACCATTTTATTCAATAGGGCCTAAAAAAAAAATAAAATATATATATATATATATATATATACATACAGTATCTCACAAAAGTGAGCACGCCCCTCATATTTTTGTAAATATTTTATTATATCTTTTCATTTGACAACACTGAAGAAATGACACTTTGCTACAATGTAAAGTAGTGATTGTACAGCTTGTATAACAGTGTAAATTTGCTGTCCCCTCAAAATAACTCAACACACAGCCATTAATGTCTAAACCGCTGGCAACAAAAGTGAGTACACCCCTAACTTAAATGGCCAAATTAGGCCAAATTAGCCATTTTCCCTCCCCGGTGTCATGTGACTCGTTAGTTTGACAAGGCCTCAGCTATGAATGGGAGCGGGTGTGTTAAATTTGGTGTTATCACTCTTACTCTCTCTTACTAGTCACTGGAGTTCCAACATGGCACCTCATTTCAAAGAACTCTCTAAGGATCTGAAAAAAAGAATTGTTGCTCAGCCCCGCGCTCCCCGGCGCCCCCAGGCAGCAGCATGCGGCTCCATCCAGATCTAAGGCTCGGTTCACATTTGTGCGATGCGGGAACGCTGCGAATATGCAGAGTGTTCCCGCATCGCATCCGCACATCTGGCAGTTCACACTGCCATATGCGATACACAAGGGGTGTCATTTAAATGTTAACGACACCCCCAGTTTGATTGCATATCGCAGTGCGATCTGACAGTTCGCACAGGATCGGATCGCACAAGTGTGAACCACTGTGCGATGCGATTCTGAGGCGGCTCAAAAAATGCCTCATGTGCGTGTTTGGTGCGGATACAGTGCGAATTCAGCCATACAAAGTGTATGGCTGAACTCGCATCCGCACATGAGATCGCATGTAATGAAGGAGCAGTGCGCTCCGAATTACATGCGATCTCGCAAACCGCAATAATGTGTACCGGCACTTAAACATTGAGAGCGGCTGAGCGGGCAGACCAGGAGACTGAGACTGCCTCTCACAGTATCCCCAGCAAACCTCCGGTCTTACACACACTGCTGCAGCCTCAGCATTCCTCCGGCTGTACTGATTTTTTTCCCTCTAATAAACGAGCAGCTCCTGCACATGATAGAATGATCCATCCTCGCTTCCATGTCACTGGTCTCTCACTCCGGGTCAGCAAGGCAGGTAGCTCCCTCATCATTCCTCTTTCCCTGCACCGATTCCCCCTCAGTGCCCTACATCAAGCCCTCTGCAAGTTCAGGCCCCTCTCCCTCTCTCTCTGTCGCCCCCTTCCTCTCTCTGTCACCCCTCTCTCTGTTACCCCCCTCCTCTCTCTGTCACCCCTCTCTCTCTCCGTTACCCCACCTCCTCTCTCTGTCACCCCTCTCTCTCTCTCTGTTACCCCTCTCTCTCTCTCTGTTACCCCCCTCTCTCTGTCACCCCTCTCTCTCTCTGTCGCCCCCCTCCTCTCTCTGTCACCCCTCTCTCTCTCTGTTACCCCCCTCCTCTCTCTGTCACCCCTCTCTCTCTCTGTTACCCCACCTCCTCTCTCTGTCACCCCTCTCTCTCTCTCTCTGTTACCCCCCTCTCTCTGTCACCCCTCTCTCTCTCTGTCGCCCCCCTCCTCTCTCTGTCACCCCTCTCTCTCTCTCTCTGTTACCCCACCTCCTCTCTCTGTCACCCCTCTCTCTCTCTGTTACCCCTCTCTCTCTCTCTGTTACCCCCCTCTCTCTGTCACCCCTCTCTCTCTCTGTTACCCCTCTTTCTCTCTCTCTCTCTGTTACCCCTCTCTCTCTCTGTTACCCCCCTCCTCTCTCTGTCACCCCTCTCTCTCTCTGTTACCCCCCTCTCTCTCTCTCTCTCTGTTACCCCCCTCCTCTCTCTGTCACCCCTCTCTCTCTCTGTTACCCCTCTATCTCTCTCTGTTACCCCTCTCTCTCTCTGTTACCCCTCTCTCTCTCTGTTACCCCCCTCCTCTCTCTGTCAACTCTCTCTCTCTGTTACCCCACCTCCTCTCTCTGTCACCCCTCTCTCTCTCTGTTACCCCTCTCTCTCTCTGTTACCCCTCTCTCTCTCTCTCTGTTACCCCTCTCTCTCTCTGTTACCCCCCTCCTCTCTCTGTCACCCCTCTCTCTCTCTGTTACCCCCCTCTCTCTCTCTCTGTTACCCCCCTCCTCTCTCTGTCACCCCTCTCTCTGTTAACCCTCTCTCTCTGTTACCCCTCTCTCTCTCTCTCTGTTACCCCTCTCTCTCTCTCTGTTACCCCTCTCTCTCTCTGTTACCCCACCTCCTCTCTCTGTCACCCCTCTCTCTCTCTGTTACCCCTCTCTCTCTCTCTGTTACCCCCCTCCTCTCTCTGTCACCCCTCTCTCTCTCTGTTACCCCTCTCTCTCTTTGTTACCGCCCTCCCCTCTCTGTCACCCCTCTCTCTGTTACCCCCCTCCTCTATCTGTCACCCCTCTCTCTCTGTTACCCCTCTCCTCTATCTGTCACCCCTCTCTCTCTGTTACCCCCTCCTGTATCTGTCACCCTCTCTCTCTCTGTCACCCGTCTCTCTCTCTCTGTTACCCCCTCCTCTCTCTGTCACCTCTCTCTCTCTGTTACCCCTCTCTCTCTGTTACCCCCCTCTCTCTCTGTTACCTCTCTCTCTGTTACCCCCCTTCTCTCTCTGTTACCCCTCTCTCTCTCTCTCTGTTACCCCCCTCCTCTCTCTGTTACACCCCTCCTCTCTCTGTCACCCCTCTCTCTCTCTTTTACCCCCTCCTCTCTCTGTCACCTCTCTCTCTCTGTTACCCTCCTCCTCTATCTCTCACCCCCTCTCTCGCTCTGTTACCCCCTCCTCTCTCTGTCACCCCTCTCTCTCTCGCTCTGTTACCCCTCTCTCTCTCTCTGTTACCCCCCTCTCTCTGTCACCCCCTCTCTCTCTGTTACCCCCCTCTCTCTCTCTGTTACCCCTCTCTCTCTCTGTTACCCCCCTCCTCTCTCTGTCACCCCTCTCTCTCTCTGTTACCCCTCTCTCTCTCTCTGTTACCCCGCTCCTCTCTCTGTCACCCCTCTCTCTCTCTGTTACCCCTCTCTCTCTGTTACCCCTGTCTCTCTCTCTCTGTTACCCCTCCCTCTCTCTGTTACCCCACCTCCTCTCTCTGTCACCCCTCTCTCTCTCTGTTACCCCTCTCTCTCTCTGTTACCCCCTTCCTCTCTCTGTCACCCCTCTCTCTCTCTCTGTTACCCCTCTCTCTCTTTGTTACCCCCTCCTCTCTCTGTCACCCCTCTCTCTCTCTGTTACCCCTCTCTCTCTGTTACCCCCCTCCTCTCTCTGTCACGCTCTCTCTCTCTGTTACCGCCCTCCTCTCTCTGTCACCCCTCTCTCTGTTACCCCCCTCCTCTATCTGTCACCCCTCTCTCTCTGTTACCCCCTCCTCTCTCTGTCACCCTCTCTCTCTCTCTGTCACCTGTCTCTCTCTCTGTTACCCCCCTCCTCTCTCTGTCACCCCTCTCTCTCTGTTACCCCTCTCTCTCTCTGTTACCCCCCCTCTCTCTCTGTTACCTCTCTCTCTCTGTTACCCCCTTCTCTCTCTGTTACCCCTCTCTCTCTCTGTTACCCCCTCCTCTCTCTGTTACACCCCTCCTCTCTCTGTCACCCCTCTCTCTCTCTGTTACTCCCCTCCTCTCTATGTCACCCCTCTCTCTCTGTTACCCCCTCCTCTCTCTGTCACCTCTCTCTCTCTGTTACCCTCCTCCTCTATCTGTCACCCCCTCTCTCTCTCTGTTACCCCCTCCTCTCTCTGTCACCCTCTCTCTCGCTCTGTTACCCCTCTCTCTCTCTCTGTTACCCCCCTCTCTCTGTCACCCCCCTCTCTCTCTGTTACCCCCTCTCTCTCTCTGTTACCCCTCTCTCTCTCTGTTACCCCCCTCCTCTCTCTGTCACCCCTCTCTCTCTCTGTTACCCCTCTCTCTCTCTCTGTTACCCCCCTCCTCTCTCTGTCACCCCTCTCTCTCTCTGTTACCCCTCTCTCTCTGTTACCCCTGTCTCTCTCTCTGTTACCCCTCCCTCTCTCTGTTACCCCACCTCCTCTCTCTGTCACCCCTCTCTCTCTCTCTGTTACCCCCTTCCTCTCTCTGTCACCCCCCTCTCTCTCTCTCTGTTACCCCTCTCTCTCTCTTTGTTACCCCCTCCTCTCTCTGTCACCCCTCTCTCTCTCTGTTACCCCTCTCTCTCTGTTACCCCCCTCCTCTCTCTGTCACGCTCTCTCTCTCTCTGTTACCGCCCTCCTCTCTCTGTCACCCCTCTCTCTGTTACCCCCCTCCTCTATCTGTCACCCCTCTCTCTCTGTTACCCCCTCCTCTCTCTGTCACCCTCTCTCTCTCTGTCACCTGTCTCTCTCTCTGTTACCCCCCTCCTCTCTCTGTCACCCCTCTCTCTCTGTTACCCCTCTCTCTCTCTGTTACCCCCCCTCTCTCTCTGTTACCTCTCTCTCTGTTACCCCCTTCTCTCTCTGTTACCCCTCTCTCTCTCTGTTACCCCCTCCTCTCTCTGTTACACCCCTCCTCTCTCTGTCACCCCTCTCTCTCTCTGTTACTCCCCTCCTCTCTATGTCACCCCTCTCTCTCTCTGTTACCCTCCTCTATCTGTCACCCCCTCTCTCTCTCTGTTACCCCCCTCCTCTCTCTGTCACCCCTCTCTCTCTCTCTGTCACCCCTCTCTCTCTCTCTCTGTTACCTCCCCCCTCCTCTCTCTGTCACCCCTCTCTCTCTCTCTCTGTTACCCCCCTCCTCTCTCTGTCACCCCCCTCTCTCTCTGTCACCACCTCTCTCTCTCTGTCACCCCCTCTCTCTCTCTGTTACCCCCCTCCTCTCTCCGTCACCCCCCTCTCTTTCGGCAACCCCCCTCCTCTCTCACCCCCCCCTCTCTCTCTCTCTGTCAACCCCCCCCCCCTCTTTCTCTCCCTCTCTCTATCTCTCACCGCTCTCTTTCTTGTTGTTCAGACCTGACACAATGTTTGCCCACTAGAGAGCTCTACACTGGGCCAACAAGGGACACCTCAGAAACTTTCAATTCCCTTTTATATATATTTTTTAGTTACATTTTTTACTTTTTCATGGGGGGGCGCCAATACAGCTCTTTGCCAGGGGAGCTGGAGACCCTAGGTACGCCTTTGAATGTAACACCCCCCCAATGCGCCTGAAAATGCATGTTAATTGCTCATCAACGCGCATGCATTTCAGATACGTTGTGGTGGGTTTTTTGGGACATTATGGTGTGAAATGACTCTTATAGTCCTTATTATCCTTATACTAGTCCTTATCCTCATAGGAAGTATGTCAGATTACCTAGAAGGCCCTTAGCAGGTCATTGTGATGATGCAGGGACATGGTTAATAAGATAATAATGTAGAAGAAGAAAGCACAGAATCTAATAGGTGATCTCAGCTGCTTCCAGTGTTTTGGTGTAGTCAGTAGTAGCAGCAGTGAACGGGTTAGTGGTGTATGACCGCACTGCGCGGTATCACATTTCAGCACCTTGGAGAGGTTCCATGCGCGTGCACGCGGCCCCAGCATCCTCAGTGGGAGAGCGGCCGGGAAGTTGCTGGTGCTGATGTTGTGCTGTGACTGCGAGTCGTCATTAGGGCGCTCTGCGGGGAGCCGTACAAGCAGCAGCAGCAGCAGCAGGTGCACGCACCTCCAAGCAGCCGCAGCATCCTCCGCCTAGGGAGGGCTCCTCAACTCTTTATTATGGAGGAATTTCTGCAACGCACCAAATCCAGGCTGGTGAGTTCATTTCACTGCTAGGGGGAGGGCTTCATAAGGGGGCTAAGATAGTTCAAGCTGCACACTCATATTATTACTACACACTGCTCTGGTGAAGAATTGCCTACATTGTGGACAGGCAGCCCCACCCAGAGCACTGTGCATGGCTCATTATCTCTGCTGGAGTAGGACTTGTAAATTACTAGTACTTGTGATGTCACTTTACTATGATGGCCTTGGGATCCTTATACAGCATAAGGGAAGTAACCTAAATATGATGGAACTTGTAAAACATTTATTTTAAGCATGGCGTATTATATAATGGACCTTGGTGCTCTTTTTTTCTCACTTTACTGTTATGATCTAGTGACATTTGTTTCTGCATATTCTGTACAAGTAATTACCAGATTATTACTTTGCTATAGTCTCTAGGGGGGACAAAGAACATTGATCCATCCTAGTAAGCCTTTGGAGGAAATGTCTAATGCATTCTGCAAAGCATCATTTATACATAAATCAGGGACAGTGCTAATGCACTTACATTTCAACTCTGCTGCAACTTTTTCCTGATCTACATCAAATGTCTGCAACCCAAAGCCCCTAACAATCTGACAATCAATATTACTGTGTAAATAGGATTAGTAGTTCCACCATTATACTTATGAAATGTGCTAGATCTTCTAAATGGCCTTGTTCATTGCTTATTCTGTGTAATTGCTTATTCTTACAGTAATAGGTTAGTGAATAAGATAACAGCACACAAACAGAAAAATGTACTAAGACCGGAGAAAACCGAATCTGTAGCAACCATGCATGGCAACCAATCAGCTTTTAGCTTTAAATTCTCTATTCGTAACCACTTGCCTACTGGGCACTTAAACCCCTTTCCTGCCCTGGCCAATTCTCAGCTTTCAGCGCTGTCACACTTTGAATGACAAATGCACGGTCATACAACACTGTACCCACTGCTAAACAAACAAAAATTACCGAAAATTTTGAAAAAAAACCCCAAACAAACCAGTTTTTATAGTTTGTTATAAAATTTAGCAAACAGGTAATTTTTCTCCTTCATTGATGTGCGCTGAGGCAGCACTGATGGGCCCTGATAGGCACTGATAGGCTGCACTGATGGGCACTGATAAGACAACAATGGTGGGCACTGATAAGGCAGCACTGATGGGCACTGATAAGGCGGCGCTGATGGGCAACACTGAAGGGCACTAATAGGTGGCACTGATAGGTGGCACTCATGGGCACTGATGGGCACTAATAGGTGGCAAAGATGGGCACTGATAGGTGGCACTGATGGACAATGATAGGCACTGGTAGGTGACACTGTTTCAGCACTGATGATATGGCACTGATAGATGGCACTGGTGAGCAATGATAGGTGGCACTGACCTGCACTGGTAGATGGCACTGGTGGGCACTGGTAGGTGGCACTGGGTCAAAAATGATCCTCTCCTCTTTGGGACCGATTTCCCTCTAGCAGCAGCCGGCAATCTGCTTTTTTTTTTCTCCTCACACTGTTTACATCACGTGATCAGCTGTCATTGGCTGACAGCTGATCACGTGGTACGGGGCTGGGGCCGGGATGGGATCTGTGATCAGCCGAGTCTCATGGACTCGCTGATCACAGAGCGAGCTGCGTGCGCTTCGCAGGGAGCACGCAGGCAGCTCGTGCACGGGAGGACATACATAAATGCCCTCCCTGCAATTAAGGTCCGCGCTGTAGCCGTCTTTCGCCTACACGGGACGGGAAGTGGTTAAAGCCATAATAATAAAGTCTAGTTTTTTTGTTTTCTTTTAAATAACAAACATGTTATACTTACCTATATAAACACAATATATAATCAACACAATATTATTAAACCCAGTGAAGAGAATCTATGTGCCAACTAATACTTAATACATCAAAATCAGTGTATGATCAACGCAATAAAATAAATTGTGTGCAAACGGTATTAACCACTCATAACAGGAATAATTGTAAATTATGATTGCTGCCAACACTAATCAAAAGTGTGTCCACCTGTGACTCTAAATAAATATCAATATAACATATCCAGTGTAGCACAACCAATATTAAAAGTCCCAATTTATATGTATGAAAATAGTGTTAAAAAAATTCCTATAATCCAGTGACTTTAGTGACCACCACCTCTAGCTGGAATGTCTTCTCACCTCTAAGAAATGACCCTACTACAGAGTCCCAATCACCTGTTAATATGTCTCTCTGGATAACACAAGGACACTCCTCCACAAGGCATTACTGGACCAAACTGGACTCTTCTAGGAATCTCAATCATTCGTGTATGGCCAACAAATAGTAGCAGGAAATTAACTAAGGGTCCTTTCACACGAACGATCCGATCAGATCCGCCTGTCAGTTTTTTAGGCGGATCTGATCAGATCCTCCATGCATCCCTATGGGGCAGCAGATGTCAGCAGAGACATGTCCGCTGACACCCGCTGCCATCCGCATCCGATCCTGTCCATGAAATCCAGATGGATGGAAACCCTATTTTCCATCCGTCCAGGGGATGGGATCGGATGGGATCGGATGAGAGTGGACAGGTGGACTGACCAAGCCCATTTCTGACTCACGTTGTTTACAAGTTAAAATCTGTATTTTTAGCTAGAAAATTACTTGGAACCCCCAAACATTATATATATTTTTCAAGCAAAAACTCTGGGGATTAAATTGCGGTCATTGCAATATTTTTTGTTACGCAGTATTTGCGCAGAGGCCTTTCAAACACCATTTTTTGGGAAAAAATACATTTCACTTCACATAAAAAAACTAAACAGTAAAGTTAGCCATTTTCTTTAATATATTGTGAAAGATGATGTCACGCCGAGTTAATAGATACCTAACATGTTACGGTTTAAAATTGTGCAAATACCCGCGGAATGGCGACAACCTAGGGTCAATATATATCTCTATAGGAAACATTTTAAATTTTTTTAATGGTTACCAGTCTAGAGTTATATAGAAGGTCTTTTTTTAGAATTATTGCTCTTGCTCTGGTGATCATGGCGATTCCTCACATGTGTGGTTTGAACAGCGCTTTAATTTGCGGGCGTGACTTCCGTATGCCTTTTCTTTCGTGCGTGAGCTCACGTCGACGGGGGGGGGGGGTTCGCTTTAACCACTTGCCGACCGGTTTACTGCGGAAAAGTGGTTCGAAATCGTCCAGCGACGTAGACCTACGTCGCTGGACTCCTCCCCTTGTGGGCGGCGCGCGCGTGCCGCCGGAGGCTCGCTCCCGCTGTACTCAGTCACAGCGGGAGTCGGGCCAGGGGATGAGTGGTGGTGATCACCGCTGCTCTTCCCCGATCATCGGGGATCGAGTGTGGAAATCCGCCCGCTTGTGTAAACAAAGCGGGCGGATCTCCTAAGTGACAAACAGTGACAGATTGCAGGATTCAGCATAGCTGAACCTGCGATCTGTGCCTGTGTCACTCAGTCACCTCCCCCCACACACGTTAGTAAGCACCAGGCATACAGTAACCCCTTCCTCTCCAATAAAGTTAACCCCTTCCCTGCCAGTGTCATTTTTACAGTAACAGTGCATATTTATAGCACTGATTACTGTAGTAATGTCACTGGTTCCCCCAAAAGTGTCAAAAATGTCAGTCAAGGGTCCAATCTGTCCGCCGCAATGTCGCAGTCCCGCAAACAAAATCGCAGATCGCTGCCATTACTAGTTAAAAAAAAAAAACAATAAAAATGACATAAATTTCCTGTAGTTAGTAGCTGCGATAACTTTTGCGCATACCAATCAAAACACGCTTATTGTGATTTTTTTTTACAAAAAATATGTAGCAGAAAACAAATTGGCCTAAAATAATAAAAATTTTTGATTTTTACATTTTTTTGGGGGGAATTTCATATAAAAAAAATGTGAAAAATATTGTTATTTTTTCAAAATTGTCGCTCCTTTTTTGTTTATAGCGCAAAAAGTAAAAATCGCACAGGTGATCAAATACCACCAAAAGAAATCTCTATTTGTGGGGAAAAAAAGAACATACATTTAATTTGGGTACAGCATCGCACGACCGCGCAATTGTCCGTTAAACTAACGCAGTGCCGAATCGCAAAATATGGCCTGGTCTGGAATGGGGGTAAAATCTTCCGGTCTTAAAGCAGTTAAAAATACGCTCATTGAGAATTTTTTTGTCAAGGACATGTAGCTAAATACATTTTGGCCTAAATATATGACAAAATTTGAATATATTGGAAATTTTTTAACTGTCAAAGTAGAAAAATATTGCTATATTTTCAAAATTGTCGCTTTTTTTTATTAATATCGCAAAAAATGAAAATTGCACAGGTGATCAAATACCACCAAAAGAAAGCTCTGTTTGTGGGGAAAAAAGGACGTACATTTCGTTTGGGTACGGCATTGCATGACCGCGCAATTGTCAGTTAAAGTCGCACAGTGCCAAATCGCAAAAAGTGGCCTGGACGTAGGACAGCAAAATCCTCCGGTGGTAAAGTGGTTAACATTTTTTTTTCCTATTTATTTTATTTAATTTTTAAATTTTTTAACAGTTTAAAAAAAAAAATCTAAATTTAAACATCCCTTGTGACAGTAATAGGCTCTTTATGGAGGGATCGGGGGTCTAAAAGACCCCAAACCCCTCCACTGCACTTCAATGTATTCAAAATGCCGAAATCTGCATTTTTGAATACTGACAGTTTTTTAAAATTGGCACCTTTAGCCGCCGAGTAACCCGGACCTGATGTCATCACGCCACTTCCAGGTTACTACATCAGAGACCCGATCAAAGCCAAATTCGGCTTTGATGGGGACTGCAACCAGCTGTTGGACATGCTGACTGGTTGCTCGGGTCTCCTGGTGGAACGGGAGACCCAAGCAGAGTCGGGGAAGACGGCGGGAGGGGGGCTTCCCTTCCTGCTCACTGGGGTAAAGGCCTAGCGGCTCCCGAGCCACATTGGCCATTACCACTTGAAAGCCAACTGTCGTCTCTAAAAAATGGTACTGGAATGATGCCTGCAGCTAGAGGCATCACCCCGGTACAACTACTTCTCTGAGCTGACGTAGAGCTACGTCAATTCATGGGAAGTGGTTAATTACCCCTGCCAGTGGTATGTGGTTCGTCCTATCCATGTAAACTGATTCATTTTGCTGGAGAGTTTGTACTATGAAAAACAACAGACTTGCTGGCTGTATTGCCAGATGAAACTAGAAGAAATAAAGCCTAAAAAAGGAAACAAATACAGTCATCACACCTAAGAACTTATAATCTGCAATATAATAAATGTTTGCTTTTGGGTTTAATACTGATTAAAGGAGTTCTCCTTTGTGTGTTCATGTCACATGTGTGGAGAAGTCATTATCTCACTATCATTATCTCTCTCCACCCAATTACCCAGCAGACAGTTGGGGATTACCCAACTGACAGCAGGGGTTCCCTGCTCAGAGTTTCAGTCTTCCTCAAAAATCAGATTCTCCTATGCTGCATCACTAGAAAGAGAGTTGTGAATGGTCCTTTTCCACAAATATCTGGCAATGAAAACCATTGCAGGCTCATTTTCACTGTTGCAAAGCAAGTATGCTGTCTGCAAATCAGAGAAAGGCTGCTTCAAGTCTAAGTTTAGGTACTTTCTTTTAAAAATCAGCACAAGGAACAGTACTTATATTTAATGAGAAGTGTCCCTTGTGCGGCCGGCAGTTGAAACCCTCTTTCTTCTCTCCCATCCCTCATACTCCTGCAGCCATTATCTTCTGGTGCTTTGGGTGTTAATACAAGTGCTAGACCAATCATAGGCAGTCACCAAGAATGTTGGCCATGCCCCTCCTTTTCAACCTCTCCTCCAATCATAGAAGCTGCACTATAGCTTCTCTGAATGGAAAATGATCTATGAATGGAGGACAGACAGATGAATAAAAGGTCCTCCTCCTCCATTCATAGAACACTTTTCATTATTGAAGCTATAGTACTGCTTCTATGAATGGAGGAAGGAGGAAAAAAGGGTGGGTATAGTCAGCACTATTGATGATGGATTACAGGTCCAGTGCTCATTTTAAACCCTGCAGCACTGGAAAATTACAGTTACAGGGGTAGAAGGGGGGGGCAGAGGGCTTTGGATTTCAACTAAGAAAGCCAGCACCAGCACAAGGGGCACTTCTCATTAAATAAAAGTGCTATCCCTTGTGCTGTTTTTTTAAAAATTATCAATATGTAGGCTTTACCATACTAACTAATAGGGCCTAAACACATTAGATCAACCTTTTTCAACCAGAGTGCCCAGGTACCCTGGGGTGGGGGTGCTTTGGCAAAACGGCTAAAAATTACCCCAAAGTTGTATACAAGCTGGTGGGTGGATGAAACCAATGACATCATCAGTTGATAAGGAGGATGTCAGTTGCCTGCATATCATCCTTGTTTGACCCTCCCTTGCCTCCCTCCATCAGCTTTGGGGTCTCATTAGCTAAGTGAGGGAGAAGAGAAACATTGGGATACTAGTCAGTACCAGTTTTTTTAAAAGCGTATTTGCTTTGGAAGAATAAATCACCTTTAACACTGGGTGTTCTATGTGTATTGATGTTGCTATAATATGTAAAACTATAAGAATAGTTTTTAGATTTTAGAATGGGGCGCCTGAAGACTGTCCATAATTTTGGAGGGTACCTCGAGATTGTCCATCATTTTTAAGGGCGCCTTGACTGAAAAAAGGTTGAGAAACACTGCATTACATAACAGTCTCTAAATTTAGCTGTTTTTGGCTGGATTAGGAGGTGACCAAAATGTGCACCAACAAACATCACTGTCTGAAGTTTGTGGGGAAATACGTATTTACAATAGATAATCTTGTCCAGTCATCGTAGTTTCCCCTACAAAGTCAACAGTGGTCAACAGTGGTGGTGTCTGTAGTGCAAATACAAAGAGATGCAGCCATATTTGTGCAGGGACTTGACAGCTGGACTAATTGCTTGAAGGAGGGTAGATCTTGACCACCCTCTAATGTCTATGGGGGCATTTAACCACTTAAGGACCAGGCATATTTCTGACACTTGTTGTTTACAAGTTAAAATCAGTATTTTTTGCTAGAAAATTACTTAGAACTCCCAAACATTATGTATAGTTTTTAAGCAGAGACCCTAGAGAATAAAATGGAGATCGTTGCAATATTTTTTATCACACCGTATTTGCGCAGCATTCTTACAGATGCAATTGTTTGGGAAAAAATACACTTTTTTGATTTACAAAATAAGAAAACAGTAAAGTTTGCCCAATATTTTTCTACAATGTGAAAGATGATGTTACGCCTGAGTAAATTGATACCTAACATTTCATGCTTTAAAACTGCGAATGCTTGTGGAATGGTGACAAACTTTGGTACTTAAAAACCTCCATAGGCGACGCTTTAAACATTTCTCCAGGTTACCAGTTTAGAGTTACAGAGGAGGTCTAGTGCTAGAATTATTGCTCTTGCTCTAACGATCGGGGCGATTTGGTGGTTTGAATACCGTTTACATATTTGGGCGCGACTTGCGTATGCGTTGGCTTCTGCGCGCCAGTTCAGAAAGACGGGGTGCTTAAAATTTTATTTTTCTTATTTCTTTTTCTTTTTAATTTTTTTTACACTGTTCCTATGAAAATAAATAATTTTAATCACTTTTATTTCTATTACAAGGAATGTAAACATCCCTTGTAATTGAAATAAACAGGACAGGTTCTCTTTACCCACTTAAGGACCAAGCCTATTTCTGACACATTTTGTTTACAAGTTAAAATCAGTAATTTTAGCCAGAAAATTACTTAGAACCCCCAAATATTATATGTATATTTTTAACAAAGGCTCTGGAGAATAAAATGGTGGTAGTTGCAATATTTTTTGTCACGCGGCATTTGGATACCTAACAGGTTATGGTTTAAAATCGCGCACACTCGTGGAATGGTGACAAATTATAGTACTTAAAAATTTCCCTAGGCAACACTTTAAAATTCTTTTAAAGGTTACCAGTTTAGAGTTACAGAGTAGATCTTTTTTTTAGAAATATTGCTCTCACTCTGGCGATTGCGGCGATACCTTACGTTTGTAGTTTGAACACTGTTTTCATTTGCGGGTGCGACTTATATATGCGTTTCCTTTTGTGCGCAAACTCACGGCGAAGATGCACTTTAAAAAAATGTATATTTTTCCTATTTATTTTATTTAATTTTTTTATTTTTTAGCACTGTTTAAAAAAAAAAAAAAATCTGATCACTTTTATTGCTGTCAAATAGAATGTAAACATCCTTTGTGACAGTAATAGGCAGTGACAGGTACTCTTCATGAAGGGATCGGGGTCTAAAAGAACCCAGACCTCTCCATTGCACTTCAAAGTATTCAAATTGCAGAAACCAGCATTTTTGAATACTGACAGTTTTTTAAATTCGGTGCCATTAGCGGCCGAGTAAACCGAAAGTGGCTTTATGCTGTCGCTTCTGGGTTACTACAGCGGAGACCCGATCAAAGCCGAATCTGGCTTTGTTCAGGACTCCAATCAGCCGGCGGATGTCCCCTCCTGCTCGCTGTGATAACGGCCGAGTGGCTCCCGAGCTGCATCGACTGTTATCTTCTGAAAGCCAACTGCTGGGTCTAAAGAACGGTACCGGGTTGATGCCTGTAGCTGCAGGCATCATCTCGGTACAACCACTTCTCCGAACTGACGTACAGGTAATGGTGGTTAATGGTGTCAGAGCTTATACAAAGCTGATGACATCATTGTTTCATCCCATGCCAGTTACCTACTGCTGCTAGACCCAAGCACTCCATCATGAAAGGAGGTCACATGCTCCCACATACCCAAAAGCATCAGGTATTCCACAGTGGCTCCCACAGAGCAAAAAAGAATGCATGCACAGTGTTTACCATGTATTCCATTGGCCCTAGTTTACACAAGTGCAGGGCGTTCCAGTGCAGTCTACAAAAGTTGAACATGCTGTATTTTTCTGTATGGAACTAATCTAGAATGTGGAAAAATGCATGGAAAATGCACTGGAATGTGCTGGAACACATGTAAATGCACCAGAAACACACCAGAACTCACATGTTCTAAATGGAGATGAAGAAAAAAGAGGGCGAAAAATGCACTGGAATGCATCAAAAACACACTGAAATGCTTCAAAAATGCATCAAAACACATGTAAATGTGCATGCAGAAACACATCTAGAATGCAGAATTTGTGGGGTGAACCAACCCTTAACCACTTGATGACCAGCAACTTACTGGTACGTTGCTGGATTGGAAAGGGGATATATCGGTCATCACTGCAGCTGCAGCAATGATCACGATATAATTTTTTAGGACCGAAGATTCTCTTTAATGAAAAAAGTAATCCTAGAGGCCAAGAAGCTGCTGGATTACTTTTACAAGCGGCGGAATGGAGTCCCACCCCACTCCTGCTGATCCCCTGCAATCGTAGAGCCTGGAAAGGATGCGACTGGTGGCATCCAGTTCCTGGGACACAGTGAGAGGAACTGATGTTGTTCTTCCCACTGTGTGATGTCAGAAACTAGAAGCGATGAGGTTTCAGTCTCATGTAACCAAGCCATTACCGGCCTTAACAAGCGTCTGTTCAAACCAGTCTTGGTTTGATCAGATGCTTTTGAGGGCAGAGGAGAGATCTGGGGTCTAATAAACCCCAGATGTCTCAGTAAAGTGTAACTGTCACTGGCCATGCAGTCACAAGAGATGTTGTTCAAAAAAGTTCATAAAATGTTTTAAAGAGAAATGTGTAAAAAAAAAAAAAAGTAAATAAAATAAATAATTACATTTTTTGTAAGCACCCCTGCCCCCGCTTGCTCGTGCACAAAGGCAAACGCATACGTTCAGTAGGTGTATGTAAACGGTGATTGTACTACACATTTGAGTTATCGCCATAAACGGTATAGTAAGAGCAATAATTTTAGCACCGGACATCCAGTGTAAGGCTTATAAAGCGTCACCTATAAATAATTTTTACATTTCACAATTTTAAAATGTGTCATGTTTAGTGTTGAGCGAACACGGACTGTATTATTCGTGTTCGTACCGAATAATTGGATTTTTTGTACCCGAACACGGACACGGACACTTTACTGTATGTTCGGGTAAAAATCCGTGTTCGGTCGTTTTATTTCCGGGTTTTGCATGCTTTGGCGCTCTTTTCATGGCGGGCTTTCAACAGCCAATCAACAATCGTTTAACTGGTGTGCCTTAAGCCATCCCAGCCATGCCTGCAAATGTCTCAGTAGCTGTGATTGGCCGTCTGAAGCATGTGACCAAGTCTTTATAAGTTCGAGGCAGCCGCAGCGGCGTCATTATGCTGCTTAGATTCAGGGACAGAGCACACATCAACGTGCTGGCTGCTGATTAGGGAAAGATAGGCAGGAAAAAACCATTTGTGTCCGGATAGAATTGAGGGACAGGTCGGAGTGTTTAGGCAGGGCGAGTTGTAGGCATTTTAGGGATAGAGTCTGCTGAATTATATAGGGTCAGTGTCTTCTACAAACTACAATCGATATTGCTGTGTGGGGGGTGGGGTCTGCACTCAATCCTGATCTACGATCTCTTCTCAATCCTGTTAGGGACAGAGTCTGCTGAATTTTAGGGAAACTGTGTTCTACAAACTACAATCGATATTGCTGTGTGGTGTGGGATTGGAGATAGGCAGGTGTCAGTGATCCACATCCATTTTTCTGTGTGTGAGCTGCAGTGAACACAATCTTTTTGGGCTGCAGTGAACACAATCTTTTTGGGCTGCAGTGAACACAATCTTTTTGGGCTGCAGTGAACACAATCTTTTTGGGCTGCAGTGAACACAATCTTTTTGGGGTGCAGTGAACAAAATCTTTTTGGGGTGCAGTGAACACAATCCTTTTTGGTGTGCAGTGAACACAATCTTTGTGGGGTGCAGTGAACAAAATCCTTTGTGGGGTGCAGTGAACACAATCTTTTTGGGGTGCAGTGAACAAAATCCTTTTTGGGGTGCAGTGAACAACATCCTTTTTGGGGTGCAGTGAACACAATCTTTTTGGGGTGCAGTGAACAAAATCCTTTGTGGGGTGCAGTGAACACAATCTTTTTGGGGTGCAGTGAACACAATCTTTTTGGGGTGGAGTGAACAACATCCTTTTTGGGGTGCAGTGAACAAAATCCTTTTTGGGGTGCAGTGAACAAAATCATTTTTGGGGTGCAGTGAACACAATCTTTTTGGGGTGCAGTGAACACAATCTTTGTGGGGTGCAGTGAACACAATCTTTTTGGGGTGGAGTGAACAACATCCTTTTTGGGGTGCAGTGAACAACATCCTTTTTGGGGTGCAGTGAACACAATCTTTTTGGGGTGCAGTGAACACAATCTTTGTGGGGTACAGTGAACAGAATCTTTGTGGGGTGCAGTGAACACAATCTTTGGGGGGTACAGTGAACACAATCTTTGTGAGGTGCAGTGAACACAATCTTTGTGGGGTGCAGTGAACACAATCATTGTGGGGTGCAGTGAACTCAATCTTTGTGGGGTACAGTGAACACAATCTCATACTGAAGGTTTGAGGGTGCTGCCTGTT
This sequence comes from Pelophylax lessonae, assembly GCF_965119305.1. Taxonomy (NCBI): domain Eukaryota; kingdom Metazoa; phylum Chordata; class Amphibia; order Anura; family Ranidae; genus Pelophylax; species Pelophylax lessonae. The sequence continues at coordinate 360,923,202 of NC_138768.1, forward strand.
CCATACTCCCCCTACTCCTCATCTAGCCTTTTAGGGGTACAAACAATAGTAATTGGGGCCTAGTGTGGTTGTGTACGTGTGATATACATACACTTTTTTGGGATCATATTTTCTATTCCGCTATTTAATCAAAAACCTTTGGGGATCAGTTAAATTGGGGGATAGTCTGTGTTGGTACGTGTGAGAGAGATCCACCTTTCCAAGTTGTTGGGGTTCATCTCATACTTCTGAAGGTTTGAGGGTGCTGCCTGTTCCATACTCCCCCTACTCCTAGCCTTTTAGGGGTACAAACAATAGTAATTGGGGCCTAGTGTGGTTGTGTACGTGTGATATACATACACTTTTTTGGGATCATATTTTCTATTCCGCTATTTAATCAAAAACCTTTGGGGATCAGTTAAATTGGGGGATAGTCTGTGTTGGTACGTGTGAGAGAGATCCACCTTTCCAAGTTGTTGGGGTTCATCTCATACTTCTGAAGGTTTGAGGGTGCTGCCTGTTCCATACTCCCCCTACTCCTAGCCTTTTAGGGGTACAAACAATAGTAATTGGGGCCTAGTGTGGTTGTGTACGTGTGATATACATACACTTTTTTGGGATCATATTTTCTATTCCGCTATTTAATCAAAAACCTTTGGGGATCAGTTAAATTGGGGGATAGTCTGTGTTGGTACGTGTGAGAGAGATCCACCTTTCCAAGTTGTTGGGGTTCATCTCATACTTCTGAAGGTTTGAGGGTGCTGCCTGTTCCATACTCCCCCTACTCCTAGCCTTTTAGGGGTACAAACAATAGTAATTGGGGCCTAGTGTGGTTGTGTACGTGTGATATACATACACTTTTTTGGGATCATATTTTCTATTCCGCTATTTAATCAAAAACCTTTGGGGATCAGTTAAATTGGGGGATAGTCTGTGTTGGTACGTGTGAGAGAGATCCACCTTTCCAAGTTGTTGGGGTTCATCTCATACTTCTGAAGGTTTGAGGGTGCTGCCTGTTCCATACTCCCCCTACTCCTAGCCTTTTAGGGGTACAAACAATAGTAATTGGGGCCTAGTGTGGTTGTGTACGTGTGATATACATACACTTTTTTGGGATCATATTTTCTATTCCGCTATTTAATCAAAAACCTTTGGGGATCAGTTAAATTGGGGGATAGTCTGTGTTGGTACGTGTGAGAGAGATCCACCTTTCCAAGTTGTTGAGGTTCATCTCATACTTCTGAAGGTTTGAGGGTGCTGCCTGTTCCATACTCCCCCTACTCCTAGCCTTTTAGGGGTACAAACAATAGTAATTGGGGCCTAGTGTGGTTGTGTACGTGTGATATACATACACTTTTTTGGGATCATATTTTCTATTCCGCTATTTAATCAAAAACCTTTGGGGATCAGTTAAATTGGGGGATAGTCTGTGTTGGTACGTGTGAGAGAGATCCACCTTTCCAAGTTGTTGGGGTTCATCTCATACTTCTGAAGGTTTGAGGGTGCTGCCTGTTCCATACTCCCCCTACTCCTAGCCTTTTAGGGGTACAAACAATAGTAATTGGGGCCTAGTGTGGTTGTGTACGTGTGATATACATACACTTTTTTGGGATCATATTTTCTATTCCGCTATTTAATCAAAAACCTTTGGGGATCAGTTAAATTGGGGGATAGTCTGTGTTGGTACGTGTGAGAGAGATCCACCTTTCCAAGTTGTTGAGGTTCATCTCATACTTCTGAAGGTTTGAGGGTGCTGCCTGTTCCATACCCCCCCTACTCCTCATCTAGCCTTTTAGGGGTACAAACAATAGTAATTGGGGCCTAGTGTGGTTGTGTACGTGCGAGATACATACACTTTTTTTGATCATATTTCCTATTCCGCTATTCAATAAAAACCTTTGAGGATCAATTGAATTGCGGGATAGTCTGTGTCGGTACGTGTGAGAGAGATCCACCTTTCCAAGTTGTTGGGGTTCATCTCATACTTCTGAAGGTTTGAGGGTGCTGCCTGTTCCATACCCCCCCTACTCCTCATCTAGCCTTTTAGGGGTACAAACAATAGTAATTGGGGCCTAGTGTGGTTGTGTACGTGCGAGATACATACACTTTTTTTGATCATATTTCCTATTCCGCTATTCAATAAAAACCTTTGAGGATCAATTGAATTGCGGGATAGTCTGTGTCGGTACGTGTGAGAGAGATCCACCTTTCCAAGTTGTTGGGGTTCATCTCATACTTCTGAAGGTTTGAGGGTGCTGCCTGTTCCATACCCCCCCTACTCCTCATCTAGCCTTTTAGGGGTACAAACAATAGTAATTGGGGCCTAGTGTGGTTGTGTACGTGCGAGATACATACACTTTTTTTGATCATATTTCCTATTCCGCTATTCAATAAAAACCTTTGAGGATCAATTGAATTGCGGGATAGTCTGTGTCGGTACGTGTGAGAGAGATCCACCTTTCCAAGTTGTTGGGGTTCATCTCATACTTCTGAAGGTTTGAGGGTGCTGCCTGTTCCATACCCCCCCTACTCCTCATCTAGCCTTTTAGGGGTACAAACAATAGTAATTGGGGCCTAGTGTGGTTGTGTACGTGCGAGATACATACACTTTTTTTGATCATATTTCCTATTCCGCTATTCAATAAAAACCTTTGAGGATCAATTGAATTGCGGGATAGTCTGTGTCGGTACGTGTGAGAGAGATCCACCTTTCCAAGTTGTTGGGGTTCATCTCATACTTCTGAAGGTTTGAGGGTGCTGCCTGTTCCATACCCCCCCTACTCCTCATCTAGCCTTTTAGGGGTACAAACAATAGTAATTGGGGCCTAGTGTGGTTGTGTACGTGCGAGATACATACACTTTTTTTGATCATATTTCCTATTCCGCTATTCAATAAAAACCTTTGAGGATCAATTGAATTGCGGGATAGTCTGTGTCGGTACGTGTGAGAGAGATCCACCTTTCCAAGTTGTTGGGGTTCATCTCATACTTCTGAAGGTTTGAGGGTGCTGCCTGTTCCATACTCCCCCTACTCCTCATCTAGCCTTTTAGGGGTACAAACAATAGTAATTGGGGCCTAGTGTGGTTGTGTACGTGTGATATACATACACTTTTTTTGGATCATATTTTCTATTCCGCTATTCAATAAAAACCTTTCTAGGGCAAGATCTTAAATTACAGAAATATGAGGAGACCGTCAAATAAGGGCCGTGGCCTGGGTCGTGGTGCTGCTGGTAGAGCTCCTGTTGCAAGGAGAGGACATGGTCGATCTGTGCCAGCTACACGCACAAGTGAAACACCTTCCTCAAGTGTGAGTAGGCGACAGAACCTGCATCAGTATTTGGTAGGGCATCAAACGCCCCTAGAAGTGATGAGGCCAGAACAAGTTGAGGCGATAGTAGATTGGTTTGCTGCTGACAGTGCCTCCAGTTCCTTCACATTGTCTCCCACCCAGTCTACTGCAGAAAGGTCAGAGTTGGCACCTGCAGCCAATGTCCAACCGTCTTTCACCTCACCCCCTTGCAAATCAGGCCAGCAGTCTGAGCCCCAAGCCATACAGCAGTCTCTTATTCTTTTTGAGGACTCTGTCAGCAGGGTTTCCCAGGGCCATCCACCTAGCCCTGCCCCAGAAGTGGAAGAGATTGAGTGCAGCGATGCCCAACCACTTATTTCTCAAGATGAGTACATGCAAGGATCATCGCAGCACGTCTCCGATGATGACGAAACGCAGGTGCCAACTGCTGCGGCGTTCAGCATTGTGGAGACCGACAAGGAGGGCAGGGGTGAAGACTGGGTGGAAGATGATGTGGAGGACGATGAGGTCCTCGACCCCACATGGAATGAACGTCATGCAGGTGAACTGAGTAGTTTGGAGGAAGAGGCGGTGGTCGCACAGAGCCACCAGCACAGCAGAAGAGGGAGCAGGGTGCAGAAGCGGAGCGGCCGTGCCCTAGACACTACGCCCGCTACTGCCCAACGCAGCAAGGGAACGAGCGCACCAAAGTCAGCTCAAAGGAGTTCTCTAGCGTGGAAGTTCTTTAGAAAATGTGCTGATGACAGGACACGAGTGGTTTGCACCCTGTGCAATCAGAGCTTGAAGCGAGGCATGAACCTTCTCAACCTGAGCACAACCTGCATGATCAGGCATCTAAGTGCAAAGCACGAGCTGCAGTGGAGTACACACCTTCAAAACCAAGAAACGTCTCTGGCTCATCCTGCTTCCTCTTCTGCTGCAGTCTCGGCCGCTCCAGCCACATCTGTAGTGATACCGGCACCTGCCACCCCGCAAACAGACGATCTGTCAGCAACACCACCACCTGGGTCACCAACAACCATCTCCACAATGTCCCGTGGAAGCGTTCAGCTTTCCATCTCCCAAACACTTGAGAGGAAGAGGAAGTACCCCCCTACCCACCCGCGATCCCTGGCCCTGAATGCCAGCATTTCAAAATTATTGGCCTTTGAAATGCTGTCATTCCGTCTGGTGGAGACGCACAGTTTTAAAAACCTTATGTCGGTGGCTGTCCCACAGTACGTCGTGCCCAGCCGCCACTACTTTTCCAGGCAAGCCATCCCTTCCCTGCACAACCAAGTGGGGGAAAAAATCAGGTGTGCACTGCGCAACGCCATCTGTGCCAAGGTCCACCTAACTACGGATACGTGGACCAGTAAGCACGGTCAGGGGCGTTATATCTCCCTAACGGCACACTGGGTAAATGCAGTGGCGGATGGGCCTGAGGCGGATAGCAATTTGGCGCATGTCCTTCCACCACCGAGGATTGCAGGGCGCTTCAGTTTGCCTCCTGTTCCTAACTCCTCCTACTCCGCTTCCTCATCCTCTACCGCCTCCTCATCCGGACAGCGTAACACCTTCACCACCAACTTCAGCACGGCCAGGGGTAAACGACAGCAGGCAGTTTTACAACTTGCCTGTTTGGGGGACAAACCACACACCGCGCAGGAGTTGTGGAGGAGCATGGAACAGCAGACAAATGAGTGGTTGCTGCCAGCGAGCCTCAAGCCCGGCCTGGTGGTGTGCGATAACGGGCGAAATCTCATAGCAGCTCTGGGCCTAGCCGGTTTGACGCACATCCCTTGCCTGGCGCATGTGCTGAATTTGGTGGTGCAGAGGTTCCTTAAAAACTACCCCGATATGTCAGAGCTGCTGCAGAAAGTGCGGGCCGTTTGTGCGCACTTTCGGCGTTCTCACCCTGCTGCTGCTCGCCTGGCAGCGCTGCAGCGTAACTTCGGCCTTCCCGCTCACCGCCTCATATGTGACGTGCCCACAAGGTGGAACTCCACCTTGCACATGCTGGAAAGACTGTGCGAGCAGCAGCAGGCCATAGTGGAGTTTCAGCTGCAGCACGCACGCGTGAGTCGCTCTGCGGAACAGCACCACTTCACCACCAATAACTGGGCCTCCATGCGAGACCTGTGTGCCTTGTTGCGCTGTTTTGAGTACTCCACCAACATGGCCAGTGGCAATGACGCCGTTCTCAGCTTAACTATCCCACTTCTATGCCTCCTTGAAAAAACAATTCGGGCGATGATGGAAGAGGATGTGGCACAGGATAAGGAGGAGGAGGAGGATGAAGAGGTAACATTTCCAAGGCTTTCAGGGCAGTCATTCGCAAGGGGCTCCGAGGGTGGGTTCCTGCACACGCAAACGCCAGGGACGCAATTGTCCAGCAGGGGCACAGTTCTGGAGGATGAGGAGGATGAGGAGGAGGAGGAGCTGGAGGAGGAGATGGAACCATGTTCACAGCAGGGTGGCACCCAGGCCAGCTCATGGCCATCACTGGTGCGTGGCTGGGGGGATACAGAGGACACGGACCATACACCTCCCACAGAGGACAGCCTTTCGTTGCCTCTGGGCAGCCTGGCACACATGAGCGATTACATGCTGCAGTGTCTCCACAACGACCGCCGAGTTGCCCACATTCTAACTTGTGCTGATTACTGGGTGGCCACGCTGCTGGATCCCCGTTACAAGGACAACGTACCGTCCTTAATTCACTCACTGGAGCGCGATCGCAAGATGCGCGAGTACAAGCGCACGCTGGTAGACGCCATGCTGCTGGCATTCCCATCTGACAGCGGGGCCACAGTGGAAGCACAAGGCAGAGGAGGAGGAGGAGGAGGTCGCCAACGCAACCAGGGCACCGCCAGCACCTCAGAAGGCAGGGTTAGCATGGCCGAAATGTGGAAAAGCTTTGTCAGCACGCCACAACAAACAGCAGCACCAGCAGCTCAGATGGAACGTCTTAGCAGGAGGCAGCATTTTACCAACATGGTGGAGCAGTATGTGTGCACACGCCTACATGTAGTGAATGACGGGTCTGCCCCCTTCAACTTCTGGGTCTCCAAATTGGGCACATGGCCTGAGCTTGCCCTTTACGCCTTGGAGGTGCTGGCGTGCCCTGCAGCCAGTGTATTATCTGAACGGGTATTTAGCACGGCTGGGGGCGTTATAACAGACAAGCGCAGCCGCCTGTCCAGAGACAATGTGGACAAGCTCACGTTCATTAAAATGAACCAGGCATGGATCCCACGGGACTTTTCCGTACCTTATGCAGAATAGCAATGGATACCGACCTTACCCACCCATTGTTCCATTTTTGCTCTTTCTCACTCTTTTGGGGTGTACCCTCATTTAAAATTTGTGAAAAGAAGCAGTGTTGGCTACCTCGTCCTCCTCCTCAGGGCCAGATTAATGTAGGGGCTATTGGAGCTGCAGCTCCAGGCCCCTACCTTTTATATAGGCCCCGGGTTGGCCATATTCACTGTTACCGCTCTTCTGTCACTTGTAAACACAGAAGTCTGGCTTCTATGCTCGCTTCCCCAGGCAGCACCCTCAGAACCTCCCCACACAGCGTGAAGGCCGGACAAGGAGGGACAGTTGGCGATGCATGGATGTGTTTATGGGCTTCAGAGACAGCATCCCATGTTGAATTAGGCATGCATGGCTGCACCCTTCCTCCTCTGGGTGCATGGCAAGGCACGGCCCTAAGGCCCTTCAAAATCCTCAGCACCAAGCCCATGATGCTGTTAATCCGGCCCTGGTCCTCCTCCACCGCCGCTTCCACCTACACCGCCCATAGGTGTGCGCAGCCTATTGCATTAAGGTGTGCACCCCAAAGTTGAAATACACATGCATGTGTTTGCCAGCAGGGAGAGTAATGTATCGGGGCCATGTACCTGTAGGCAAGGAGAAATAGAGCAGAGCAGGTCCCAGGGAGATCTTTCCCATCTCCTCACTGGCAATGCTATGTGCCCTAGGTGATTAGGGTGTGCCCAGGCACACCCAGCACACCCTGTGCGCACGCCTATGTCACCGCCACATCCACCACCACCTCAACCTCCCTCCTACTCCATATGGGCCTCGTCCTTCAGAGATGAAGAAGAACATTGTTTTATTTTTCTGTTTTTTTTTGTTGTTTTAAGTTATTTCCCTATCCACATTTGTTTGCAGAGCACTTGCCATGCTCTTAATTACGTTTTGCTGCCATTTGCAGCACTCTAGCCCTTTCCTTTGGTGTTTTAGAGCCATTTTAGTGCCTTAAAGTTCGGGTCCCCATTGACTTCAATGGGGTTCGGTGTCCGGGAAAAGTTCGGTAAAAGTCCGGGACACGGACCCGGACTTTTTTTTAAAGTTCGGCCGAACCCGTCGAACACGGACATCTAGGTGTCCGCTCAACCCTAGTCATGTTAGGTATCTCTTTACTTGCTGTAACAATGTATTTTCCAAAACAATCCAATATTATATTGTGTTTTTTTGCATTAAAATTAACTAAAGTGTATTTTTTCCCAAAAAATTGCATTTGAAAAACCACTGCGCAAATACCATGTGACAGAAAAAATTGCAATACCCACTATTTTATTCTCTAGGGCCTCTGCTTAAAAAAATATAATCTTAAACCAAGACTGAGATAATAATAAGGAAACAAATATTATCGCAATCACCCTGTGCTTAAGGAAAAAATAAATAAATCATATGCCAAATAATATGAATACACCAATCTGACATATATAGCTGCTGCTTAAAATAATAAATAAAAGAAATCCTGTGCTATTCCCTTCAGTATCCGTATGTAGAAAAAGTCCAACACATAAGCAGCGCTGTGAAAACCCTTTAAGAATCCACATATGTGAATAAGCAAAGTCCTCAAAAAAAAGGGAGAATCCACGGATGAAGGTAAGATGAAAGCTTCCACCACACCACGTGACCCCCTCAGGTATTGCTCACTCACCAGATAAATGCAAATATAGAGCCTTTTAATCTCCTCCAATCAGAACCGGATGTAGACCACTCCACCATCTTTAGGCACAGATATCTCCCCAATCTGAGTCATAGATATTGAGCAATCTCCATATTCCAGTTCGTCAAAACATCCACAGTGAATACATAAAGGATATAAAAGGGCTCATAGGTAGTAGTTCAACTCAATTTTATTGGCTAAAAGCATATTATTTTCAGGCGTTTTTTGGGCATTTTCAGGCATTTTTTGGGTGTTTTTGCAGTAGTTTGGAGGCAGGCATTAACATCTGACCAAAAACGCTTGTAATCTACCAAAAAAAAAAAGAAGCTCATGTACTTTTTTGAGCTTCAGGCAACAAAACGCTCATATGTGAACAGGGGCCATTGAAACGAATGGGATTTTGCTTGTTGGGCATTTTGGAACTTCAGAGATGAGCGTTTTGTGGGCTGAAAAACACTAGGTGTGAACAGGGCCTAAAGCGTATATCCAGCCAATAGATTTTTATTTTTTTTTCCCCGATAAAGGTTAAAGCTTCTGCTGCGTCCTTTAGAGAGATTTTCCCTCTCTTCTTGTTCCACTGACAACAGTTTCACCAGACAGAAGTGACGACAAATCAAGGACACAGGCAGCAAAAAATAGTTCATTGGAATTTTAGCCTTCACGTCTGGTGAAACCATTGTCAGCAGAAAAGGAAATCCGGGTCGAACTCTCTCTAACAGTTTTGGATAGCAGTAAAAACTAAAACGTGACAAGGGTTTTAACCCTTCCCCAGTATATCCAAAACAGAGAAAAATTGGATGGACGTACATTTTGACCATCATGTTTATAGTGAGATATGACATTTGGACCTGGGTGCTGTGAGAAAACACGGGGCCCTATATATAGTCTAACTGACAGGACCCTTCCCCCAAAAAATATCAAAATAATATTTTCAGTAAAAATATACTAAAATCATTATTAGCGAACACAAATATAACATAACTTACTAATTTCCTGCTAAATCTAAAGGATAAAATTATATATTGAGATAAAAAAATAAAGTACTGTTTGTAAATGAGGTATTGAGGCTCATTCACAAAGGTGTTGTGGCCTGTACAGTGTGAATTTGTGTGTTTTTTTTTTTATGTGGCTAATGCTGTGTGCAGGCAGCCTATGTTATGATATAGGGATGCAGCAGCTGTAGGAACAGAACCACAGGTCCTAATTTGACACGCATGTGAAAGCAGGTGTATGGCCCGTGAACACTGACATTGTACATTTGGGGTTATTCACCCACCCCTGCACACCTATCAGATTAGGGCCTGCGGCTGTGTTCATACAGCCACTGCATCCTCATAGAGTAACAGGTGGCTCCAGTTGCACAAAAACATTCATTCACACTGTATGGGCATGAAAACCTGTGTGAATGAGCCCTTCATATTTAAAAGTATTTTTTTATATTTTTTTACAATCATTTTTTAAATTATTTTGTACATTTTTTAAATTATTTTTTAAATTTGTTATTATTTTTTACACTTTTTAAATGATTTTTTTACATTTTTAAAATGATCTTTTACTTTTTTTTTTTACAACACTGTTGGGGGGCTTGGGTGAAATACCAGGGGTCTAAATAGACCCCTGACATCTCAACAGAGGAAGGAATGAAGGACACAGATTGTTCAGTTCCTTTCTTTGCAGCCTCAGCTGCACTGAAGATAAATGTCTTCTGTTCATTCATAAACTGAAGCAGACAGAGTTTACTGTGCTTCAGTTATATATGGACACTGGAGTGATCCGTACTGATCACTCACTGTGTTCATTCACTAAAGGGAGGGGACATATTTACCGGCCCTTTCCCTCACCCTCAATCCTGAACATCCCCCTGCAGCTGGTGGGAGAGGGAAGCCAGCAGCGCTGCAGAAGGGGGCACACTGGGGGAATCAGATGTGGGCAGGATAGGGAGGGGGATTGGTGCGACATGGGGGGTCAATTAAAAGAACGATGCCCTGTGTGTCTCTCCCTGCAGCAGCTGATAGCCATGGGGAGGGAGTGGAGAAGAAACCGTCATTCAGCTGCTGCAGGGAGAGACACACAGGGCGTCATTATTGTAATTGATTCCCCTCTGCGCCGCACCAATCCCCCTCCCTATTCTGCCTACATCTGATTACCTCTGTGTGTCCCCTTCTGCACCGCTGCTGGCTTTCCTCTCTCACCAGCTGCTGCGGGCCCAGCTCCCCCCCCCCGTGTGCCTGGGCCTTGTACAGGAGGTCCCATGGTACACCCTTATTGGCAGCCCTGTTTGGAGCAGTGATGCTAGTTTATTGTTCCTTCAATTGATGCCAATATTTTCAGACATTTTATGAAAAGAAAATAACTCAAAAATACTCACTTAAGATGATAAATAACTTACTCATATATTACCTATGAACCAAAACACTTTAAATTATTCACATGTCACCCACTTCTTCCCCTATTGGGCGCTGCCATTTCGCATGGCACAGAAAAGGAAAATACAGGCTATTATTTTGAGTTTGCACTTCAAAGACATCAAACCCCCTCTCCAACTCTTGCTGTGATAATGGTCAGCGTATCACTTCCAGGGAGAGCAGTGAGAAAAATGAGGTCTTGGCTGTTAAAGCCCATTTTTGGTCACAATGTTGGGAGTTAGCAATTGTAAAAAAAATTCTGTCTACATTTTTTTTCAAGGTGTCTTCCAGGTGCTCTTCACCCTCTTCATCTTTGGGCAGTGGGTGGATCCTAAATGCTACAGAGATTAAAGTGCACTCAATGGCGTGGTGCCACAATGTGCAGTGTTCTTCTGTGAGGCCAGGATGAGAGTTGGAGCCTTTACACCCTGGGTTCAAAAGTAGGTTGAATGACATTGAATGTCAGTCAACCCTGAGAGGAGATGTGTATTGCAGCTGGAGTTGCCTTTTTATTTTTTCAGGCTTGCCAGGGGTCCATTTTTGTCAGACTGACTTTAACATTTCATAAAACATTGCAATTTTCATATCAGTAACAACGCTGTTTAGTCTAGTCGGAGCACATTAGGAGAAAGGAAGGGTGTCGATAAACCAGCTGATAATGAAGATACATTCTTATGGAAAGGTTCACTTAAAACAATGCAGTTTGCTTTAAAGAGGAAGTAAACCCTCCTCTGACACTTTTACCTATAGGTAAGCCTATAGGTACTGTAAATATCTCCTAAACATGTACCGTTTAGGAGATATTTACCTTACATGCAGCCAGTGACGTCACTGGCGCATGCGCTCTGAAGGAACGGCCGCTGGTGCCGTTTCTTCAGAGCCCCGTGCCGTGACCGTCGGCTCCCGCGCGCGTGCGCAGGAGTGACGTCACCGCGGCTCCGGCCAATCAGATGGCCGGATGCCGCGATCCCGGAAGACGGGCGACTGGACATGTCGCCCGTCATCCAGCTAAGCGGGCGGCACGGCGGGGACTCGTTCTTAGGTAAGTATTTCATAATGAGCAAGTATGCTATGCATACTAGCTCATTATGTGTTTCTCTTTCAGGTTTCAGAAAGAAAAAAAAAAAAACTTTCGAGGGTTTACAACCTCTTCAAATAAGATAATACTTTTAAAGCTGTCATTAAGTACTATGTAGCCATGTTATATGGGTTTGAAAACATCACTGCTCACCTATACTTCTTCCAGTTTATAATACTGCTGAAGTGAATTTCTTGAGCAATTTGTAGGTACTTACAGCTACAAAATAACTTTAATAAATAGTATAAGCAGTAGCTATCATGTTTATGTGATTTGCACCCAATTACATAAAATACCAGACATTGTCATATACTTATAAGGCCTTGTTCACCCGGGAATACTTACAACAGACATTTATTTTCCTGGCGAAATATTGTAGCATACAGTGCGTTGTGGCTCCGCCCCCACATCCTAATAGGACTGGTTAACTATAAATCAAAGACAGACCCGGCTCACAGAATTTTCCTTTTTGTCCTCACCTGATTAGGACTGGAGTCGCGAGGTATGCCGTACTGTTTGTCGCCCCAGCCTGGTTTAGCCTCTCCTGGGTGGAAGTCCTTCCTGTACAATCTGTAAATGGGCTATATGATTGGAGCCCTATTCTGGTGGTCTGGGGGGCATAGTTCAGCCTCTCCTGGGTGGAAATCCTTCCTGTACAGCCTCTACATGAGCTATATGGTTGGAGCCCCATTCTGGCGGAGCAAGCCTGTCAAAGAAAGATTTAGACAAGCTTTGACATAAGTGACAGCGTTTTCCCCTTTGCTTTCTATATGCTTTTCACTTATTTTCTCTTTTTTGTGGGTGTTTGCCATTTCCAAGATGGCTGCAGCAGTGCAAGTACACTCTAAATATGAATGACAGGAAGTGATGCCGCCCCTGTGGCCTGTTTCCTGGCTAGCCCTTTTCCAAGATGGCGATCTGAGCATGCTCAGGCACTGATATCATCACTAATGACAAAATGTGATAGTTTTAAAAGATTTTATGGCATTTTTGGGCAACACATGGTGGAGTTCTCTACTCATGCATGCTGGATGCTTATGTGGTCATTGTTTGCAGGTGTGTTTTCCCTTATTTATGGAAATCACCTGAGCTTTTCCTATCTCCTTCTCAGTGTTGCTATGAAGTCGCTGTGCTCTTTATGGCATGTCACCTTGGCTCTTCCTATCCCCTGCTCAATACTTGCTCTGGGATCACTGTGTCATGCTGTTTTTCATTTCAGTTTGCTGCTTTGCTCTGTTTCTTTGGGGAACGCTGCCCAGTCAGACCACCCATTGCTTTTAAGGTACAGGGGTTGGGTAAGTAGTGAAGATTGAGAAAAAGAGAGCCAATATCTACAGCCCTGTAAGGACCTCAAGATGGAGGAAGCCCTCTAAAGGTCAAGACAAGTCGCCATCTAAGAGCAGACATCCAGGCACTGTTGATCAAGGTCATCATCTCACCACTCATTATCATTGCTCCCCGTTTACAAAAATCACTGGTTACCAGCCCTAATAGTTGCTGCATTTGTGGTGGAGAGTCATTGCCTGCCAAGCTAATATGTCAAGTCTGCCTGGAACAAGCAGGATACAGCCCTGCAAGGACCTCAAGATGGAGAGAGAGCTTTCAAAAAGCCAGAACACTTACCATTTAGGCACAGACATTAGGGCAACGTTGATCAAGGTCATCACCTCGCCCTCCCTTATTATTTACAAAACCACAGGTTACCAGCCCTAATACCAGCCCTAATAGTTGCGGTGATTATGGTAGAAAGTCATTGCCTGACAAGCTAGTATGTCAAGTCCGCTTGGAGGAAGCGACAACTGACAAAGAAGGGGATGTCTGGAAAGTAGCCACCTTGATTAATGAATCAGCCAAGGAGTTGATACATGAAGCCTCAAGCCTGTACTTCCTAGTCGGTGGCTGAATAGCCTAGCACTTCCAACCAGAGCCAGTAGGTGGTGTCCAAATTTGTCAGAAGAAGAAGGCGTTACAGGGGTCACAGACTGACGATTGCCCGATAGAGCCTTTTGCAAGGGCAGTTAAGGACGCAATTGCCTGGAGTGCAGTGGAGGAAACTCTCCACAAGGTTAGAAAGTACTTGTTTCCCTTCACTGAACAACTGGAGGAGTTAATCCAGGAAGAATGGAAGGGGTCAGAGAAAAAGACCTGTATAAACAGGTATTCAAAACTGTATACCCTAAAAAAGCTAAAGGTCAACCTGCTGCAGTCTCCTCTGATGGTGGATGCATCATTAATGCAGCTGGCAAGACACATCACCTTGCGATTACATTCAAGGAGGCTCTAGTCTAAAAATTAGACCCAGCTCTAAAGTGCTCCTACGTACTGTAGCATCTGCAGATGACTAAAGACAAGCAATAACCAGCCTATTTGCTGAGTGACTCTTATGGTTTCATAATTATCAATCAGCTGCTGCACCTGCAGGACTCTGAGGAAAGTGTCAGGGTCTGCATCACTGTGGACGTGATTTCCTATTGGGAGTATCTTACCAAAAATTACATTTTTGTCACAGTGGATGCCAAAAATCTAAATTGTATCTTCGTGCAGACTTCTGGGTAAATCAATGAGCCAATCACTCAAGCAGGAAATTATGTTTCAGGGGGATGTTCTGTACACATTTTGTGTACAGAACACCTCCAGATAGCAATATTGCCTTGCCTTTTACAGAAAATTACAGCCCTGCAGATTGAAAAGGAAAGTGGAGTTACCCTTTAAAGAAACCCTTCTGGAAGAAGTGAAGAGAGACAAGGTGGTAACAGCTTTGTAAGAGCTGAAATTGGCATGAGACTCTGCGGCAGATATGTCAGTAGACATCAATTGATGTTTTTCAAGAGCGGTGTTCCCCGCGGTCATGACAAGGAGGGCATTATGTCATGGTTGGCGGATCCCGCCTTAAAAATAAAACTGGTGCAAGACACCAGACAACAGATCCAATCTATTTGAGAGTAGACAGGATACAGCCATCTCAAGGGTGACACTAGCAGGTCAGGGCGAATATCATCTGACAAAAAAAAAAATAAAATCATAAAAGGTCCAGCATACAGGCGGCAACTCCCAAGTAGTTGCAAGGAGGCAAACTCCGATGGACTGGGAAAAAGATTAGTATAGGAGCTGGAGAAGTACCCAATCTTCATTGTTGAATCCTTAAAAATCTAAGGCATCCATCTTGGGAGAACAGCATAATTCCTTTTAAGGGTGCACTCATTCACGGGGTGCTTGTGTGAAGCTTTGCACACACACCTGGATGGAAAATTTTCAGGATCAGTGGGCCATATCAGCTATATTGGTGTGACATTAGTGAAAGTTCAAGGGATGTCCATCTCCTGATCTCTTCCAGCCAGCCAGGCTACTAGATTTGATGGAAAAGTAAAAAGTTCTGGTCCAGTTTGTAGCTGGATTAAATGAAAAGTGAGCAACTGCGAATGTTTCACTTAACCGATGCACAGACTTTGCTTGCAAAACCTCTGCCTACTACAGCACTATCTACTATATTGCTTCCAGCTGCTTGCCATATCAATTCCATGTCCCGGCACCTGAGTCTTGTAGCAGTTTGTGACCATTTGTTAAAAAACAATACCTACCATCCCTCTTGGACTGTTATGCACATTTACTGCTAGAGGTGATGTCCAAACCTCAGATGTATTGACCGGACAGTGATTTGGATTGAAGCAGGCTTTTTTTTGTGCTAGCTACATTGCATCTTTGCTGCTGTTTAACAAATGCCGCTTCCTTGCTTTGCTGGACTTATGATTCTATTGCTGTGCTTTGGCTGTGCTTCTGATATCATTGCTTCCACAGGATTGTATACCAATGGAGGAGCCTTAACACGGAATCAAATGCCCATATGCCAGAGCTACTAGTGGTTGAGCATTCTATCCGCATTATCTGTTCACCGGTTAAGTGTCATCAGCCCTAGGAGCATCTTTACCTTGGCTTTATATGCCTTGAAGTCCTTCTTCACCTTACCCTTTCATCTTGCCACCAGAGACATTTATTATTCATTGTGGAGGTTTCATTACCCACCGGGAGCCCTTCTGAAGCCTAAACTCTACCTGGCCCTCCTACAGATCCAGTGGCAGTTCTTGCATCCAATTTTGTCGATGTGTTGGTGGGGTGGTGGGTGGAGCCCTAGTGGTTATCTCAGTGTTCTTTGAGAGACAGGACCCCTTTTTCATTTGGTTTTACCTGAATGTCTTTGTGCACCATGCCAATTACATTTTTTGCTGGTGTTGTTGTATTTCATGTTTAATATGTTCTTCTTGCCTCAATAAAGTATTCAATTTTACACACTTTATACCCATGTTTGAGCCATATATGCAACTTCTTTTTTCTCTTCTTGTTATTTCTATGTCCCAGTTGCTCGGCTCACAGGTCACTTACCGTTGGGTATTAGTATGGTATATTAATATTCATACTTGTCACATCCTCATACCCCTGGATTTAGGGTTCTGAGTTGATTTCCTGGTGTTCCTTTCTCTCCCCCTTTCCCTTGGCACTGGGAAGAGTTGTACTGTGCCTATACAGCAGTGGAAGGGTAGAATTCGTAGGCCGTCAGTGGAACTTTTTGTATCAATAATTGCAATTATACCATTTTGGCTTAGGCTCCATTCACACCTGAGCGTATCATTTTCAGGGCGTTCTTCAGGCATTTTTTCGGGCGTTTTTCAGGCGTTTTTGCAGACATTTTTTCAAGCGTTTTTTTCGGGCATTTTTCAGGCATTTTTTTAAGGGGTTTTTCAGGCATTTTTGCAGGTGTTTGGAGGCAGGCATTGACATCTAAGAAAAACGCTTGTAATCTGCCAAAAAAGCAGCTCATGTACTTTTTTGAGCTTCAGGCATTTTGCTTCAGACGACAAAACGCTCAAAAGTGAACAGGGGCGATTGAAATGAATAGGAATTTGCTAGTTGAGCGTTTTGAGACTTCAGGGATGGGTGTTTTTACGAGCTGAAAAACGTTCAGATGTGAACAGGGCCTTTGGAGTCTCTAGTGTCTCTCTCCAGTTGATGAATCTGCTCTCTTATGGCCAGTTTTGCCATGCAGCCCCAAGAGACCACTTTTAATGGCATGGAAGTTGAGAGGTGGAGGCTACCAAGTCAGGGGTGCACAGTGCAGATAGTGGCTACCTTGTGTCAAGCCAGAGAGGTCTCCATGAATAATACTTACCAGAGAATATAGGTAAATTATGCAGATCTCACACAGCAAAAGCCTGGAGTCCTTTATCACCTAAACCAGCCAAGGTTCTGCAGTTCTTACAACTGGGCCTGAACAGGGGCCTAGGTTCAAATATGTTCGTAGTTCAGCCTTGTTTGCACTTACAGGAGTTTAAGGAGTCCTTAACCCTATAGTTCTTAATAATAATTCTTAAAGTTCTTATAATTCTTTAACCACTTAAGCCCCAGCCCTATTTCGGACACTTTTTGTTCACGCGTTAAAACCAGTATTTTTTCCTAGAAAACTACTTAGAACCCCCAAACATTATATATATTTTTTTAGCAAAGACTCTGGAGAATAAAATGTCGGTCATTGTAATATTTTTTATCACGCGGTATTTGCGCAGCGGTCTTTAAAGCGCCATTTTTTTGGAAAATTTTTGAAAAATCACATTTCACTAATTTTAAAAAATAATAAACAGTAAAGTTAGCCCATTTTTTTGTATATTGTGAAAGAACATGTCACGCCGAGTAAATAGATACCCAACATGTTACGGTTTAAAATTGCGCCCCCCCGTGGGATCGCGACAAACTACGGTCAATAGAGATCTCAATCTGCGACGCTTTAAATTTATTTAACGGTTACCAGTTTTGAGTTAGAGTGTAGCTCTTTTTTTTAAATTATTGCTCACGCTCTGGCGATCGCGGCGATACCTCACATGTGTGGTTTGAACAGCGATTTCATTTGCGGCTCGACTTCTGTATACGTTTTTTTTTGTATGCGAGCTAACGGTGACGGGGGCGGCTAAATTTTTTTTTTTCCCATTTATTTTATCTATTTTTTTAACTGTATTAAAGTTTAAAAAAAAAAAAAAATCTGATCGCTTTTATTGCTGTCACAAGCAATGTAAACATCCCTTGTGACACCAATATGTAGTGACAGGTACACTTTATGGAGGGATCGAGGGTCTAAAAGACCCTAGACCCCTCCACTACACTTCCCTGTATGCAAAACGCCGAAAACGGCATTTTTGCATACCGCCGTTTTTCAAATTTGCCGCCTTTTGCAGCACAGTAACCCGGAAGTGACGTCATGGACGCCGCCTCCGGGTTACGTCATCGGAGACCCAATCGATGCCGTTTCCGGCATTCTTTGGGACTCCATCCAGCCGGCGGACGTGCCGGCTGGGTGCTCGGGGCTCCCGGTGGGACGGGAGCCCCGGGCAAAGCCACGGAAGGCGGCGGGAGGGGGGGGGACGTCCCCTCCCGCCCCCCCGGGTACTGATCGAGCGGCTCCCGAGCCGCATCGGTCGGTACCGACGGAAATCCAACCGTCGGCTCTAAACCACAGTACCGGGATGGTGCCTCTAGTTAGAGGCATCATCCCGGTACACTACCGCAAAGTTTACCGACGTAGACCTACGTTAGTATGCACTAAGTGGTTAAAGGCTTGCATGAAGTTATAGACCTGCCAGGAAACCATTGTTCCCTATGTGGGACTTGCTTTTGGTTCTCAGCTCTATCAAGGACTCATTTCTATCCTACAGAATTGGCTACAGTCTGCAATCTAACCCTGAAGACCATATTTCTGGTTGCTACAACCTCTGTGAAAAGGGTGTCAGAGCTTCAGGCCTTGTACTCAAGGAGCCTCGCCTAGCGTTCTTCCTGGACAGAATAGTCTTAAAACCCCAGACTGCTTTTTTATCCATGGGGAATGTTTCTTCTTCCACTTATAATAGGAAGTCAATTTACCATCTTTCTTGGTTAAGTGAGAACCACATCTCCTGGATGTTGATCTAACTTTGATGACCTGCTTGGCAGCTACCTTTTCATTCAGGAAAGCTGAAATCTGTGCTTGGTTCCAGCATGGCTTAAGGCAGGGTCAGTCAGCATCAACACATATAGTCATCTCCTAGATTGTTAAGACAATTCAAAGAGCCTACTCTTCACAAGACCCTCTTGTTCTGAAAGACTTAAAAGCACACTTAACTCAGGCAGTGCCAGCTCTGTGGACAGAGCAGTGCAGAGTGTCTCCTGAGGCTATTTGCAAGTCAGCAATATGGTCCTCCTAGGACACCTTAAATACACCTTTTTAGGTAAACCCTGCTCACGACAGTAAAATTTGGAAAATGCACACTTACGCTACTGACCTTTACTACATTTTTCTTGCACCCTCCCATCGTGATGCGCCAGGTAAATGGAAAATTGCATACTCACCTTTCTGCAATTTTCCTTTCCTGGCAGCATACATATTCCCACCCAAATGGTGAGAGTTACAGAGAATGCTGCAATCTGGGTCTGTCTTTGAGTTATAGTTAACCAATCCTATCTGGTTGTGGGGGAAGAGCCACAACCCACTGTATGCTGCCATGAAGATGCCCCAGGAAAGGAAAATTACAGACAGGTGAGTATACAATTTTCAGGTATATTACCAACATTACCAATTCTTACATGTGGTGGCTGTATTAGTCTCCTTTAGTCTTTCTTCTATTTTCAGCTGGTGATCCAGCCAGCAAGTCTGTTGTTTTTTTAAAGCACAAGATCTCCAGCAGAATGTATCAGTTTACAGGGGTGAGACAAACCACTTAAAACTGGCAGGGGTGAATAAAATGATCAGGTTTTATTTATTTATGCAAAACCTTTATGCCACAGGGAAAACATGTTTTCTGTAACTGCTTATTAAGTGTGAGCTGGAGTTTGGCTTCTAGATTATAGTGTATCTAAACACCACCCCCCAACTGACAATGTTGCTGTCTGCTGTGCCTCCTGTGCTCATTTCTCCACAGTGGTGTCTCACTAATACAGGTGGTGTGTAACTAGCCAGATCACCAGGCCAGGGGTGTGTCATTAAATCAGTGTGCAAGATCAAAAGTGAGCCCTAGGGATCTAGGAGAAAAAGTGGGTGTGGTTTAAATTGTGCTAAATATTGGGCGTGGCTTAACAACTTGCTGACTGTATACTGTATATACGGCATCAAGGCCGGGTCTTCTGCGCTGAATCCTGTACCTAGTACGCGATCCAGCACTTCCAGGTTTGGCGCGCATTATTTATTGTTTATTCACAGTGGGAGTCGATCAGCGGGTACCGCGGACTCGATGTCCACCGGTACCCGCCGATTATTCGCTACACTAGCAGAACAGCAGTCTGTCTATGTAAACAAGGAAGATCACTGCACTGTCAGCAGGGAAGACATTGATCCTGTGTTACTGATAAGCAGGATCACAGATCTCTGCCTTTCCATAGTACAAGCATCTCCCACAATTTAGTAAAGCACTGGTCAGACTCATAGTTAACCCTTTTCCACTGATGTTAACCCCTTCCCAGACAGTGTCATTAGTACAGTGACAGTGCCGCAATACAGTGTCCTGCTATAAGTCGCTGATCGCCGCCATTACTAGTAAAAATAAATAAATACAAATTATATAAAAAATATCCCATAGTTTGTAGTAGTGTTAACTTTTGTCAGGACATGCTTATTGGGATTTTATTTTTACCAAAAGTCAGCATTTTCTTCCTCCAACCACAGTGAGTCCCCCTCCTCAAGAAGGCACATGTAGTCATGCCAAAGAACATATTTCATATCACACTAAATGATTCAGAGATGATGAGACCAAAATTGAGCTTTAGGTATTTATTTGACTCGCCATGTTTGGAGGAGGAAAAATGCTGACTATGACCTTAAGAACACCATCCCTTCAGTCAGGCAGGGAGGGGAAAACATGATGCTTTGGGGCTGTTTATCTTCTAAAGGTACTGGGTGACTTTGCCTCAATGAGGGACCAATGGACGGGGTCATGTATTGTAAAATCTTGCATGAGAACCTTCTTCCCTCAGCCAGAACAGTGAAGATGGGTTGTGGATAGGTCTTCCATCATGACAATGACCCAAAACATACCGCCAAGGCAGGGACCGTGCAGTGAGGTCAGTGGCTTGTGAGGCACTGGCTAGTATCAGAGCCAGATACAACCCCCACATTATTTAGTGATTAAACCCCACATCAACATTTAGTGATTAAACCCCACATCAACATTTAGTGATTAAACCCCACATCAACATTTAGTGAATAAACCCCACATCAACATTTAGTGAATAAACCCCACATCAACATTTAGTGAATAAACCCCCACAGCATAGCCGAGAGCTGTGAGATGAAAAATTTCATCTTCATCTTCAGCCAATTTGCTTACGCTTAAAAACCCGCATGTCAGGACAAAGGCAGTCAATCAGCTTCTGGTGAAAGGAATCTATTGGACAGCAGATTTTTATTTCTGCATTCTGTAACAGCCCTGTAAATGCTGAGATTTCACTAGAAAAGCACAGGGCTGTTACAGAATGCAGAAATAAAAAATAAAAATTACACTGTGCTCCATATAGTTACCAACAGTCCTGATTTTAATAAAACAAGTCCTTATGTTGGTTAAATTAGCAAACTGTGAGAACTAAAGA
Source organism: Pelophylax lessonae (assembly GCF_965119305.1). Lineage (NCBI taxonomy): Eukaryota > Metazoa > Chordata > Amphibia > Anura > Ranidae > Pelophylax > Pelophylax lessonae. The sequence goes on from NC_138768.1 coordinate 360,944,516, forward strand.
AAGTGCCATATATAATGGATATAATAAAAGAATAGAACCTGAACCATTCTCTGAATATACTGTATATAGATTATATATGGCACCTTCATTAGTTCTCATTGTTTACTAAATGAACCAGCATAAAGACTTGTTTTAACATATGTAAACGGAATTCAAACCACACATATGAGGTATCGCTACGAATGTTAGAGCGAGAGCAATAATTCTAGTACTAGACCTCCTCTGTAACTCTAAAAATGTAACCTATAACATTTTTTTCAAAGCGTCGCCTATGGAGATTTTTAAGTACTGAAGTTTGGAGCCATTCCACGAGTGTGCGCAATTTTAAAGCATGACATGTTAGGTATCTATTTACTCAGCGTAACATCATCTTTCACATTATACAAAAAAATCAGGGTAACTTTAGTGTTTTTTTTTTCTTTTTTTTTATTCATGAAACTGTTTTTTGTTTTTTTTTTTTAAATGTGTTTTAAAAATTGCTGCCCAAATAACGCGTGACATAAAAAGTTGCAATGACCACCATTTTATTCCCTAGGGTGTCTTCTAAAAAATATATATAATTTTTGGGGGTTCTAACTAATTTTCTAGCAAAAAAAAAAAAATTATGATTTTTACATGTAGGAGAGAAGTGTCAGAATTTGCCTGGGTGGCAAGTGGTTAATTACCAGTAAGTAATATACAAATAATTATTTTAACTTTTTTTTAAGTTTTTATAGTTTTTAAGGTAATTAACTATATTTTAAAAAGCTGTACTCAAACAGGTGGCTTAATGGACAAATTACTGTAGTTTGAAGTTATAACTTCTAACCAGTAATTTCCCAGTAAATAGATAAATAATGAATTATTATGTTATAACATTTAGCATATTAATATATTATTTTGCTTGATTAAAAAAGTACCTTTTCAGCAGCAGCAGCAGATTTTCCCTCTTAACTGTGTGAGAAAAACATGGGATTATGGGTAAACCTTATAGCCATAAACCCATGTTTTTTCTTGTAGTTAAGAGGGCTGGGCTGGAAGGGAACATTTGTCTTTTAGATACATGCCCCCTTCTATGACACTGCAGTGAGAGGAGAGCCTCCACTGCAGCATTTTTATTGAACAGCTTGGACCAATAGGGCTTTACCATTTGTCCAAGGCTCCAAGCTGTCCATTGAGCTCAGTGTCTCTGACAAGAAATCGGAGTCATCCTCTCAGTCTGCTGAAAACAGATTCTGACAGGCTATACAAGAAGCCCCGTATCTCTGGAACCATTTTGGACCAAATTTAGGGTCTCTGTGACCCCATTTTTTAAATTTTTTAAGTTCATGGCAGGCGAGGCCTAGCCTCCCCTGACTGCACATCCCTGGGCCAAGGCAAAGAAGTGGTTTAAGAAGAAGCACATTAAGGTCATGGAGTGGCCTAGTCAGTCTCCAGACCTTAATCCTATAGAAAATTTATGGAGGGAGCTGAAACTACGAGTTACCAATTGACAGCCAAGAAACCTTAAGGATTTAGAGAAGATCTGTAAAGAAGAGTGGGTCAAAATCCCTCCTGAGATGTGTGCAAACCTGGTCACCTACCGCAAGAAACGTCTTTCCCCTGTGGAAAAAAAGGGGAGAGAGACCTTTACCCATGCCACATCCTAATGTATTGGTATATGTGCAAAACGTTTGCAGGACATAGTCCTGCTTGTGGTGAATTTTAATGACACTAACGTGAGACAGATCTATTATATTAAAGAGATTATTTATTTTAATATACATCATTAAAAAGACAGGCGCCTAAGACTATACATACAAAGAACACAAGTAAAAATGTGATAGCAATATTCTTTGGAGGATTTTTGTGCAAACATTTATATACGATAAATCCATTGTTTGAGGTATGTGTATCCTTTTGCTGGTTGACGCGTTTCACAAAGTGCTTCCTCAGGACCAAGTGTATCACATTCTGGTAATCTTAAAAAGTTATTATCAGTTTCATATAAGTAGAAAATAAACAACAATTTACATTGTTTCACAGAAATATTTGTAATGTATTTAAGTCATCACTTACATATGTATAGTAATAGGCATACTTATGTCACATATATCTCTGGGGGCGGACGCAGGGGACCAGCATCTCATTGGAGTCTATTCGCTGTATCCATATATTCTTACTCAATTACCTTTTAAAAACATATATATCTATGTATATGAGGAGTCTGTGATTTTCATCCACAATCTATATCAACCCATATACACTATTATAAGGGTATTTTACCTGGTCTATAGGGGATGGTAATCCAATATATATTGAAAGAGTATAGTCAGCTTCATTTTAGTTGGTAACAGTGTATACCTGTAGAGAGGGGGGTTAGTTTACTCAAGATTAGATTCATATAGCCCAAATGTCTCTATTATTATATACATCTAAAAACTAGGTAATCACACCTTAATGCTTTGCTGGATAGAAAACGCTGCCCTGCAGATCAGCCTAAGGAAGAAAAACAGCCCATCACAGACCTATATCAAGTTCTAAGGTCTGAAGCAACACGTGTGTACTCCTGTGGGACAAGCATAATTACAGGTCATAAGTTCTAAGATCTCCCTCATGATTTTAAGGTCCCATTTGTTGAAGAAGAAGCCTCCTTACCCTTTGATATCCGCCCAAGGTATGTGTGTCATCTGCATCCACAGGCAGAGTGCATATTGCAAGATGCTTTTATTCCCCACGACTGCTGTTGACGCCGCCCGGCTTTGTTGCTGGATCCGGCTGATGATGTCACGGTGTTGTGTGCGCCCCATGACCGCGCATGCGCAAAATGGGGCTGACTGTGGTGAGGCATATTGAATGCCAGACCTGCTCAAGTGAGGGCTAGGTGTGTGGGCAATCATAGAAGCCTGATTTCTCATAGGAGGATTATCCGGATAGATGGAATAGAGCAATGCCAATCGCTCTCCTGTTGCGGAAAACAATATGAGGAACATGTGTCCGCCTATAAGAGAGGAGACAATATGTAATGCCTCATGTATGCATGATGACTATGAGGAAAGGCAAAAAAGGAAAAGCAAAAATGTACTATACTTATATAGACATGTTTGATCTATATCAATATGCATCATATATTGCAAAATGGTATACATTCAAATTAAGTAATCTAGATGATTACTCACTATTATCTGTAACAGAGAGTTGATGATTATATTGAAAAGCACTACAATATATGGGGGTCATTATATTGCTTACAATGTCAGTGTTATATATTTTATATTCGCCCTTCAGTTTTTTTTCATATAGGAGGAGATATTTCTCAAGAGGGGAAGGTATATTACTATGGCCGATGATCTTAAATGGCCCAATAGGTATAAAAATGGTTTGAAACTGATAGCTTTGTTTAAACCAGGGGGCGTTGTAGCTTGTAAAAGATACAGTATATCCACCTGCTTTCAAGTTGCAAAATCCTCTACTCAAAGTCCCCTCCTCTGGGGTCTGGTATTATACATTCAAGGGCAGCAAATTTGATGACACTGGTGTTTCATTTATGGAATAATGCAACATGTCTGTCAATGGGTGTATCCAACTGATTAATTGTAATATAGTATGTATGGTCTTTAATTCTGTGCCAGAGGTTGCGCTTGGTTTTACCTATATAGAAGGCTCTGCATTCACAGAACATAACATATACAATACCAATAGTTTGGCAATTCACATGATATGATAATGTGTGTAAATTTCCATTTGGAAGGTAAATGGTTTGGTTTTCAAACACCCATTGGCAGAAATCGCAAGCTGCGCATTTCCAAGTTCCTCGGATATCACATTCCAGGTTTTGGTTCTGCATATCCTCAAAATGACTCCTAGTTAGCTTAACTCTAATGGACTTAGCTCTTATATATGGGATCTCTGGATAGTCTTTTATGTATTTCTCCAAAATAGGATCATTTTTGAGAAGATACCAGTGTTTTTGAAAAATACAATGAACACTGTTGTGCTGCCTATTAAAGGAGGTGATCAATCTAGTTCACTCAGTTTCTTTTTGATCTTTTGTTTTTGTAAAGAACTTCCCCTCTAGATAATCTTTTTTCTTTGTTGAAAGCTTTTTTTAGACAGTTGCATGAATATTCTCTTTGTAGCAATCTCTTTCTTAATGCATTTGCCTGGTTCTGAAAGTCTAGACCACTTGAACATATTCGGTGAAGCCAAATATATTGGCTTTAGGGAATGCTACATAATAATAGTTTGGGGTGGAAACTTTCTGAATGTAGCAGAGTATTACCAGTGTTAATTTTGGCAGCAAATTTCAATTTAGTTTTAGTCTTAGTCTTAGGACTAAAATGGCATTTTAGTTTTAGTCCCATTTTAGTCTTCTGCAAGTGTTTTAGTTTTAGTCGTATTTAGTCGACTAAAACTCCAGTACATTTTAGTCGACTAAAACATCCTACATTTTAGTCGACTAAAACTAATTTTAGTCATCTATAATCGAATGGGTGTAGTTCAATTGTAATTTGTAATGCATTATTTAAGCATTTCTCTACAATTTCCAAACTCATTATATACTACTGCTGGTCCTGGAGTGAAAAATCGAATATGTTAAATTAACACTGAGTGAAATTAACACTGAGTATTACCTGCTGTAGCCTTTCTATATAAGGTTGTACCTATATAGCCATCATCCTGTCTTAAAATTTGAACATCCAAAATTGTAATCACATGCGGGTCATATTCCATCGTGAATTCCAGTTTGAATGCATTGTGTTGAAGAGTCTGCATGAATTCTTCCCAAAGGGAAGGTGTACCAGTCCAAAGCATTCACGTCTTCAATGTATCGATACCAGAGTAGTATCGAATCCAATAATTTAGTGTATCTCTTTTCTGAAAACAAGGACTGCTTCCACCCCCCCAGGTAAAGGTTGGCATATGAAGGCGCACAACAAGTGCCCATAGCCACCCCCAGCACCTGGAGGTAGTGGGAGCCATCGAAGACAAATACATTGCTGGTAAGAATATTTTCAAGCAAAGACAGGATGAAATGACTATATGCCTATGAATCACAGTCCCGTTCTCTTAAAAATTCACTAATAACTTGTATCCCCTTGTTGTGTGGTATACTACTATACAATACTTTAATATCAATAGCCACCATAATTGTGTTGGCCGCTGTCATAATTCCCTCCAGACATTGGAGTTGGTCCAGGGTATCTCTGATATATGAAGGTAGGGATCTGACATGGGGACGCAGGTAATTGTTTATAAGACAACTCACCAATTCTGTGTGGGATCCAATTCCTGATATTATTGGTCTGCCTGGAGGCTGAGTAGGTTTTTATGTGTTTTTGGTAAGGCATAAATGTGGGTGTTTTTGGATGTTTAACCAAAATTGACTCATAGGTCTCTTTATTTATGATATTCTGATGGTATGCCTCGATCATAGTTATTTTAAATTTAGTCCTGAACCTCTCTACCATATTTTCAGGGATTTCCCTATACCACTCCCTGTTTTTTAGTATGTTTAAACACATAGTTCTTTTTTTGATCTTTACCCATCAAGATGACGTTTCCACCTTTATCTGATGGTTTTATCACCAAATCATTATTTACACTTAGTGAGTGGAGGGCTTCCTTTTGTATTTTAGTTAAATTGCCTGTAGAGTAACCTTGTGTACTTATTTTATGTATTTTTCTACATACTTGTGTAAGAAAAGTCCAAATGTTGGGATTTGTTTGTAATGGGGGAAATTTATCCGTTTTCTTTTATATACTACTGGTTTATCTAAGGGTATAGGTAGAGTGTTGGGAGGTTCAGTCTCTCTATTCAATGCATTTTGAGGGCCTTCGTTCTCGTCTAGGTGATCTATCATATCTTGCAAAGCTCTAAAGTCCTTAACGGTAAAGTCTTTCCACTGATCCAATAATGCCTTATAGTTTTTCTTTTTATTGCGATCCTTATCAAATAGAAATGTATAGGTTGGCTTATGTGCAGAGGTGGACGTATTTTACAATCTCAAAGCAATCTATTTCTTGTACAGGGCAAAATGTAAGACCAAGGTTCAATATTTCTTTTTCAGATGTAGTTAGAGTGTGAGGATAGATTTATAATATTGAATCCTAAATGTTTGGGGCTAGTTTTATCACAAACGAATCTAGATTCACTATTATCTTTTTGGCTTCCTGTGTATTGACTAGTGTCATGGATGTGTCTAAAAAAGTCACCTCATTATCATTATGTGAAGATTGAGTCGTGTGTGTACCGATACCTGATCCAGACGGGTTAGAAGGTAGATTGGAAGATAGTGTATTAGCCAATGCCTGTGAGAAAGAAGATTTGAGTGACCCATCACCTTTTTGGGAAAGACCACCACCCCCATTGGAGGAGGCTGATGGTGTCTCAATCATGCGTTTCTTACCACCACGTTGTGAAGGATTCCCACCACATTTTTTTTGGTCGCTTTTTAGGGTAGTGATTTCTCCAGTGAGATTGATTAGATGCCTGTGAAATGTGAGAGAAATTTGAAGTGTTAGAGGAATCTGACTTAAGTTCATCCTGATCAATGTGATTAGCAGGTTGATTTTGTGCTGCTTTATTAGGGCCGATGGGCGTCTCTGCCCTCCCTAATTCAATTTATATGTTACCTGATTTGAAAAAGCCATTTTGTCTCTCACAAACTTTTGTTCTTTATATTGAATAAGATCAGTTGTAAAGCACTCTAGATGTTCCTGTAGAGTTTTTTGCTTTTCCCCAAAATTAGGGTGGGAACATAAAGCTGGGTTTTGATCATATATTTGCTCTATCTGTTCGTCTAGTTCAGCCATTTCTTATATTCATCTGATGTTAATGCCATCATTTTTTGGGAGCAAGCCAAAAGGTTATCTTCCCATGTGTCTTTGAATTAAGGTGTCTTACCTTTGTGCTTGTCAACAAGGGATTCTCCACCAAGTACTAAGTCATGTTTTTCTAAGGGATCAAATACACTGCTCAAAAAAATTAAAGGAATACTTGCTGGATATCTATACTGATATGGACTGGGTAATGTGTTAGGAACTAAAGGATGCCACATTATTTGATGGAAATGAAAATGATCACCCTACAGTGGGCTGAATTCAAAGACACCCCGAAAATCAAAGAGAAAAAATGATGCAGCAGGATAGTCCATTTTGCTGAAATTTCATTGCAACAACTCAAAATTGTACTCAGTAGTTTGTATGGCCCCACGTGCTTGTATGCATGCCTGACAAAGTGAGGACATGCACGTAATGAGATGACGGATGGTGTTCTGGGGTATTTACTCCTAGATCTGGACCAGGGCATCACTGAGCTCCTGAACAGCCTGAGGTGCAACCTGGCAGCGTCGGATTGACAGCAACATATTATCCCAGAGGTGTTCTATTGGGTTTAGGTCAGACGAGCATGGGGACAATTCAGTGGTATCAATTCCTTCTTCCTCTAGGAACTGGCTGCACACTCTCACCACATAAGGCCTGGGCATTGTCGTGCACGCAGGACCTACTGCACCAGCATAGGGTCTAACAATGGGTCCAAGTACTTCATCTTGATGCCTAATGGAAGTCAGGGTGCCATTGTCTAGCCTGTAGAGGTCTGTGCGTCCCTCCATGGATATGCCTCCCCAGACCATCACTGACCCACCACCAAACTGGTCATGCTGAACGATGTTACAGGCAGCATAATATTCTCCATGGCTTCTCCAGACCCTTTCACATCTGTCACATGTGTTCAGGGTGAACCTACTCTCATCTGTAAAATGCACAGGGCGCCAGTGGCGGACCTGCCAATTCTGGCATTCAATGGCAAATGCCAATCGAGCTCAACGGTGCGGGGCAGTGAGCACAGGGCCCACTAGAGGATGTTGGGCCTTTGGGCCACCCTCATGAAGTCTTTTTCTGATGGTTTGGTCAGAGACATTTACACCAGTGGCCTGCTGGAGGTCATTTTGCAGGGCTCTGGCAGTGCTCATCTTGTTCCTCCTTGCACAAAGGAGCAGATACCGGTCCTGTTGATGGGTTAAGAACCTTCTATGGCCCTGTCCAGCTCTCCTAGAGTAACTGCCTGTCTCCTGGAGTCTACTCCATGCTCTTGAGACTGTGCTAGAAGACACAGCAAACCTTCTGGCAAGGCACGTATTGATGTGCAATTCTGGAGGAGTTGGACTGCCTTTGCAACCTCTATAGGGTCCAAGTATCGCCTCATGCTACCAGTAGTGACACTGACCCAAGGCAAATGCAATACCAGTGAAAAACAGTCAGAAAAGATGAGTAGGGAAAAAAATGTCAGGGGCCTACACCTGCAAAACCATTCCTTCTTTGGAGGTTGTCTCATTGTTGCTATCTAGTTCACCTGTTGTTAATTTAATTAACACCAAAGCAGCTGAAACTTATTAACAACCCCCTCCGCTACCTAATTGACCTAATCAATATCCCAGGAGTTTAACTGACTTGATGCTATACTCTGATTAAAAAGTGTTCCTTTAATTTTTTTAAGCATTGTACTTATTTTACCAACTGTACTGCAACTTAATTTATAGCATTTGTTTTATGTGTTTTTTTTTCTGGATTTTTGGTTGATATTCTGTCTCTATCATTGAAAATACACCTATGGTAAAAATTAGACTTTTTATTTCTTTGTAAGTGGGCAAACTTACAAAATCTGCAAATAATTATTTTCCCCACTGTAATGATTGGTTAGCTGCAATATAATACATTTTTGGTTTAATACCGCTGTAAGCGTATGCATGTCAAATAGGCATGAATGGAACTGCCTGCACGGGAAGGCACAGAACATCTGTCCATCCCATACGGTTAAGTACGTCGGTGTAAATAAGGCCTTATATTTGTCTTTAAAAGGCCATGCAACCCCAAAATGAAAATTTCTGCAATGACTGAATTTAGGCAGTTGAGTCACTCACAAGATTCTTATGGGCTCGTGCAAGTGGATACATTAGAATGTACACTGCAAGAATTCAGCATATTTGCAGGTCCTGGAATCACAGGTGTAGGAGGCCAGCGGCCTTTACAAATGAGTGACAGGCTGACACATGCTGTGTGTGTACACATTTATCTGCACATCCGACTGGTTACACATGTACTTTAACAGATGAGTGGCCATGGACATGAACTGTTCACGTCAAGGGCCATTCATCCAACCCCGTATGCATGTAACCACTTGAGTGTGCAGCTACAGGCATACAGCCGCAGTGTCTGACAGCTTGTCATTGATTGTTACAGGCTGCTGGCTGTGGTTGTATGTCAACACCAGTGACTCTTATATGCAAAAATATGCTAAATTCTTGATTTTTAGGCCTGAATGGTCCATGTGCATGAGCCTTTCATCCGCTGAGGGACCTAATAGTAAGATAATACACCTGAATTTTTACCTCTGCCTACTTAGCACTTAGCAAAGACCGTGCTCATCTTGTTGGGTGGAAACTGTCCAATTTTATGCCTATGACACTGTTGCTTTTATGCTTCCAAGTGTGAGTATTCTGTATTTATCCACAATTAAACCTTTGATTGTCTTTGATATACTGCACAATGAGGCATTGTCTGTTCTCATTCTGATACATGTGACCTGTGGCCAGATTATCCCAAAGGGGCCAACAGGATCCATTCGGTTGTTATCATTGATGAGTAGAAATAAGCCAGAGGATATTGGAATGCTTGTATGACCACCTATGATCTAGTGGTCCATACCTTGGGGTAAAAGGCCCGAGGTGTTGGTGTATCGGTGGAGGATTTTAGTTCACCTGCAGTTCATTTCGCTATGCACCCTGGGTGTATCCTAGAATCTATGGACTTTCACTTTTTGACTTTGCTATTTTGTACTATGGTGTTTGTGAACACTTATGATTTTTTAAGTGCTGCATTCTTTCCTTTTTATATTTTATTTATCGTCACCAACAATATATGCTAACTGCTTTGTAGAGCCTAAGCGCAGGGTTTATTGTTCTTTTTACTTAGCAAAGAAACTTAGTTTAGTGAAGCTGTGTTCATTCAAATCATACAGTCATACAAACAGAAACCTTGTTCTTTTTATACAGTGCATCCAGAAAGTATTCACAGCACTTCACTTTTTCCACATTTTGTTACAGCCTTATTCCAAAATGGATTAAATTAATTATTTTCCTCAAAATTCTACAAACAATTCCCTATAATGACAATGTGAAAGAAGTTTGTTTGAAATATTTGCAAATTTATTAAAAATAGAAAATGAAAAAAATCATGTGTACATAAGTATTCACGGCCTTTGCTCAATACTTTGGTGAAGCACCTTTGGCACAAAATTACAGCCTCAAGTCTTTTTGAGTATGATGCTACGAGCTTGGCATAGCTATTTTTAAAGCAGTTTCTCCCATTCTTCTTTGCAGGACCTCTCAAGCTCCATCAGGTTGGATGGGGAGTGTCAGTGCACAGTCATTTTCTGATCACTCCAGAGATGTTCCATTGGGTTCAGGTCTGGGCTCTGGCTGGGCAACTCAAGGACATTCACAGAGTTGTCCTGTAGCCACTCCTTTGTTATCTTGATTGTGTGCTTAGGATCATTGTTCTGTTGGAAGATGAACCTTCACCCCAGTCTGAGGTCCAGAGCGCAGGTTTTTTTTTTTTATCAAGGATGTCTCTGTACGTTGCTGCATTCATCTTTCACTCAACCCTACTATTTATTATTTATTTCAGGTTCTTATATAGCGCTGTCAATTTACGTAGCGCTTTACATATACATTGCACATTCACATCAGTCCCTGCTCTCAAGGAGCGTACAATCTAAGGTCCCTAACTCACATTCATACATACATAGTAGGGCCAATTTTATACAGGATCCAATTAACCTACCAGCATGTCAAACCCACACAGGCACAGGGAGAACATGCAAACTCCAGGCAGGTAGTGTCGTGGTTGGGATTCGAACCAGTGACCCTCTTGCTGCTAGGTGAAAGTGCTAACCACTACACCACTGTGCCGCCCTAGTCTCCCAGTTCCTGCCGCTGAAAAACATCCCCACAGCATAATGTTGCCACCACCATGGTTCACTGTAGGGATAGTATTGGCCAGGTGATGAGCGGTGCCTGGTTTCCTCCAGACATGACGCTTGCCATTCAGGCCAAAGAGTTCAATCTTTGTTTCATCAGACCAGAGAATTTTATTTCTCATGGTCTGAGAGTCCTTCGGGTGCCTTTTGGCAAACTTCAGCCGGCCTGTCATGTGCTTTTTCCTGAGAAGTGGCTTCAGTCTGGCCACTCTACCATACAGGCCTGATTGGTGGAATGCTGCAGAGATGGTTGTTCTTCTGGAAGGTTCTCCTCTCTTCACAGAAAAATGCTGGAGCTCTGTCAGAGTGACGATCAGGTTCTTAGTCACCTCCCTGACTAAGGCTCTTCTCCCCGATCACTCAGTTTGGCCCAGGTGGCCCACTCTAGGAAGAGTTCTGGTGGTTTCAAACTTCTTCAATGCTGCAGACATTTTTTCTGTACCCTTCCCCAGATCTGTGCTTTGATACAATCCTGTCTTGGAGGTTTACAGACAATTCCTTGGACTTTATTACTTGATTTGTGCTCTGACATGCTCTAGTAACTGTGGGACATTATATAGACAGGTGTGTGTCTTTCCAAATCATGTCCAATCAACTGAATTTACCACAGGTGGACTCCAATCAAGTTGTAGAAACATCTCAAGGATTATCAGTAGAAACAGGATGCACCTGAGCTCAATTTTGAGTGTCATGGCAAAGGCTGTGAATACTTATGTACATGTGATTTTTTTCATTTTTTATTTTTATTAATTTGTGAAGATTTTAAACAAACTTCTTTCAAGTTGTCATTATGGGGTATTGTTTGTAGAATTTTAAGGAAAATAATGAATTTAATCCATTTTGGAATAAGGCTGTAACATAACAAAATGTGGAAAAAGTGAAGCGCTGTGAATACTTTCCGGATGCACTGTATTTCCCTTGAACATGACATGAGTATTCAAAGTGAACACAACTTCAGCTTATTTACTGAGCTAAGCCAAGATTCATTTTGGCAAGTGAATACTCCTTCTGTAAATCAACTTCACCGATGTTTAGCAAAATCAAATGAAAAAATTGGAATAATTCGTTTTTGTTCTTTCTCAGCTAATTTAATTTGAAGCAAAAATATTTTATTCAGCATCTTTGTAAAAAAAAAAATGTATTCTTGTCCATCTTGTAGAAAAGTTTAACTTGCACTGAAAACACTCTCTCAGCTTTTTTTTTGTTTTTCTGCCAAGACACATCATAAGCTTCTCCATTTTTCTTTCATGTGACAGGAACACCCTGCTGGAAACCATATTGCAGGCCTTGGGACAGAAGCAGTACATCTTTGTAATCAGTGGTCTATTGTATATATGATATACTGACATCTGTAACTCTGCATGGCTCTGGCAGTGAGGGGTTAATTGTTTCTTAAAAGATAGTGATATAATGTGAAAATTCTGATGCCATGGTAGACGAGTTAAAGCCAGATGGTACTCGGCATGTTTGCAAGTCCCTCGCCTCATCCATGTTGGGTCTGTGGTGTTTCTGACATTCAGTGTAAAAGTGGCATTTAATTTTAGTTAGAGAGGAAAGGGTAAATGCTACTTATTATATGCTATCTATTGGATGCACATTATTATTATTGAGTTCTGTACTTATGAAGTACAAATATATTATTTAACACTTTACAAAGTAGACAGAACTAGCCCTTGCCACCAAAGGCAGTATGTTAGTTTTCAATGCCAGCAGGACATTTACACACATGGCTTTTAGTGACCGAAGCAAATATAAATTGAAACACCTATGCCCTGCCAAGTATCGCCAATCCCTACTGCTTGTCAACAAAACACATACCTTCCCCTTCTTCTTAATGCTTATCCTTTCCCTTTAACACTTAACTTCTAATCTAAGTCAAAAATTTGCCCCTTAGCCCACAAGTGCACTTCACCAAACTCTTAAACCACTTGACCTCTGGACCAGGCCATTTTCTTGCTAAACATCGCTGTATTACTTTAGCTGACATTGCGCGGTCATGTGACACTATACAGTAATCCCCCGCTCCATCGCGGTTCAGTTTTTGCGGTCCCGGTAATTCGCGTTTATTTTTGTAATGTTATTTTACTATATAAATCATTAAAAATGAAATATTTTTGTGTTTTCCATAGCTCTTGCTATGTCTCTCAGTATCTTTTATGTGTTTAAATGAGTTTCTATTGTTTTAAAAGTGTGTTTAAAGACCTTAAAATGCTTTTACACGTACAGTGACAGTAAAATAAACATGCCTACAATGCATTTTAATAGGGTTTTTCTATTTAGCGGATTTTCACTTTTCGCGGCTGGGTCCGGAACGTAACCCCCGCAATGGAGGGGGGTTTACTGTACCCGCAAAAAATGAATTTAATTTTTCCCACAAATAGAGCTTTCTTTTGGTGGTATTTAATCACCTCTGTGTTTTTTATTTTTTGCGCTATAAACAAAAAAAGACTGACAATTTTGTAAAAGAATAAATAAATAAATTGTTTACTTTCTGCTATAAAACACATCCAATAAAAAAATTTGAAAAATCAAATTTCTTCATACATTTAGGCCAATATGTATTCTGCTACAATTTTTGGTAAAAAAAAAAAAAAATCTGAATAATTACTAGTTTTTTTAAACTAGTAATGGTGGCGATCAGCGACTTTTAGCGGGACTGTGATATTGCAGTGAGCAATCAGACACCAATTGACACTTGAAACTTTGCGGGAACCAGTGAAACAAATGCAGTTATCAGTGCTAAAAGTATGCACTGTCACTGTACTAATGACGTTGGCTAGCAAGGGGTTAAACACCTAGGGTGATCAAAGGGTTAATTGTGTGCCTAGCCAGTGTTTTTGTGTACACGGTGTGCTGCTTTTACAAGGAAAAGAGATGTATTCTAGTCCCTGCTTTGCAGAGACACAGAATCTACCTCTCCCACCTGTCAGAACTGAGATACAGTAAACCCCCCTCCATTGCAGGGGTTACGTTCCGGACCCAGCCGCGAAAAGTGAAAATCTGGGAAATAGAAAAACCCTATTAAAATGCATTGTAGGCATGTTTTTTTTACTGTCACTGTACGTGTAAAAGCATTTTAAGGTCTTTAAACACACTTTTAAAACAATAGAAACTCATTTAAACACATAAAAGATACTGAGAGACATAGCAAGAGCTATGGAAAACACAAAAATATTTAATTTTTAATGATTTATATAGTAAAATAACATTACAAAAAAAAAAACGCAATATACCGGGACCGCAAAAACTGAACCGCGATGGAGTGGGGGTTCACTGTATACCTAATTTACATAATTCTTCTTGTGTATTGCCAATGATCGGCGGGTGCCAGAGGACATCAGACAGTGGGCACCCGCAGACCACCCACACGCTTGCTCCCTGCAGGTGGAAATGCAGAATCACATATAAACTGTATAATAAAATTTTTACAAAAATGTGAGGGGTATACTCACATTTGTGAGATACTGTATACGTGATCATGTGCAGGTGAGCTGCCCTGTAGCAGTTATACTTAACTTATATTTAAGTTATATTTAACTTATATTTAGTTATATTTAAGTGTTTAAATTAACCTCTAATATAAAACTGAAAATTAGTCCTTTTTGAAACCTAATCCCAATAGTTAGTCTAAAGCTTGGGATCGAGTAGGACAGGATCACCAACACTGTCAGGTTTGTATTGCTGTATTTGTTCCTGATTGGGAGAATAGCCTTCTCTTTTTGTCCTGGTGACCATTGTCACCAGAGCTAAAAGCAAAAGACAATTTTAAATTGTTAGCAGAACAGGATTAGAGGGAAATACGGCTGAAACAGATATGTATTGTAGTGACAGATGTCTCATGGGGCTTACCATAACTTTGGATGGATTTCCTCTTGTTGCCTGATTCATTTTGAGACAGGAAGTAAAGGAAAATGTATTTAATGGGACACAGGCAGCAAAAAAAACCTGACAAGAGTCTTTACTATTCCCATCTCTATCCAAAAAAAAAAAAAAAAAAAAAAAGCTTTGGCTTTAGATTTATTTTAATTGTATTACCTTAACCTTACCCTTATATGTAGACCCTAGTCACTAAAATTTCTTATCCATTTTGAAGTATAAGTAATGGCCTTACCCATTCTGCACTTATAATTTTTTTTGTTCTTGTCTGCAGCCCCATTGGGGTGGTTTCTCTTCACCCTTCACAAGAAGTGGGGGAAAATATCCCCAATAGGGAAACCAATGACAATTAAAAACAGAGAAAGGCTCTAAACCCCTATTGCCCAACCTGCGACTCCAGCATCTCAACAGTCTGTAGTGGGATAACATTGTTCTCTACTAGCCTCATGTAACATGTTCCCAATTTCATATCATCTTCTGCAGCATATCCCCAGCCAAAAATGTAGCATGTCCACACTCTTTACCTGACTCATTACCTCTATTAGCTCTGCAGTTTCTGACAGTCCTCTCAAGCATTACATATATTGAACAATATGTGTGGCCCTTTGGTGATGTCAGGGGCTGCATATAAGGCCACCTTTAGTTCATAGGCTGACAAAAACACTGCTCTAAGCCTTCCAGTTCATATCCAAAGTAAAATAAAAAAATAGGTTACAATTGAGCTTTAAATAAATATGTACCAGTATATATATATTTTTAAGTTTTATTTGCTCCAGGAGGCAAATGTTTTTGTCGGGTCAAAATTGGGATTATTGGATCATGAATTTTTTTATCAAATTATATGTGCACAGCACACAGCCAGTATATTGTATGTATTGTCAATTGTGAATGTGAATTGAAAACATTTTTTCTCTTACGTCCTCCGACAGTTGCCGCCTCTTCATATTCGTCACATATGGGGGTATTAGACTTTGCTCCGAAGGAGTAGCTAGGCAACAGAATATGTTAACATTAAAGCTTTTAAAATATCCCACCCTCAAGGGGTGGTCCCCTCAGTCAATACCCTCCTACTTCCTGCAACCATATCTCAGTTTCAATGTCTAGCTTGTCAGGAGTGGCTGGCTCTCTCTGTGCTGGGGCTTTGTGCCCCAGACTCTTTCTTCTTTTTTGATTTTTGTTTGAGTTTTCTCTCTACCTTTACTTAGCTGTTCTTTTTGTCAGCATTAGTTAGTTCTTCGGATGAAGAGGATCATGCGGGCTGGGTCTCGGGCTGATCCCCCTGGTCGCAGGTCGTGGGTCAGTGTTTTCCCAGCCTGCCATCGAGCGTTCAGCCAGGTAACGCTCCTGGCACAGTGAACGACCCATCCCTGTTCGGTGCAGGGATGATTGGTGAGGTGGCTACCTCACTGGACGCTGTGAGGTTTCTTAACCCTCATTCTGTGCGTCTTGTATGCGACTCTCCCTGCCTCATGTGCAGCGGCTTGTTCGCCTGTGCGGGTCCCCCACGCCATTGTGAGGTAAGTGTATCTATGTGGGGACCTGTCTGTCTGGGGGGGTGTCAGTCTGGGACTGTGTAACCTGCCTCTGTTCTCACTGTTTGTCTCCCTATCACTCGGCTGCATGCTGCGGGCTGCAAGGGGGGGGGAGCTGTGTGACACTATCTGTGTCAGCTTTGTCAGTGTGAGAAGCTGTGTGCTGTGGGGCATGTTTTGTGACATGTTTGGGCACTGTACAGCGATCGCTGCGGCGATCTAACATGTTTTTTTATACATGGATAACATGTGTGCATTACTGTACTGTGGAGCGGCGGTTTCGGCGCCAAACGGCGCCATTCTGCCTACACTCGCTCCGGCCGCATGTTCTACATGCATGGCGGCCATTTTCTTGTAGCCTCCTATAGGCTTTAATAGAGCGCCCTGGCCGCATCACTTCCTCTTCTCCAGGATACACCGATCGAGACAGCAGCAGCGGCGAGGGTCTCCTCAGGTTATATCCTTCTTATCCATTGCCTGTGTCAGTTTTATTGTCCCTGTGGGGGTCTCATTGTGCTTGTGTGTGGTGCGGTGGGCTGCGCTCGCCGCGCTTGTCAAAGGGGCAGTTAACCCTTTATTATCCGGCATTTGATATTGGGGCAATGGATTCTCAGGAGGGCAAACCATCCTGCTTTACAGTCGCTGGCTTTGACGGCCTGGCTGTTGAGACCGAGGTCCTGAAGGAGAAGGGTCTCTCCCCAGAGGTCGTTCATACCTTGATCAACGCGAGGAAGTCTTCCTCGGGGAAGGTTTATTACCGTACTTGGAAGGCCTATTTTGCCTGGTGTGAGTCCAGGGGGTTTTCACCCCGCACGTACTCGGTTTCCCGAGTGCTGTCCTTCCTTCAAACGGGTGTCGATCAGCGTTTGGCGCTGGCTATGATAAAGGGTCAGGTGTCTGCGCTGGCCGTTCTGTTTCAACGTCCCGTGGCTTCCAACTCCTTGGTTGGCACTTTTGTTCAGGGAGTGCGGCATCTGGTTCCTCCTAGGAGGGATCCTCTGCCCCCTTGGGACTTGAATCTCGTTCTATCTGTGTTACAACGTGCTCCTTTTGAACAGATCAGGGAGATCTCGTTGTCTATGTTGTCCGAAAAGGTCGCCTTTTTGGTTGCGATCACTTCGGCTCGCAGAGTGTCGGAGCTGGCGGCTTTGTCCTGCAAGTCTCCGTATCTGGTTGTTCATTTGGATAAGGTGGTCTTGCGACCTAATCCTTCTTTTCTTCCGAAGCGAGTTTCGGAATTCCATCTTAATGAAGATATTGTCTTGCCTTCGCTGTGCGCGAAGCCTAAACATCCAAAGGAGGTGAGACTACATTCTTTGGATGTTGTTCGGGCGATAAGGGTTTACCTTAAATCGACTGAGTCCTTTCGAAAGACGGACTCCTTGTTTGTTCTTCCAGAGGGTCCTCGGAAGGGCATGGCGGCGTCGGCCTCTACCATCGCCAAATGGATCAGGCAGACCATTGAACAGGCCTATGCTTTGCAGGGGAAGGTTCCCCCTGTGCCTGTGAAGGCGCACTCTACTAGATCTCTGAGTACGTCTTGGGCCTGTCGTCATGGGGCTTCTGTAGCCCAGGTGTGTAAGGCGGCGACCTGGTCGACCGTGCACACTTTCACAAAATTCTACAAAGTAGATGTTCAGGCATCGGCGGATGCTTCCTTTGGCCGCAAGGTTCTTAGTGCGGCAATTCCCTAGGGTCCCTTGTTGGGGACCTCTGGCTGTTGGGATAAGTTTTTTATCCCCTGGTTCTTTGTCTTTTCCTGGGTTGTTGCTCCTGCTGAGCAATTGTTTTTCCTGTAGCCCAGCTGGTTTCCTTCCTTTGGTAAGGTTCCTTTCTTTGAGACTGCGTTGCCTTTCGGCGCGGATGCGTTTCCCACCCCTCATGTTTGCACTGCTTTGGGACGTCCCCATATGTGACGAATATGAAGAGGCGGCGACTGTCGGAGGACGTAAGAGAAAACGGAATTTTTGTAAAATCTTACCTGTAAAATTCCTTTCTCTGAGTCCTCCGACAGTCGCCGCCCCCGCCCCTCTTTTGGGGTTTGGTTGTATACTCTACTGCTATTCCACTGAAACTGAGATATGGTTGCAGGAAGTAGGAGGGTATTGACTGAGGGGACCACCCCTTGAGGGTGGGATATGTTAAAAGCTTTAATGTTAACATATTCTGTTGCCTAGCTACTCCTTCGGAGCAAAGTCTAATACCCCCATATGTGACGAATATGAAGAGGCGGCGACTGTCAGAGGACTC
>NC_138768.1:360965672-361030672 GCF_965119305.1 Pelophylax lessonae
GAAAGGAGGGTAACACCACCCCTGCGCTACTGAAATTCTAAGAAAAATAATCAGTTTTTTTTTCTGGTTCTGGACATGCTACAGAGCTGAAACTTCACAGGTACACTTTATAGACCCCCAGACACTAAATCCAAAGAAATCTCTTTTTTTTTTTTCAATAATTTTTTCAATTATTGGCTCTCTATCAAAAACGACAATTTTTAAGAACTTTTTTTTGCCTGATTCATAGTCCCTGGGGCATGACCCAGAACCCTAGGCACTTTTAGGGGCATTTATTGGGTTTTAGGGCTTCAAAATTGTGTTTTTTGATTCCCGAAATTCGGGTCCCATTGATTCCAATGGGGTTCTGGATGCCAACCGAACTTTCGGGAAATTCGGGTGTTCTAGTCGAACCAAACTTTTCAAAAGTTCGATCATCCCTAGTGACAACCATAAAATGTTTAATTTCCCATCACAGTCTGTTTCAACTACAAAAGCCACTGGATCAAATGGAGGGGAAACAGATAACAATAAAAACCTTCCACACTCACTTCCACATTCCATCCAAATGAAAAGAAAAAACATTTTGTCTTCAGATATGCTTGTACCTTCTTCTTTATTAGCCTAAAGCAGTCTGGGCACAAAATAAAGCAGCAGCACAACTCTATAATTAATTCATTTAGTTTATGCACCTGATAAAGGGCTTCTGTCCAAAAGGGACTTGTATCACATCATTGTGAACATGTGCAGGAAGAAATGCTCCCACAGGAAATTAAATTGGTATTCTTCAAAGCTGTAAACAACTATTAATAACATAATGTGCATAATAAGGTATATAAAATCAGCTGCAGCTTCTTTATTATATAAAATATACATTTTTACTAAGCAGAGGGAAAGAGCTAGTTAAAACTATCTGGCTTTTAGATATATATATATTTTTATTTAAATAGTTTATCTTAAAGTGTATCTGAAAGCAAAAATGTCTTTTTCGCTTTTGATAGAGTAGTGAAGGGCTAAACCATCTTTAAAAGTGTTTGTAAACCTCTGAAATGAAAAATAAACATAGTATACCCCTGTATAATGTGCACTTGCCTCAATCCAAAGCACCTAGTGTGATTTATGTCTCCTCTCTCTGTTCTCTGCATTAGTCACTTTTAAGAGGTTATCCTGATGTTACCGAATCTCAGGAGATATCCCTGCCCCCCCCCTCCCCCCCAGCACACAGAAGGTGAATGAAAGCCTCAGCTGGGCATGTTTCTCTATGATCCTGGGAAGAGGGGATGTGTGTCCTTTCTCACCACTCAACACTCCTCTCTGTGTTGTGCAGTGTGGGACGTCAGATCCCCGACCCTTCCTCTGGAAACTGAAAAAAAGCATTTGATCTGTGTGTTATAGAAGATCTGTAAAGGAGAGAGGGCTGCAGACAGACAGGTGCACCTTATGTAGGCAGTGCCATCTTAAGAGCATTAAAGAGCCCCGGGCAATTCAGTGCACTGGGGCCCTGCC
Organism: Pelophylax lessonae; assembly: GCF_965119305.1. Lineage (NCBI taxonomy): Eukaryota > Metazoa > Chordata > Amphibia > Anura > Ranidae > Pelophylax > Pelophylax lessonae. Next base: position 360,967,158 of record NC_138768.1, read on the forward strand.
TACACAATCACCCACTAGAATAAAATTGAAAATTATCGATAAGGCGATATTTATTGGTACAGCAGTGCAAGGCTAATGACAGCTTCCAAGTTCGGCGACTGGGTCCAGTGAACACACACACGGAGGGAAGACAGACTCGACTGTCCTGTGTGTGCCTGTTCCCGTGGATCGCCCAAGTGCCCTGACAGCAGCGCAGGGCCAACAGGCACTTGCCACCTGCTAAGTTCGGCGACAGAATTCACACGGGAATCTGGACTAATGCTTGGCTGGGGTTGGGTCACTGGGCAGCTGGGGCCCCCAGGCCAAGTGGGGCACCCAGGCAACTGCCCAGCATGCCCATTCGGTAAGATGGCCCTGTATGTAGGAGGATTTGCTTAAGGCTTGTCACTTCATGGGTATATGTAGGGGTTCACAACCACTTTACAACAAACCAAAAATGACAAGAAAGAATGCATTGTAACCCACCATGTGCAGAACGAAAAAATTAGTTTAGTTTTGGATACATTTTTTACGTTACTAATTTTGTTTTGTGGATTCGTTTTGGAATTAGTTTAGTTTTGTTTATTCATTTTCTAATGAATTCCACATTTTCAGAACAATTCAAATTAGAATTGGGGAAAAATATATTGATCGATCCGAATTCTGTGTGAAGAATAGCTGGATGTTTAGGAGCAGGCTGGGAAGCCAGCCACTGCATCTTTAACAACTGATAACTCATCACTAAAAAATAGAAGAAAAAACAGTGTAGGGTTCCCCCCTCCCCCCATCCTTACAAGGCTCTTCGGGTCTGGTATGGTTTTTAAAGAAAACCAACATTTTTAAAAAGTCGTGGGGTTGCCCCCAAAATCCATACCAGACCCTTATCCAAGCATGCAGCCCAGCAGGTCAGGAAAGGGAGGTGGATGAGTGTGCCCTAAGCATAACTCCCCCCGTAAGCACCTTGTCCCCAGTCCTGAAAAAAAAAAAAAGAAGAGGTCCGCACCTGAAGAAGGCTCCCACCACCTGACAGCTTCCCCGTCTGACAGTCCTCAAATAACTAAGGGGTGGGGCCATCGGGTGACCCCACCCCCTTGTGAAGTCATCAACTGGGGCATGCTGGGTGGATGACATCACAAGGGGTGAGGTTACCTGGTGACATCTTGGGTGGCACCGCTCCTTAGCTATTTACGACCTGTCTGACAGCAGAGCTGTCAGACGGTGAGAGCCTTCGTCAGGTGCAGACCTCTTCTTTTTTTTCCCTTGGGGTCGGTGGAAGATTTCATCGTGATTGACGCTGGATCTACACTGAGGAACATTGTTTTTGTTTTTTGTTTTTAATAAAGGAATTGTCAAAAATTTACTCTGTTTTTAATTATTTTGACACTATTGTGGTGAATAAGTAGGGGAACAATGTACCCCATACGCATTCACAGGGGGGGGGGCTGGAACTGGGGGCTCCCTTGTCAAATGGGGCTTCCAGATTACGATAAGCCCCCCGTCTGCAGACCCCACAACCATCGGCCAGGGTTGTGGGGAAGGGCCCTTGTCCTCATCAACATGGGGGCAAGGTGAATTAGGGGGACGCCCCCTTTAACCCAAAGCACCCCCATATTGAAGGGTTGTGGCCTGGTATGGTTCAGGAATGGGGGGGGGGTGCTCACAAGTCCCCCCCCCTCTTTCCTAGCCTACTGGCTGCATGCTCAGATCAGGGTCTGGTATGGATTTTTAGGGGGGACACCACGCCCTTTTTTCCTAAATATTTGGCGTGGAGTTCCCCTTAAATTCCATACCAAACCAAAAGGGCCTGGTATGGATAGGGGGGAGGGACCCCATGCCTTTTTTTTCCTTTATTTTTCATTGCCAACATTCTTATGTTTACATTCAGCTGTCAGTGGGGAAACTCGCTGACAGCTGATAAGTAATCTGTTGTTAAGGACGTGACGGCCAGCTATTCTTCACACAGAAGTCAGATCGGTTGATACATTTTTAACCAATTTGAATCCTTCTGAAAATTTGAAATATGTTAGAAAACAAATAAACAAAACAAATATTAACGAAATTCGTAACTATTGTTATTCGGAAATTTAGATACATCCAAATCTCCGAATAACCAAAAATTTGTTTGAATTTAGATTAGGACCCAAACAAATTGTACTTGCCTACTGTGAAGCCCCTTTACTATCAGATGATTATCATTAATCTACAGTTATAGTTCTCTGTGATGTATTCTGTTGTACATTGTACAACTAATGTTTTTGTATTGTCCCATAAAGAGCACAATACTCTGTATGTTAGATTATCGTACAGATGGTAAGGAATTATGAGATGTTTGTAGGTTACCAAAAACAAGTAAAGCCTGGTACACACTATGAAAAAAAGAAAAACAGAACATTCTGCCATCTAATGTTGTTTCCTGTTTTAGACCTTGACATGCAATACAAGAGAGAGAGAGAGAAGAGACAGAAAGACAGACAGTGCATTTGTAGATTTATTTATACATTTTTTTGTACTGCAATGTCATAGTTTTTTGCTGAATATGTTTTGCTTTTGTTACACAAAGGAGAATATGGGTGTAAGCTTCCTCTCTATTGATTGTATATTTTACAGAACACTCCTGTATTGATTCCAGTGGCCCTGCTAGACCACAAAATTGTTCTTCCCTTTTGCAGGCACCAAATAATGGTCAATATTCTTGTTCTAAGGCAGCAGTTTACAATGTTGTTAAATAATTCAATTCTCTCCATCTACTTTCATCTCTTTCTTTTTATGAGACTCATTGGCTCTGATCAAAAATATACATTTTCAGACATCATGTGAAATGAAGCTGCACAAAGTAACGTGCAATCCTTTCTTTTCCTTTCATATAGTGTGAGATACAACGTTATTTTTATATTTGTCATTACAGTATGAGATGATTGAAACATTTTTTTACTAAAGCTTGCCATAGACGGTTTGAATATCGGCTGGTTCAGCAGGCACCAGATGAGATTCAAACCATGTATGGGCAGGCTGAATGTACCCAAGTTGATCGCTCGATCAACTTAGGTACAACCAGCCTATCGTATTATACATGTGATTTATGCTAGTGGCTGTTTAGGCAGGGTAAGCAATGCAATCTGGGTAAAAATAATGACTTTAGGGAATATGGAAACATTTGGAATTTACGGAGCTGCCACATTTATTGGAAAATTAATTTCAAACCCTTAGTCCTTATTAACATTTTCCTTTGATTCATCCTCAGCAACAAGAAGTAAAGGGCAGGCAGCAAAGAATTAAGCATTGACACTCACCAACACCCATCCACCATTTTCCTACCTTTTCCAGTAACAACCTTCTAGTGTTAGGGTTTTGCTAATAGGGAAGAAGAAAAAAAATGTCATAACCCCCCCCCCCATACTAAGCGCCTGTATGTGAGCTTTGCACTTTATCTGCTTGCATACAAGCTGGCTAACAGCTCTCTTCCTCTAGTTTGTGGTCTGGGCAGGTCCCACATTAACATTTCCCCTGCAATTGCCTGTTCTTAAAAAGCAAAAATAAAAAAAGAAGGGTGACATAACCCTGCCTCACCTTTGTCTCCTGGGATAGCTGGGTGCTCAAAACTCCACTAGAATATGCTCTGTTCCTGTGAGATATTAAGTGCCCAGCTATCCCAGAAGTCAGCAGTGAGATATGGTGATATCTATCATGCCTCCCTTATGCTTCAGAACCTGGGACCAAGGTACATTTTCATTTATTTTCACATTTTGCAGGTGATTTTATTTGACTTTGAGGAGTGGGGGGCTTTGAATAATCAAAAAAAAAAAGGTCTGTGAAAAAACAGTTGCAGCTAGCAAAACCTCAGGAAGCATGAAAAAAAAAAAACCAGGAAATATGCAACTCGTGAGCACCATCGTGCATCGTGGAAAGGGACAGATTGTGAAGAAAACATAGGACATCAGCAGCATCAAGATGCAACAAAAGATGAAAAGAGGTAAAACTCTTCCCTCCCCCACCCCCACATTCTCTAAGATTAGTGTTGGGCGAGCTGTTCCAATCGATCATAAGTTCGGCCTGAACTTCGCCCGTTCGGCAAACATCCAAATTTGGGGGGCGCTTGGCGGGATGTTGAGTGCATTCTAAGCCCTGACTGGCTGAAGCATTGCACCTGACTGCTGTCCAGGTACAAGGCTTTGCCCAATCAAGGCATAGTGAATAGCTGGTTGTTAAGGAGTGGGCCAGGAAACAGGCCGCAGTGTCCTTTACAATGGATGAGTCATCAGCTGTCAATGGGCTTCCCCGCTGACAGCTGAATGAAAAAAATAACTGGAAAAATGGAAATGGAAATGGAGAAGTGTAAAAAAAAATGGCGTGCGGTTCCTCCCAAAAAAGCTTACCAGACCCTTATTCGAGCATGCAGCCTGTCAGACCAGGAAAGGTGGGGGGGACAAGCAATCCCACTCATCATACCAGGGCAGTAAGGATCCTCATCATACCAGACCACATGCCCTCAACAAAGGAAGGGGGGGTTTGCGCAGGGGGGGCTCTGCCTTCCCCCCAAAGCACCTTGTCCCCATTTTGATGGGGACAAGGGACTCTTCCTCACAAACCTGGGCTGTGGTTGTGGGGATCTGCGGGCAGGAGGCTTATTGGCTTATTGGAATCTGGAAGCCCTCTTTAACAAGGGCCGCTCAGATTCCGCCCCCCCCAATGAGAATGAGCATAGGGTACATTGTACCCCTACTCATTCACCCAAAAAAGTGTAAAAAAAGAAATAAAACACACACAGTTTTTGACAATTCCTTTATTAAAAATAAAAAAAAATATCCCCCTGTGTAGATCAATCATCAATCGTGACGCTCGCCACAACGTCAGACCTGAAAAAAGAAAAAAAAGCTCTGCTTGCGATGAAGGCTAAATTGACAAATGCCTTCTCCGCCATTTGACAGTTCTTAAATAGGTAAGGGGCAGGGCCCCCTGCGGAAATCACCTGGTGGCACCTCCCCATGTGACGTCACCGACCCAGAATGCACTGATAGGTCACATTTTTGCATTGATACATGTCCTCCAGGGCAGTACCTGGGCCCCCATACCCTTTTTTATGGCCAATAACTTGCATATAAGTCTTCAAAATGGGGACTTTTGATTTTTCAAGTTCAGGTCCCATAGATGTTAATAGAGTTTGCGGCTGGAGTCCAAACTTTTTACATGTTCATGCAACATTATCTAAAATACACAACATTTTGCTACCTACAGGTCAATCATTAAGGTTTTACGTTTACGTTTTAAGAAACCTTACAGTGCCTACAACTCCAATAGTTCCCTTATGGCCCTTCTAGGCCAGCTGACCTAAGTTCAGAGCACTATGCAGAGCCCTATGGGTACTAGTGCGTATTCCAGAATTATTTTGTCTGGTCCTTGAACCACAAACGGGCAGAATTTGCTTCGAACCCATTGTAGCAATGAACTTGAACCTGATTCAACATATTATATATATATAACAATATGTAACTATAAAGTCAAGACTGTAATTGAAAAAGGCTGCATGTCTGTTTATAGTGAGAACATGTGCAGTGCAGAATGACTCCTTCTTGAACAGCACCAGTTTAAACAGTGGGTGTGCTGGCATCAGTGGTAGAAAGGGCTCCAAAGGAGCTTGCAATGTTGCTATATGGTGAGGTGGGGGTGGTACTGAAATCTCTCTTTCTTTACTCCTGGAGTCCCCTTAAGTAGCTGGTGTCTGTATTATTGGCATACTAAGGGGTATATACAGGACTGGATTCCTCAGTAGGTCACACAGGTCATGGCCTAGGGTGGCATGACTGCCAGGGGTGGCACCTAGCCACCCAGGCCTCCTGACCTATATTATGTTAGCGCTCTACTTAAAACCTGACACAACCAAAACCAGCCAAACCACATACCCCCTTTTTTCTACAACCTTTCATGTAAATTTGCTGCTCGTCACCAGCCTAACCAGAACTTCAATCTGTAATGTTCTGGTACCTTTGGGTACCCTAATTACTCTTTCATAAGTGTATGCGCCCCACCATTCTCTTTTGGTAAGGTGCGCATACACCTTTAAGACTGATGCTGTCATCACTGAGCGCCGGACTGGATGGCTATTTAGATCGCCGGCTCTCACTCACATGTGTTCGTTCAAACTGCTTTGTGCCTTGATGCTAACCTGTCTTGAAGCTCACATGCTTGCAAGCATACCTCGCTGTCGGAACCACGCTGCGCTGATCCCTGTATCCCGCTACCGGATCATCCGCTCTTGCCGAACCTCTCCTCTGCTACATTGCTATTAGTGATAAGTACCCCACAGGGGAAACCTCTATAGCCTTTATACTAAAGCTTACACTGTCTAGCTCTGCATACTAAGGACTGTTACTACATCTGCATTATCTAAGATTGCTGGCTCTTGAGCCTACTACCACCTGTTCTTGCACTGGGTTGATCTCTCTTGTATGTCCACCTGCTACTCTGTCATCTACTACCATACATGATTGCTAAACCTATCTGCATCCCATCTGCTGCTATCTTACTTTCAGGAACATTTCCTTTCAAGTGTCTGTCATCTACCATCTCTACCCAACCTGTCTCTTCAGTCTATCATCACTGTGTTACTATATACATAAGTCACTCTAGGAAACATCTTATTGAGTGTGTGTATTTTCTTGCTGAATTGAGATCATCCACACATGATGAGTCATTGAGAGTTGGGAATGCTGTCTCAGCGTTTCTCTACATGACTACTGAATTGGAATATTTCTGCAGCTGAAAATCCACATCATACGTAAAACGCAGGAGCGTTACACAATCTGCCTTCAGCTTCTCTCATTACCCATATAGGTGACCGGAGAGGTAAGAGAAGTAACTAAAAAATAAAAAGAATAAGTATTTTTAGGTATCACAAATCACTTTAAAATTGGTTTTCCTGCCATATCAGTATAAGGAGTGTTTTAAATAGTTTGTGTGCCATAGATTTAAAATTCCCTGATGAAACCATATGACACTGTGATGTAATGTGTAGGGAGGAGCCGCTGACGTCAAACCTCACAGACTGGAAGTGACCGGACTGCTATTCTAAATGTTTCCAAAGCTTGTAAGAACCTTAAGGGGGCAATGCATGTGTATATGCTGCAGTGCACCAGGATATATGCACTTTTTAAGTTTAGTGCATTTTTAAGTTTTAATAAAAATAGCAGCAAAGAGGCAGAGAGCACTATGAATGTTCTTCTTTTTTGAGCTTCTCACATACATTTACCTGATGATTATCCCGGATGAATGTGGATTGAGAGTGACCTGGAATCCATAAAACAGGCCATGTGTCCTATGTATGCTCTTCTTGGGGAGAGAAGCACAAGGTAGCTGACCTAGGGACTAGGGCTAAACAATACACTCTATAAGCCCTGGGTATATACTGGCAAAGTGTAGACAATATTAGACTGTTTTATCTGTTATTGAACTCTGTATACATTGTTCTGCTAGATATCATCTGTTATTAGAAGCAAACAGGGAATTTGTAAATGGCCAATAGATTTCACAATTGGTAATATGGAAAATAATTTCCTTTCTCTTCCTCTCTGTCTTGTTCATGTGAAAGCTATTAGGCCACATGCACACTGGACGTTATCAAAACTCCAGTAGAAAGCTGTAGCTGTAGAAGGGGTTTTTCAGCTTTTTTGCGGTAGCATTTTTCAGCGTTTTTTAGCTTTCTTTAGCCGTAGCGTTTTTTTAGCTATATTTAGCAAAACTATACTCCCACAAATGCTTATGGCTCCAAAACGTAGAAAAACGCAGAATAGCCACATTTTTTGGCGTTTGTTTATACAGCTGAAAAACTCCTCTTCAAACCCACTAGTTCTGGGGGGTTTTTCCAGCCAGAAAATGCCCCTACCAAAAACTGCTGCTAACAGCCTATGCGTGCATGGACACATAGGATAACATGCTGGGGAGTTTACTGGCTGTAGAAAAAAATGTCTGACTCCAAAAACAGCAGCTGTAAAAATATCCAGTGTGCATGAAGCCTAATAGAACTCAATATAACTGGATAAACAGTATATAACTTGAGAGATACTCCCTGATCTACTGTGTGTGTGATCATCCTAATATACCGCATGAAGCTCATCTTTAACCACTTCCATACCGCGTCATGTAAAATGACGTCGGCAAAGTGGTTGTGAGGATCCGGGCCGCCGTCATATGACGTTGCCCGGATCTCCCCTCTACTGCGCGCCCCCGGGGGCGCGCAGCGCGGCGATCGGGGGTGAGGCTCATCCCTCGGACATAGCCCATCCCTGATCAAGGTAAACAGCCAATAGAAATTGGCTGTTTACCACGTGATCGGCTGTGTCAATCACAGCCGATCACATGAGCGGCTCCAGCACGAGCCGCTCGTTCTCTCTGCAATGCGCGCCCCCGGGGGCGCGCAGAGCAGCGATCGGGGACGAGGCTCGTCCCTCGGACAGAGTCGATCCCCGATCTAGGTAAAGAGCCAATGAAATTGGCTCTTTACCACGTGACCGGCTGTGTCCAATCACAGCCGGTCACAAATGTCAACAGAGAACACGGTAACTAGCTGTCACCGTGTTCTCCTCCTCACACACTGATCCTGTGTGAGGAAGAGAGTGTGGTAACAGCTAGTTACCAATCATAGTGCACCCCAAACACACTGATTGCCCCCCCCCCCAATAAAGAGCACCTGTCACTAGCCCATCAAAGTACCCGAGTACCTGTCACCAGCCCATCAGGTACTCAGATGACAGGTACTCGGGTACTCTGATGGGCTGGTGACAGGTATTTGGGTACTCTGATGACAGGTACTGGGGTACTCTGATAACAGGTACTCGGGTACTCTGATGACGGGTACGCAGGTACTCTGATGACGGGTACTCGGGTACTCTGATGACGGGTACTCGGGTACTCTGATGACAGGTACTCGGGTACTCTGATGACGGGTACTCGGGTACTCTGATAACAGGTACTCGGGTACTCTGATGACGGGTACTCGGGTACTCTGATGACAGGTACTCAGGTACTCTGATGACAGGTACTCGGTACTCTGATGACAGGTACTCAGGTACTCTGATGACAGGTACTCGGGTGCTCTGATGACAGGTACTCGGGTACTCTGATGACGGGTACTCGGGGTACTCTGATGACAGGTACTCGGGTACTCTGATGACGGGTACTCGGGGTACTCTGATGACAGGTACTCGGGTACTCTGATGACAGGTACTCGGGTACTTTGAGTACCTGTCAACGGAGTACCCGTCATCAGAGTACCTGAGTACCTGTCACCTACCCATCAGAGTACCCGAGTACCTTCCACCTGCTCATCAGAGTACCTGACGCCTGAAGTACCCGAGTACTTGCCGCCTGCTCATCAGTACCCATCACTACTCATCAGTACTCATCAGTACCTATCACGTATCAGTACTGATCATCAGTACCTATCAGTACAGTATCACCTATCAGTATCAGTACTACTCATCAGTACTTATCACCTGCCTGTCACCTGCCCATCAGAGTATCCGAGTACCTGTCACCTGCCTATCGGAGTACTCGAGTACCTGCCACTTGCTCATCAGTACCAGAGTACCTGTCACCTGCCCAACAAAGTACCTGAGTACCTATCACCCTTCATACAGCCACCATGTCCAAGTCCAAAAAGGTTTATGTACATCCTCCGTTTAAACCTAAATACCGGTGTTATGGCAGCAGATAGCTGCCATAACCCTGGTATTTTTTTAAACGGTGGACGGTTGGCTTTCCGATAAGGGTGGTCCCAGCGGCGGATTCGCCGTGGGATCACCCTTCCGGGATGGCGGAAGAGGCGCCCCCCCCTCCCGCCACGTTCCGGTCCTTTTCCCCGCTTACCGGACCCGCCGGCAGCGGGGAAAACGATCCGGTCCCAGATCCTCACAGACAGGATGTCGAGTGAGGGCAAGCTTGCCCTCACTTGACTCTATGGTCTTGGAGGACCAGAGCTACGGAAAATGTTGTTGCCTAGCAACCGGTTTAAAGGTCCTTTTTTTTTTTCATTTTATATAATAATTTTTTTTTTTTTCTATCTTTTAGTGTACTTGTGAGATCTGAGGACTTTTTGACCCCAGATCTCACAAAAAAGAGGTCCTGTCGTGCCTATTTCTATTACGAGGAATGTTTACATTCCTTTTAATAGAAATAAAAATGATCAATTTTTTTTTTTTTAAACGGTGTAAAAATAAAAAATAATAAATAAAATAAATAGTAAAAAAAAAAAAAATTAAAGCGCCCTGTCCCCATGAGCTCGCGCGCAGAAGCGAACGCATACAGAAACCCCGCCCACATATGTAAACGGTGTTCAAACCACACATGTGAGGTATTGCCGCGATCGTTAGAGCAAGGGGAATAATTTGAGCCCTAGACCTCCTCTGTAACTCAAAGATGGCAACCTGTAGAAATTTTTAAATTGTCGCCTATGGGGATTTTTAAGTGCCAAAGTTTGTCGCCATTCCGTGAGCGTGCGCAATTTTAAAACATGACATGTTGGGTATCTATTTACTCGGCGTAACATTATCTTTCACATTATGGAAAAAAATTGGGCTAACTTTACTGGTTTCTTATTTTTTAATTAAAAAAAGTGAATTTTTTCCAAAAAAATTACGTTTGGAAGACCGCTGCGTAAATACGGTGTGATAAAAAATATTGCAATAATCTCCATTTTATTCTCTAGGGTCTCTGCTAAAAAAATATATAATGTTTGGGGGTTCTAAGCAGTTTTCTAGCAAAACAACTGATTTTAGCTTGTAAACACCAAATGTCAAAAATAGGCCTAGGCAAGTGGCTAGGATGCATGATGATGCTCCTTGGATGTTGGGCCCCTCTATATGGCTAGGCTGTGAAAAAGTCTCACACATGTGGTATTGCCATACTCAGGAGGAGTGGCAGAATGTATTTTGGGGTGTCATTTTTGCTGTGTACATGCTATGTGTTAAGAATATCCTATAAATTGACAACTTTGTGTAAAAAAAAAAAAGTTTTCATTTTTTTCCCACATTTTCCAAAAACCTGTGGAAAAAAATGATATGTTCAAACGACCCATAATGCCTCATAGAATATACGTTGGAGTGTTTGCTTTCCAAAATGGGGTCATTTTGTGGACTTTTCCATTGTATTGGTGCTCTAGGGCCTTGAAAATTGTGATAGGTAGTAAGAAAGTTTTATGTGTATTTATGCTCCTAGAACGCCTGAAGGTGCTTCTTGGACGTGGAGTCTCTTTTTGTGGCCAGGCTGTGTAAAAGTCTCACACATGTGGTATCGCCATACTCGGAAGGAGTAGCAGAATGTATTTTTGGGTGTAATTTTTGCTGTGTACATGCTATGTGTTAGAAATAGCTTATAAATTGACAACTTTGTGGGAAAAAAAAGAAAAAAAATTTTTTTCTTCATTTTCCCAAGAATTGTGGGAAAAAATTACAACTTCAAAAAACCCACCATGCCTCTTACTAAATACCTTGGACTGTCTACTTTACAAAAAGGGTTCATTTGGGGCGGTATTTGTACTGTCCTGACATTTCAGGGCCTCAAGAAAGGAGATAGGCCGTCAGTACATCTGGTGTGATCAATTTTCAGTAATTGGTACCATAGCTTCTAGACTCAATAACTTTCACACAGACTAAATAATATACACTAATTTGGGTTAATTTTACCAGAGACATGTAGCAGTATACATTTTGGCCCAAATGTATGAAGAAAAATTAATTTTTTGCAAAATTTTATAATTGAAACTAAAAAAAAGTTTTTTTTTTTTCAAAATTTTTGCTCTTTTTTTGCATATATCACGAAAAAAAAAAACCCCAGTTGTGATCAAATACCACCAAAAGAAAGCTCTATTTGTGTGAAAAAAATGATAAAAATTTTGTTTGGTTACAGTGTAGCATGACTAAGCAATTGTCATTCAAAGTGTGAGAGTACTGAAAGCTGAAAATTGGTCTGGGCAGGAAGGGTGTCTAACTGCTCTGTATGAAAGTGGTTAAGGAAAACACATGGGATCTCCTTTGGGAAGAAGCACAATAACCTAGTGATAACAGATTAAGGGAAAACTATCCTTTTAATAATTCATACAACCTTGTAAATAAAGTTTGTTTGTAGACAAATCTAATGGTTCCCTAACCAATATACTGAGATAGCACTACAAGACAAGTTGTTCTGTCGTCTTCCATATGTTGATGTCCCAAGATTTCTACACTTTAATTGGTTCCCCGCAGAATAACGCTTTCAAACATATGGTCTGTAGAATGCTGAATATGCTTTTGTTACTCAGTACTTTAGGTGGCACTAGCTTCTTCACAATTATGAGGGGATCAGTGAGAAGACATAACACTCTTGAGTTGTTTGGTAGAGAACTGACAAATGTTGTCACTATAATGGAGGTCCCATGATTCTTTTAAAAATGCAAGAAGAAGGAGATGTTATGCATCATTTTTTGTATTGTTAAAATGTGGCATGTTTGCAAATTAAATATATACCTTGGGGTTTCGTTAAATAGGGTTAAGTAGAATGTGTAGAATTTAGGAACCTTTAGAGACCAATCATGTTTTCTTTTTTAAGGATTTGTGTGGTCAGGCACCCAAGGAATGACTAAGGCCCCGCAACATCATATCATCCTAAGACTTTGTTCATACAGACTTCAGCTTGTGTAAGTGCTGTAGTGTGTGTATCAAACTTTTTTAAAGCATAAGCAGAGCTTTTGGCAAGCTTTGCTGAAGCTTTTAAAACCCCATTGTGCTCCCGTTTGGACATTTTCACCTCAGATCTTAATAGGTGTGGTGACTACCAATTGAAACTAGCTGCTAGGAGGCTTCAATAAGATTCAGTACTACTTAAAGTTTGTTAAAAGGCTGCTAGTTGCTTGTTTAACCACTTCCCGCCCATCAGATAACAAAATGACAGCCGCAAAGTGGTTGCTTTATCCTGACTGGGGGGGCGCAGAGCGGTGATTGGTGGTGCGGTGTGTCACTCTGACTGTGCTGGTAATAGGAGCATTGATTACCAGTGCAGACCCTTGGGGTATGCTACTAGAGCCACCAGGGATTGCCCACCCATGGCCACCAGGGATGCCCACCAATGGCCACCAGAGATGTCCACCCATGCACCCATGCCACCAGGGATGCCAATCAGTGCTCAAGGAGCCTGCCAGTGCCCTCCTCATTAGTGCTGCCCATCATTGCCATCTATCAGTGCTTCCCACCAGTGTCCATCATTTCCCATCAGTGCCGCCTATCAGTGTCCATCAGTGCCGCCTATCAGTGCTCATCAGTGCCCATCAGTGCCGCCTATCAGTGCCCAGACAAATAGAGAAAGCTCTATTTGTGGGAAAAAAAATTACATAAATTTGGTTTAGGTACAGTTGCATGACCGCTCAATTGTTATTCAAAATGCAACAGCGCTAAAAGCTGAAAATTGGCCTGGGCAGGAAGGGGGTGAAAGTGCCCTGTATTGAAGTGGTTAAAGTGACAGTCAACACTTCTGTGAAGATCTGTATTTAACATTCCACAACTGGAAATGAAGGGTGCTTTAAAGACTTTAAAAATCTTTAAAGCTTGCTGAATGTTTTACAAAGAAACATTTGAAAAAGCTTACTGAAAGATTTGCAAAAGTATGCTGTGTTCTAGTGCATTTTTTTCTATTTAAAACACTAACTGGCAGCTCTGCCATTCTCCATCCCCTCCTCGCTGCCTGTCAAACGCCTCTAAAAGAATGTGAATTGCTTTTCAGAGGGGCGGCTGTCCTTGCCGATAGTGTAAATGATTCCAAGAGCATTCTGCCTTTTCTAACTAGAGCAACAGAGCCCCTTACCCTTCAGATTCTCCTGTCTTTATTTTAAAATTTGCAGTTGGATATGAGGGGGAGAAGGGTACCATAAGTAACGGCTCTGACTCATTCACTCGCGTGTTAAATATTCACCTGAGCTATTGAAGTCTGTAACCAGCAGGCTTGAATTCCCTAAAAAACATTGTGAAAAGCACCTAAGATCCATAAATATCTACAGCTTTGATAAGCCCAAAATGACTTCAAGGAGTCTCACATGAACACACTAAAAACAAATATGACTGTTATGCATGCAATTACAGTGGGTACGGAAAGTATTCAGACCCCCTTAAATTTTTCCCTCTTTGTTATATTGCAGCCATTTGCTAAAATCATTTAAGTTCATTCTTCTTCCTCATGAATGTACACATAGCACCCCATACTGACAGAAAAACACAGAATTGTTGACATTGTTGCAGATTTATTAAAAAAGAAAAACTGAAATATCACATGGTCCTAAGTATTCAGACCCTTTGCTCAGTATTTAGCAGAAGCCCCCTTTTGATCTAATACAGCCAGGAGTCTTTTTGGGAAAGATGCAACAAGTCTTTCACACCTGGATTTGGGGATCCTCTGCCATTCCTCCTTGCAGATCCTCTCCAGTTCTGTCAGGTTGGATGGTAAACGTTGGTGGACAGCCATTTTTAGGTCTCTCCAGAGATGCTCAATTGGGTTTAAGTCAGGGCTCTGGCTGGGCCATTCAAGAACAGTCACGGAGTTGTTGTGAAGCCACTCCTTCGTTATTTTAGCTGTGTGCTTAGGGTCATTGTCTTGTTGGAAGGTAAACCTTCGGCCCAGTCTGAGGTCCAGAGCACTCTGGAGAAGGTTTTTGTCCAGGATATCCCTGTACTTGGCCGCATTCATCTTTCCCTCGATTGCAACCAGTCGTCCTGTCCCTGCAGCTGAAAAACACCCCCACAGCATGATGCTGCCACCACCATGCTTCACTGTTGGGACTGTATTGGACAGGTGATGAGCAGTGCCTGGTTTTCTCCACACATACCGCTTAGAATTAAGGCCAAAAAGTTCTATTTTGGTCTCATCAGACCAGAGAATCTTATTTCTCACCATCTTGGAGCAGAGGCGTAACTAGAACCTTCAGGGCCCTGATGCAAGAAACCATGAAGGGCCCCTCAGACCCCTGGCCAGGGCCCTTACCTTCAAGCCCAGGGCTCTTCCCACTAATCCTGGGGCTCTTTGCACTAGTTGCATGGCCTTTTATTACGGTCCCGCAGCAGGATTCTTTCACAAGTTCTGCAGTGGGCCCCCTTCCTGCAATCTTGTGGGCCCCCTTCCTGCAATCTTGGGGCCTCCCCACAGTGGTGCAATGCCAGGGTCCGGTCGCAAGTGTGACCCTTGCGATCCTGGAAGTTCACCCACTGGTTTGCTACCGGGCCCCTGGAGCATGGGGCCCGGTAGCGATTGCAACCCCTGCAACCCCTGTAGTTACGCCCCTGTCTTGGAGTCCTTCAGGTGTTTTTTAGCAAACTCCATGCGGGCTTTCATGTGTCTTACACTGAGGAGAGGCTTCCGTCGGGCCACTCTGCCATAAAGCCCCGACTGGTGGAGGGCTGCAGTGATGGTTGACTTTCTACAACTTTCTCCCATCTCCTGACTGCATCTCTGGAGCTCAGCCACAGTGATCTTTGGGTTCTTCTTTACCTCTCTCACCAAGGCTCTTCTCCCCCGATAGCTCAGTTTGGCCGGACGGCCAGCTCTAGGAAGGGTTCTGGTCATCCCAAACGTCTTCCATTTGAGGATTATGGAGGCCACTGTGCTCTTAGGAACCTTAAGTGCAGCAGAAATCTTTTTGTAACCTTGGCCAGATCTGTGCCTTGCCACAATTCTGTCTCTGAGCTCTTCAGGCAGTTCCTTTGACCTCATGATTCTCATTTGCTCTGACATGCATTGTGATCTGGAAGGTCTTATATAGACAGGTGTGTGGCTTTCCTAATCAAGTCCAATCAGTATAATCAAACACAGCTGGACTCAAATGAAGGTGTAGAACCATCTCAAGGATGATCAGAAGAAATGGAAAGCACCTGAGTTAAATATATGAGTGTCACAGCAAAGGGTCTGAATACTTAGGACCATGTGATATTTCAGATTTTCTTTTTTAATAAATCTGCAACAATGTCAACAATTCTGTGTTTTCTGTCAGTATGGGGTGCTATGTGTACATTCATGAGGAAGAAGAATGAACTTAAATGATTTTAGCAAATGGCTGCAATATAACAAAGAGTGAAAAATTTAAGGGGGTCTGAATACTTTCCGTACCCACTGTATGTAATGTAGTCAGTATAAACTTCTATTCAGAAAACTACTAAAACTGTAAAATCATATTAGTTTTTCTTTTTTCTATGATGAACACAAGCTGCATTCAAATGTCCAATATGTTGATTTAAACAACAAATTGTATTTGCATAACTCTTTGTTATTGTATAAGTCAATGACACTGTGATATTCTAATGATCTTCTTGAAGTTATGATTGGTAACAGGATTTCATTTTATCTTTTACTATGGATGGTTTGTAGCTCCTTTCTTTCATCACATAATGTACTGATGGCATAAACCTGTTCATTTACTAAGATCAAGGTGATAGTAAATAAAGTAAAAGAGCTAATCTACATGTTAACAATGCAATTCATCTTGCCAAACTAAAGAGCAAACAATTATTTATTTGTTGTAGATTTTTGTGGCTTTGATGCATATTATAATTACCTTTTGTTTGTTGTTATCTATTTATACTTTAATTTTTGAAATGATCCTGTTGAAAGAAGAAAGTACTTTAATGATTCTTTTTTTCTATGGCTTTAAAATGAACTAACAGTACAATACAAGTAAAATAAACCTGAATTAAGGGCAATGCCATTCTAGACAAAATCTGAACGAAAATCAGAGCAGGAGATGAGCAAAATTGAGTAATTTTCCAAAAATCTCAGCAAATGTGCTTTTGTGTGTCTGTTTGCATGTCTTGCTTCTCTGACCCAATGCTAATGTAAGTAAAGTGACAGAGAACTGTTGTGTCAATTCTACTGGAGAGCAGCCTCAATCACTGTTTTACTGTCATAATAAGAGCCCTACGACAAATTCATTTAGGTACCCTAGGATTCCCCTTCCCTTTCTCATTCTACTGTCACAACTAATCATCCCCAGTAGACAAAATAGCATGTGAGCAAAGTAGTTGACAGGCATAGAGAAGTTCATGAAAAATTTGTCAGGACCAGGATTTTCACTGGTTGTACTTTTCTCAGACTGTCTACTACATACTGAAAATCAAGTAAATAAATTTACATTTAAAGAGATATAGCAGCATCCACAAATATTCTGTCCAAGCTGTTCTGACAGACCAGCTTCTTGATGTGTCAAAGCTTTTCCTCTCCTTCAAACATTCTGCACATTCCTATTGGTAAGTGAGGCTGCTCATCATAGTGATGGGCCAATCGGGAATGCGTATTAGCTGAGCTTAGTGTAATGTTACTATATGTTAGTACAATGTTACGATGTGCACAGCTCCAACACTTCCCGATTGTGTTGGAGCTGTGCATGTCAGAACAGCCCAGCATTTACCCATAACTGGAAGGTTTGGTGGGATGGTATTGGAATGCACCACTATGCGCCTTGAACCTTATACATAGTTGTATAGCAGTTTAGCACATGGCAGAGTCTCTTTAAATATCTATATTATGTTTTAATTAACCTTCAAACTTTCCACAATTAAAAAAAAAATATTGATTCTGTTATCCAATTAAACTAAAAAGACACATTTATTTCCACAAGTCTAAAAAGTACATTTGAACATTTTTTAAGATGCCTAATGTGTCTTTTTCATACATGGTTGAAAGATAACAGAACATATAACAATTTGATGTAATGTTCTTTTTCCAGAGGATATATTACTATATAGCTATCTTGGAATCTGTATCTGATCACTGTGCAGTTTATTGCTCTTTTTAGTATGACCTGCTAACTTTCCATTCATTTTGTATATGATAAGTAATGTCATTTTATATGCTTTCAGGACCAGAGTAAACACTTGGAGAAAGTTCACATTGCCATTGGAAATAAATGCTGTGATTTGGATTCTATAAT
Organism: Pelophylax lessonae; assembly: GCF_965119305.1. Lineage (NCBI taxonomy): Eukaryota > Metazoa > Chordata > Amphibia > Anura > Ranidae > Pelophylax > Pelophylax lessonae. The sequence continues at coordinate 360,985,063 of NC_138768.1, forward strand.
TTCCACATTAGCTTATGCATATTACTTAGACAAGGTAAGAACAGTTTTTTCAATTGTAAATAAATGCATACATGCATTGTAAATTGTCTTGCATACTAAATGAGTCCACAATTTATTTTGTTTTTTGTACAATGAAAAACAATTGTCAGGGGAGGTTTGTATACTTTTTGATCTGAACCAAATGGAATCTGAAATTTGAATTAAATTATAGATCCATGTATACATACACTTTAACAGTACTGAGGAACACAAATTGAGTAGATCTTGACCCACTAATTACCATGCAATGTCACCCTCATTTTAACCACTTTAGCCCCGGAGGATTTTGCTGCTTAATGACCAGGCCATTTTTTTCAACTTGGCACTGCGTGACTTTAACTGACAATGCAATGCTGTACTCAAACTAAATTTACGTCCTTTTTCCCCACAAACAGAGCTTTCTTTTGGTGGTATTTGATCACCTCTGCGCTTTTTATTTTTTGCGATATTAATAAAAAAAAGAGTGAAAATTTTGAGAAAAAATGACATTTTCTACTTTGTCTTTTAAAAAATATCTAATATACCTAATTTTTGTCATATATTTTGGCCAAAATGTATTTAGCTACATGTCTTTGACAAAAAAAATTTCAATAAACATATTTTTATTGGTTTGCACAAAAGTTATAGCGTCTACAAACTATGATGTAAATACTGGAATTTATGCAGCTTTTACTTTCTGACTGCCTATCTCACTTCATGAAGTGCTAAAATGGTAGGGCAGTACAACCCCCCCTCACCCAAATTATCACTTTTTGGAAAGTAGACATCCTAAGGATTGTCCTGAGAGGCATGTTGAGCTTATTGAATATTTAATTTTTTTGTCACAGGTGTTTGAAAAATTACTAAAAAAAAAAAAATTTTTTAACACAAAGCTCATGCATGCCATGGGTATATGTGTAATTACACCCCAAAATATATTCTGCTGCTTCTCCTGAGTACAGGGATACCACATGTGTGAGTCTTTTTGGGAGCCTAGCCGTGTACGGGACCCCGAAAACCAATCACCACCTTCAGAATTTCAAAGGGCGTAAATTTCTCATTGCACTTTCTCACTACCTATCACTGTTTCGGAGGTACTGAAATGTCAAAATAGCACAAAACCCCCCAAATTACCCCATTTTGGAAAGAAGATACCCCAAGCTATTTGCTGAGAGGCATGGTGAGTTCATGGAATAATTGATATTGTGCCACAAGTTTTGGGAAAATGTAATTTTCTTTTAACACAAAGTTGTCACTAAAAGATCACTAAAAGATAAATTGCTAACACATGCCATAGGTATATTTGGAATGACACCCCAAAATATATTCTGCTACTTCTCGTGAGTACAGGGATACCACATATGTGAGACTTTTTGGGAGCCTAGCTATGTATGGGACCCCGAAATCCAATCACCCCCTTCAGGTTTTCTAATGGCGTAAATTGTGCATTTCACTTCCTCACCGCCTATCCCATTTTCGGAGGCCCTGAAATTTCAAGATAGCACAACTCCCCCCCCCCCCCCAAATGACCCCATTTTGCAAAGTAGACACTCCAAGCTATTTGCTGAGAGGCATGGTGAGTCCATGGAATATTTTATATTTTTCCACAAGTTCCGGGAAAACTATTATTTTTTTTGTTTTTTACACAAAGTTGTCACTAAATGATATATTGATCACACGTGGGTATATGTGAAATGACACCCCAAAATACATTCTGCTGCTTCTCCTGAGTATGGGGATACTCCATGTGTGAGACTTTTTGGCAGTCTATTCGTGTACTGGACCCCAAAAACCAATCACCACGTTTAGGCTTTCAAAGGGCGTAAATTGTTGATTTCACTCTATACTACCTATGACAGTTTCGGAGGCCATGAAATGCCAAGACAGCACAACCCCCCCCCCCCAAATGACCCCTTTTCAGAAAGTAAACACCCTAAACTATTTGAAGAGAGGCATGTTGAGTGTTTTGCAGATCTAACTTTTTGTCACAAAGTTTTGAAATTTGAAAAAATAGGGAAAAAATGCATTTTCCTTTTTTTCCCAAAATAAATGAGACCTGCAAAATACTCACTATGCATCTTAGCAAATACCCTGGGGTGTCTTCTTTTCAAGTGAGGTAGCTGATGATTGTACCTGCAAAGCAAACTGGTTAACATTAGAAAAATGAATACATTGGTACCTGAAAAGTAAAAAATGGTTACCAATGAAAAACAGTAACAAAGTACAGTAAAAGTAAAGTAGGAGGAGTAGAAGAAGAAGAACAGAGTTAGAACAGAAAAATAACTCAAACGACAGCTATTTTGGGCTTTTTTTTATATTTTGTAATTTTTTTTGTAATTTTTTTTTACACTTTTCTTTTCAACTGCAACTTTCCAGTTTAGGGTCTCTCAAAATGTTGATAGCCATCGAACATCTTTCGAGACCCTGTGTTAGTGTGCCCTAGACTGTGCCATGCTGTACCCTACGCTAATACTCCACTAGTGTGTGGTAGCGTTGGAAACATTCCCCGATGCAGAGACCAGGTTGGTCAGGACAGAAGGGACAATAATAACGGGTGTCATGCCTAAATCCGCGCCTGCTACAGACACAACATCTTCTTTGGGGGTGTCTTTGGGTGGGGGTGATTGGAAGGACATGTGGAAAATGCCTCTCATGCAGCCGGCTCACTACATCTGGTAGGGGAAGTTGGGCAGGAGAACCTCCTGGATACAGGTGGGCACTGATGATCTCTTCCTGGAATTCTAGGAAGGATCCAGTTCATCTTTAAGCTTTGTATAGCAAAAAGGCGTTCAGCAAAGCCAATTGGAATAAATAAACAGACACTTTTTTGTACCAACGTCTGGCTTTACAGGCAATTAAGTAGGGCGATAAAAGCTGGTCGTTGAGGTCTACTCCTTCCATATTATGGTTATATTCGTGGACACAGAGGGGCTTCTCCAAAACACCAGTTGCCGTATGAATTTGGACCGTCGTATCTGTGTGAAGGGAGGGCAGAACGAAAACATTCCGTGTATCCCTCCACTTCACTGCAAACAATTTGTCAGTTTTCAAGCAGGCTCTCTCCCCCAGAAGAAAAATGGGAATCTACAAGCCGTTGGGGGAAGCCCCGCGATTAGGTCGCACGGTGCCACATGTGCCAATTTGTAATTTGAGCAGGTGACTAAAAATTGTCCACGTACAAATGGTACTCATAGAAACATAGAAACATAGAATGTGTCGGCAGATAAGAACCATTTGGCCCATCTAGTCTGCCCAATATATCTGAATCCTATGAATAGTCCCTGGCCCTATCTTATATGAAGGATAGCCTTATGCCTATCCCATGCATGCTTAAACTCCTTCACTGTATTTGCAGCTACCACTTCTGCAGGAAGGTTATTCCATGCATCCACTACTCTCTCAGTAAAGTAATACTTCCTCATATTACTTTTAAACCTTTGCCCCTCTAATTTAAAACTGTGTCCTCTTGTGGTAGTTTTTCTTCTTTTAAATATGCTCTCCTCCTTTACCGAGTTGATTCCCTTTATGTATTTAAAAGTTTCTATCATATCCCCTCTGTCTCTTCTTTCTTCCAAGCTATACATGTTAAGGTCCTTTAACCTTTCCTGGTAAGTTTTTTCCTGCTTTCCGAATAAGGGTGACACCAAGTCCCAAACTATCTTGCCACCACTCCCTATGTTGTCTAGGCAGTTGGGGGGCTCCACAGTGCTATCTTTACCCTCGTAAACACGGAAACTAACTGTATAGCCTGTGGCCCTGTCACACAGCTTATACAGCTTGACCCCGTATCTGGCACTTTTGCTGGGGAGATACTGCTTGATAGCAAGGCGGCCAGTAAACTTAATCAGGGACTCATCAAAGCAGACAACTTGTTGGGGGGTAAACAAGGCTGCAAACCACTGATTGAAGTGGTTTACAAGGGGCCGTTGAAGTGCATGAACTGCAGAATTTGCTTGTATCTAGCCCTGGACATGGAAGCAGAGAACATGCGCATATGGTGAATTGGGTTAGTGGACCAATATAACCGCAACTCACTCCTTTTGGTTATGCCCATGTTGAAGGAAAGGCACAGAAACGTTTTAAACTCGGAAACCATTATAGGTTTCCAGCCGAATGGTCTGGCAAGGGAAGAATTTGGGTTGGCGGCGATTAATTGACCAGCATAAAAATTTATTTGGTCCACAATAGATCTGAAAAGATCTTCCGTGAAAAACAGCTCGAAAAAATTAAGGGGAGTAAAATTGGCTGTTTCCACATGAATTCCAGGTTGGGCAGCGAATGGGGTAAGTATGGGTGCTGTAGAATCAGTGGGATGCCAATTAGGATATGCCAGGACATCAGGGAGGGCACTATGGGCTCTACAGGCCTGTCTTTGAATTTGCGGTGGCTGTGGGCCACTACTCGTGCTAGCCACCGCACCAGCTTCAACTGCACTTATGGGACTCGCCACATCACCAAGTGATACTGCAGTGCTGGTATGTCTAGGTCTAGGGTGTACTAGGCCGCTGGTGCTTGCCAGTTCACCAGAAGTGTAAGCTGCACTAGTACTGGCTCTCTGCTCCATATGAGCAACCTGCAATTCCTGTACCTCAGCAACTCCAGAACGGGGTCATGTATGCCTGACCTTAGCAGGGACCCCTCCATCATCAGAGCTATCTGTCAGGGAGCCACTGCTGTTTACAGGCTCATATACTGACCCTGATTCTGCCAGTGAGGCTTCCCCATTGCTCTCATCTGACATGTTCAGTATGCTGTAGGCCTCTTCACTACTGTACCACTGTTTGGACATTTTAGCAACTAAATTTACAGGTACAGTAGTGTGACTCACAGGTAAAAAAAGCACCTGGTTGTCAAGGACTATTTCAACCACTACCAAAAAACTGCTAGTGGTAGCAGGGATCAGGCCTGACTCTGCAAATGCAGCAGTTTTGTGTGTTGTGTTTTTTGGAAATGACAGTAATCTATTGATTACTGCACTTGCCTGGGTGGGTGGGGTGGGCTGGGCGGAGGGGCTAAATGCAGGTGCTGGCAGGTGTCGTGACCGATCCTGCTAACGCTGCGTTTTGGGAACCCTAAACTATTGGGGGCGCTAGTATAGTTCTGATCATATCAAAGATATTGATCCGTTCAGATACTATACTAGTAATGGAGGTGTATGTGTGAGTGTGTGTGTGTATGTGTGTGTTACTGGTAATCAAGGGGTTAACTAATATTTCTAACTATGCGCAGGGGATCTGCGCTGTCCTAGACTGACGCTAACGCTAACTAATGTCACCTGTGACACTAATAATAGTGATCAGAAAAAAAACTGTACACTATAAAAGTGACACTGTGACAGGGCAATGAAGGGGTTAACGGGGTGATCAAGGGGTGATCAGGGGGTTAAATCTATATTGGGGGGGTGGCGGGTATCCTAAGCCTACTTGGGACAGAAACTAACTCGCTAGCGCTAACTTAGGTCACGATCACACTAATAAAGAAGTACAGAAAACCACTGTATACCTGTATACAGTGTGCAATGTGACAGGGGGTGAAGGGGTTAATTGGGGGTGATCAGGGGGGATCAGGGGGTTAAATCTTTATTGGGAGGGGGTGGCGGGTATCCTAAGCCTAAAAGTAATGGTCGCAAGTGCTAAGCCAAGTCACAAGTCACACTATTACAGAAATATAGACAAATGCTATATACTGTCCAAAGTGTGCAACGTGAGAGGGGGTGTAGGGGTTAACTGGGGTGATCAGGGGGGTATCAGGGAGTCAAATCTCTATTGGGGGGTGGCGGGGACCCTAAACCTACTTGGGACAGAAACGAACTTGCTAGCGGTAACAGAGGTCACAATCACACTAATACAGAAGTGCAGAAAACCGCTGTATACCTGTCTATAGTGTGCAATGTGACAGGGGGTGAAGGGGTTAACTGGGAGTGATAAGGGGGGATCAGGGGGTTAAATCTTTATTGGGAGGGGGTGGTGGGTATCCTAAGCCTAAAAGTAATGGTTGCAAGTGCTAAACCAAGTCACAAGTCACACTAATACAGAAATATAGACAAATGCTATATACTGTCCATAGTGTGCAATGTGACAGGGGGTGTAGGGGTTAACTGGGGGTGATCAGGGGGGTATCAGGGAGTTAAATATTTATTGGGAGGGTGGCGGGGACCCTAAACCTACTTGGGACAGAAACTAACTCGCTAGCGCTAACTGAAGTCACAATCACACTAATACAGAAATACAGAAAACCACTATATACCTGTATATAGTGTGCAATGTGACAGGGGGGAGGGGATAACTGGGGGTGATCAGGGGGTTAAATCTTTATTGGGGGGGTGGCGGGTATCCTAAGCCTAAAAGTAATGGTCGCTAGCGCTAAATGATGTCACTAGGCACACTAATACAGAAATATAGAAAACTGCTATATACTATATACAGTGTGCTATGTGACAGGGGGTGTAGGGGTGGGGGGAGGGTGATCGGGGGTTAAATGTGCCAGTCTACCTGTGTGTGTGTGCTTGGTGCAGTACTCGCGTTTTTATCCCCTCTCTTCTCTCGATGAATCCAAAAAGGATTTTTTAAGGGGAGAGAGGACCTTTTCTGTGCCTGTGTTTACAGTTCACAGGCACAGCTAGGTCTGTGATTGGTCAGGACCGATCGGCAGGTCCAGGCCAAAAATCATTGGCCTGGACCTGATGACTGATCGGTTCTGAACCCAATCAGACCATCGGCGGGGCCGGGGGCGTGCAGGACTGCACCCCAGAGAGGAGGGAGCAAGCGATGTAGTACTTGCTCCTGCCACTTGACGGCCGCCCACCGCAGTAAATCTGCGGTGGGCGGTCGTCAAAGTGGTTATTGCACCAATACAGTAGCCATTTTTAACACTGTTTAAAGTATACTGCAGGAGCCCAAACATGTTCATAGAGATTTAACTGTTATTGTATACTTGATTTAAAGAGCATGTTGTAACAAAAAAAAACATATTTAGTACATTTCTAGAATACATGCACATTTTGTTATGCTTTAGCCCTTTAAGCACACTTCAAGTACAGAAAAAATATTGTTTATGTGCCCAATATAGTGTGTTCCTACCTCTGTGGCATAACAAAACAGCTCTGGATTTCTAAACATATGGTGTCAGCCCTGCCTGTTTCATTTCTGATGGATTGCAAAGTACACAGACCTCTCCTATCTCCCCCCCCCCCCCTTGTGCACAGGAAGTCATCTGTTCACAAGAACAACAGGTAATATTTGCACTTATCAAAAATATAAAATAAAATATTTTTAACGTCTAGCAGACCAAAGGGGGGGGCACATAATTTAAGAGAATATCATTATTTGGGTTAATATACACTTTAACAACTATGGACAAGGTTTGAGTTCAGATTTGTGGTTCATGATTCTGGCAAATGAAGAATTTTGCTGGATCTAATTTTTTGTACACCATAATGCACTGCATGGCCTTTGAACTTAGGTCAGCTGGCTTAGAAGGGTCAATAATCTCTTCAGTACATCTGATAATGTTAACAAAGACTTAAATTGGAAGTATAGTGTAGTACACTATTGGTGTTGTTAGAAAAATGTTCTCCCCCTTCCTTCTAACCATGACATCAGCCACTATCTCCCATTGCCCATCTGTTGTCAGCATGCCCTCTTCTCTCCTGCAGTAGCCGCTCACTGACACCGGGGAGCTGGAGCTCCCGTATCAAGTGATTGCACTGGAGTGAATTCAATAAAGTTATTTCCACAGATCTGTTTTTTAATGGTTATGTAGCAAAGGTAGGAGAAGGGTGTTGGCAACATTTTCAACAACATTATAGCCTCAACTTCTACTTTAACAAATGTCATTCAAAAATATTTCAACATTTTATTTGAGTTAAACCTTCAATTTGGTATAAATGGAATTTCCTAAATGAAAATCACATCCTGCTCCTTTTTCCATTCTGCATCTTCGAAATTTCTCGGTACTATGGTGGAAAATGATCATCAATTTGACCTGTCTAATAATTATAAAAGTGAACAAATGTTCTGAAAAAAAGGACACTACCATACAGTCCTATACAGTGCTACACTGTGCTAAATTACGGTGGATTACAGTGTGGAGGGCTACATATTCTTGTGCACCCCTCCCCTGTCTTCACAGTTCATAGGCCCAATAGTCCTTTCTAGGACTACTTTTTGTGTGTGAGAGAAACAACTGTAGGCACCGCTCAGGCACTGCAAATATGCTATAAAATGTTTCCACAGCTTGACCTTAGCTGCCCAATTTATAATGTTTGTTGTAGGTGTAGCAGGTTTTCCAGGCATTGGGCCTGATGTGGGTCTGCCATTGTTACCGGTTACCTCTCCAGCCCATGTGAGCTGCGACCCTGGGTGTGAGAACTGAGACATGGACAACTCCGGCATCTTTGGTTGTTTTATTGTATTTTTAGGGGATGGGAGAAGGGAATGAGTGGGATACTCCTTTGTACTCGACTATGTACAATTCTGGGACTTTTATATCAAAAATGCCCGTTAGCGCTGTCTTAACGCCAGCCGACGCTAGCCAATGCTTACTGGCGATTTGAACACACTTCATCTCTGAAAGCTGTGCTGGAACTCCGACTTAAGTCCAAAAGATCCAGGACTGTAGAATACTGAACTTCTAACAATATTTGCACTCAAAAGTCACTGACTACTCCCCCCTGCCTTGCACTGGCTTGAGGTAGCTTGTTGTGAGTTCATGTATAGCTGCAACTCTTAACTGATGCACTACACACTGTGCACTGACTCTTCAGGGCCCAATCTGCAGGCGCCCCCTTTCACACGTCAGGGTCCTCAACCTAGGTACCCCCTCTATCACTTTAGGGTCCTCTTACCAGGTACCCCCTTTACAGCTAGCTGATACTTGGATCCTAGAACCTTCTCCGGAGTGGTCTCTGCTAATGCTAGGCAGACCCCAGGGGCAATCCTCAGTACTCACGACCTGTGTAGGCTTTCCTGGGACTGGACCCCTCTCGCTCTCTGCTGGTTCTCGGCACACCGGATCCCCCTCAGCTCAGCTCAGCACTCTCTGGATTCTCAGGCAGCACCTGAGAAATCTGCTTCCTCTGACAAGAGGAGAGACAGCTGTCCTCTACCTCCTGGGACATTGTTTCCCACCAAAGATGCTCAGTCACACACTCCCCTCAGACTTATACCCACTCCCAGAATCCTTTGCAGCAGAATCTGCCTTCTGGGGTAGTTACCAGCCTGAATGTGTCCCTGATTGGGTTTCCTCCAATGCCCTATGAGAAGCCTCTAACAGAGCCAGTGGGGAGACTCTCCTCTCAGCAGGCACACCTGCAAGCCATGACACCCTAACCAAAAAGCAATCATGGCCCTGCTGTTAGGCAGACAAGGCCCACTATGCATTTACCTAGCACCTACCTGTAGGGTGCTACATAGGGAAAATTCTGTTTCTCTAACTTTGCCCAGGAATTGTAAATTTGCCACACAGTGTTCACACAGCAGACATCAGCTGCCTATGTTCTAATGTTTTCAGCAGGTATGAATGGCCTAGAACTGGTATGGCTGCTGCACCTTTCCTTTCCTTTGTTCTGGTAAATTTGAGGTAGAGCAACGATTTCCATATGGGTATATTTGTTAACTGTTTTTATATGTTTACCTCATCTTGAACTTGTACCATCTAGTAATGTCTGTGTGTGATGAATCTTTTTTTTTTTTTTTTTTTTTTTTACTTCTGTCCATATTTTAGAATTGTACCATGCCTTTGGTTTAATATAGGAACATTCTGTTTATTAACTGGACCGGAAGGATTTGCCCCCAATGACCAGGCCATTTTTTGCAATTCAGCACTGCATTACTTTAATGAACAATTGCGCGGTCATGCGGAGCTATACCTAAATGAAATTAATGTCCTTTTTTCCCCATAAATAGAGCTTTCTTTTGGTGATATTTGATCACCTGTGCATTTTTTATTTTGTGCACTATAAACAAAAAAAACAGTGTCATTTCTGAAGAAAAAAAAAACACAATATTTTTCACATTCTGCTATATACCATTCCCCCCAAAAAATGTAAAAATAAAATAGTTTCATCCTTTTAGGCCAATTTGTATTCTGCTACATATTTTTGGTAAAAAAAAATCACAATAAGCGTATTTTGATTGGTTTGCGCAAAAGTTGTCGTGTCTACAAATCAGGGGAAAGATTTATGTAATTTTTATTTCTTTATTTAGTTTTACTAGTAATAGCGGCGATCTGCGGTTTTCAGCGGGACTGTGATATTGTGGTGGACAGATTGGACCCCTAACTGACATTTTTAACACTTATGGTGGGACCAGTGACATTGCTACAGTAATCAGTGCTAAAAATATGCACTGTTACTGTAATAATGACACTGGCAGGGAAGGGGTTAACCTAGGGGTGAACAAAGGGTTAAATGTGAGCTTAGGGGAGTGTTTTCTAACTGTGGGTAAAGGGACTTGTGAAATGATCATAGAGACCTGTGATCCTATATAGAAGGATCACAGGAGCTCTGTGTTCATTTCAGAGAGAACAACAGCTGACAGTTCTTCTCTCTCAGCGGGGAGCAATCCTGGTATCCTGGCGTCAATCGCGGCCCGGTGGATCAGCATCCCCGCCTAGTAAGGGCGGAAGCGCCACCAGGCATTGCTCCTGATGTACCCATATGTCGATTTGCGCAACCGAGCCAGCCTGCTGCAGTATATATGCAGCAGGCGGTCGGCAAGCGGTTAAAAAAAATTAAAAAGTTTGCTGCAGGAAAATCCTTTTTTTTACACATGTGCAGCCTATTTCGGTGCTCTGGCATTAAAAAATATTTGTGGGTATTATCTCTAATGTACTGCAAATTTTTTTAAGGTAAAATTTCCTTTGTCTCTTCTTTATATATTGGGGCCTTAACAGGCTTCTTCCATACTGCCAAGCCATTGTATTATATTGGTGGTTTCTGTCTGTCTCTGAAATATTATACTCTAATATTAATTGCAAGGTGAAAACCTGCCTGATCACCCCCTCTTACATTGTGACTTAACCAAACTGCTTACATACTATCCAGCTAATTTACAATATATGTGGTTATTCTCTCTCAAATAATATGCTCTATTGTTTATTTCAAGATAAAACCAGTCTTGTCTCTCCCTCTTACATTGCTGCCTTACCAAGCTATTTACGTACTGTCTAGCTACTAAACAATATTCGTGGCTATTGTCTCTCAAATAGTACACTCTAATGTTTATTTGAAGATAAAATGTGCCTTCCATAGAAAGAAATGGCAACCCCTCCAAGATAATGCAGTCTGGTAGTATAAAAAAGAAGCTTACAAACGTTACAGTTAAACTGTTGTGCCACTAGCCAATTTCTACAAATTTAACAGCAGATTCTTTTTTCAAGGGAAAACTCTGTTATAATTTTTAAATTGGTTGTGGCTGCTACTTCCACCATAAAATTCAGACTTCTTACCACTGTAAAAAAAAAAAAAAAAAAAAAAAAAGAACTAGTGCTGCAGCCAAAACTAGCTTAAAAAGCCCTTTTCCCCTTTGAAATAAATATGATTAGGATGCTGCTGCTGTATGTAGGCCAAGATAAAAGAAAACTTTAAAAAAATCATCCATCCAAAGTATGTGATGCCAGAACACAATGTGAATGAGGTGGCATGAGAAAATTGTACTGTTTCATAGCACCACATACAGCTTTAGGGATTCACCAACAACTGCCACCACCCTGTGAATCCACACAATCAGATTCACTCATCCCTACTAACAACCATGGTCACAGTGAAGAGACTGGGAGCCAAGGCCAAAAACATCACCTCACAGCTGTTATCTGATCTAGAAGTGTTGCAAAAAATTACTGTTTTGTAAGGAGAAATCTTTCTTCGTTCAACAGATCTAAAAAAAACTTGAAAGAAGTGGACAGTTGCTCAATATACCAATGCACTTTGTAGCTATCTGATTAAATAAGAAAGAAAGGAAAATAAGGGAGACAAATACAGTCATTTAGAAATTCAATACAACCTTAATGTTGTAAGAACCAAGAAAGGCAACTACCTTTACTGCGGTCTGCTCTCAGAATTATATTTTGCCAAAGTGCAATTGGTCCTTAGAAATGGAAATGCTTTATAAGATGTCACAATCATTGTATCATTTCCTAAAAAAGATAGTCATCTAGTATAAAGGCCCGTACACACGTACCGATCGTCGGCATACAAACGTCGGTGGACGAAGGATCTGCCGATTGTACGCGTGTTAGTATGGTGCCTCCGACAGATGTCTGCGCACAATCCGCGGACAAAAGTCTTTCTTGCAAACATGAAAATATTTGTATGCCGACACCAGAACGGACGATTGTTCGCCTGTCAGTACACAATTCTGCCGACACACAGCTACAAATCCCAACACGCATGATCAAACCAAATGAGTTCCCGGAAGAATTTTCTCTAGTAAACTCAACATTTTATTCAGAAAGAACTTTCGGCTCGCGGAAGTCCAAGAAATAGGTGAAATGCGGAGCACATGCTCATCTTGATAAATGTGAGAAGAAGGAAGATGCTGCTCATAATGCCATACTTTTCTAATAAAAAGGCATGTGTTCTGTTATGATGAAGATAATGTTTGTCTATTCTATCTGTTCTATCAAATTTTAGAATTAAATAATTTGAACTCTTCACCATTATTTTTGTATTTTCACACCAAAGATCTAACTATTGATATGACCCTTTATTCTTGTATGAATTAATGTCTAAAACATATTTTTCAGGTTATGCACAATATTAAACATGTTAACAAATTCAGATAGGCCATTTTTTATTTTCAATTTTCTTTATTTTTTGGATCTCAGCAAAAAAAAAACAAAGCAAACATCAATACTTTCCGTATAACTAAACATAAAAAAGGTCCATTTGGACAAAATTAAACTAGAAACTGGCAAACAGGGGTAAAATAAATAATAGGGGGTTACAAAAATTAAAGTTGCTGGTAACTGTAATCAGGTTGCCATGAGGGCAGGTTTGGATCATGCTGGCCATATTGCCACTGGCCATGTGGCATTTGGCGAGGTGGTGGGTGTTGTGGAGGTGGAGGTGGAGGTGGAGGGCACGGGTGCTCCTGGCATGCATGGCTGTGCTCAGTAAGTATGCCGTTTTCAGCCTTTTGCAGCACATCAAGAATAATTTTTCTGGCATACTGACACTGCCTGAGGTCCACCTTATCTAAAATTTTTGCCGTCATGTTGCCGAAGGACTCATTGGCCTCCGGTTTCCGACGTAGGGCTATGGTGGCCTCCTGGATAAACTCGTCGGTGATGTCATCCACGTGCTTCCTCTTTTGCCTCCGTTTGGCAGGAGGAGGTGGTGGTGGAAAGAGTTCCGCAGGCTCCTCAGGCTCCTCAGGCTCCGCAGGCTCCCCAGGCTCCTGGCTGCAACCTGGCTCCTCCTCAGTGACACTTCCCTGTTGATGAAATGAACAATTGATTAGAATGTTATAGTGTATATAAAAAGTCATGTTTGTTATATTATTGTGAACAAATAGCAGACTTTACATACAGTGGCATATCTAGGGTCTCCAGTGCCCTTGTTGAGGAGCTGTATTTGGCAACAACCCCCCCCCCCCAAGATCAATGTAAAACTGTAACCCACCCCCCCAAAAAAAAATTAAAGGGCATTAAAAGTTTCTAATTTGCCCCTTGTTTGCCCAGTGTAGAGCTCTCTAGTGGGCAATCATTGTCTCAGGTGTGAAAAAGAAAGAGAGGGTTGAGAGCTAGAGAGAGGGAGAGAAAGAGGGGGTGTGAGAGAGAGAGGAGGGGGTTGCAGAGAGAGAGGGGCCTGAACTTGCAGAGGACTTGATGTAGGGCATTGAGGGTGAAGCAGTGCAGGGAAACATGAATAAGGAAGCCACCTGCCTTGCTGACCCAGAGTGAGAGACCAGAGACATGGAAGCAAGGATGGATGGATCATTTGCAGGAGCTGTTAGTTTTGTATTAAAAAAGGTTGAGCCAGAGGAATGCTGAGGCTACAGCAGTGTTTGTTAGGACCAGAGGTGTGCTGGGGATGCAGCAGTGTTTGTAAGACCAGAGGTGTGCTGGGGATGCAGTGAGAGGCAGTCTCAGTCTCCTGGTCTTTTGGCTCAGCTGCTCTCAATGTTTTACACCTGCATGAAGCAGCTCTCAATGTTTTACACCTGCATGAATCCGCCTGCAAACTGGGGGTTCTGGGGTGTGCAGGCTGAGTGGATTGTTAAAATAAACAATAAAACAATGCCAATGTTTTTGTGACCCACCCCCCTTGGCCTGCGCCCCTGGCGGTTGCCTGTCATGCCAACCCCTTGCTATGCCCGTTTACCTAAAGGGTCAATTATGGTTTAGCTTATAATTTTGTTACATGATTACATTTTAGCAGACAATATATTGTGAAATGCCATACCTGAGTAAAACTCTCCTCCAGGAAATCCTCATCCTGGCTTGGATCTACCGACACTGAGCCCTCTGCCGAAGTAGAAGGCAGTGTTGAAATTGACGGCCTGGATTCCATGGTGTCTGCCAGGAACCGCATGTTATCAAAGTACCACAGCCGTGGTACATATACATTCCGTGCCCCTGCTCCAGACTGGGTGGACTCCTCTATTTTTTTTAACTCCCGCCTGTAGGCAGTGCGAATACTGTTTATTTTTTTGCGGATATACTCAAAATTTGCCCCAGGACAGACGGGCTTGTAGAAGGCCACCAAATGTTCCATGGCCTGTTTTCTGAGTTTTCTATTTTTATAATCTGCGGACTTGACTTGCCACAAACAGGGCAGTTGCCTGAATTCATCAATAAAACTTATTAAAAAGTTGTGGGTGGTGAAATTGTCCACCATATTGCAGGACAGTATATGCCTGCAAGACACAAAACAACACAAAACATATTAAAAGAGCATTTATTTTGGCACATAATAAAGATATTCCTAATAAAAGCTGTATAGGGCCCAAAACACACACTTTCTATTAAAAGAGTCGTACCTTTGTTTGTGGGGAAAAGTCGTGATTCGCCGCTCGATCGTGCTCCAACTCTCGATATGTCCGCTAGCGAATCGTCGGCCGAACGATCTGGCGTCCTTTAAATACAGCGCAGGCGTCAACTCCTCCTCCAGTGGCGGGCTTGTGCAGGGGTGTGTACGTGCCGAAGATCAGGCCTACATGCGACACTCACACCTGAGGCAGTGGAATAATCATTGTTTAATTACGAACCATGTCTCAACAATCTGGGAGCTCAATTAGTGGGGGCCGAAGTGATTGGGCCACCCGAAAATCAAGGGCTACACCCATGTCAAAGCCAGAAATGGTGGAGATGGTCTCCATTTTAGAAAAAATGGATTACGATGGAAAGTTGGCAAATTACGATCGGCCCAATGCCAGGAAAGATGGCATCATGGACAAGGTGGTGGCCTGTTTGGTCAAAAAATTCGGTGTCGAGCGATCGAAAGATCAGATTCGGAAACGGTGGTCTGACCTCAAACACCGTGAGCAGGATCAGCTTTCCCAAATCCATCGGATTTTGAAAAAAAGTAAGTTTTATTTTTTCTTTATTTTTTTAATCATGCAATATGTTTTTTATAATTTTGTGTATGTTGTATTAACATGTCTAGATTATAATGTCTATGTAAAAAGTTAGATTACTCATTTTAGTTGTCATGTCGTGATTTGATCGATCTATTGTTGATGTTTTAGTATATGACATTAAAAGTCAGGAAGCCATAGTTAAAAATATATGTATTGTGTTGCAACGAACGTTCTTTCCTGCACGAATCTTCTCAGCAAACATTCCTATTAATCACAGATTATTATTCAAACCTTTAAATAGGAGAAAAACGTAAACTCCGTGCCAAACTATGGGAAAGGAGGAGGAGAGGTCTGGCAGCTCCATCGGCAGTTGCCGAACAAGATGAGGACATGGGCACAGAAGGTGGCACAGATTCCACTAAAGGTAATTGGTTCCTATGCACTGTCAAACATTAATGTACCATATTTTTCGTAGATAACCATGTACATGTCTTCATATTTGTTACTAAAAGAGCTATCAAGCAGGGCACCATGTCCTAACAAATGTACCTCTTGTGACTTTTATGATATGGCCAATGTTTTGTATTATGTAGATGAAGACATTATTCCGGAAATAATCCTGGTGGAGCCAACAAGTGATGAGACACCAGAGCAACAAGAAGGTTGGTAGTCACAGATTTTTGTGTAGTGGGATCATAGAAATATGTGTATTTGCAATGATTGTTTAACCTTATATTCTTGTATTCCCTTACAAATTTACATTGCAGATGTTGCATCATGCCAGGATGTGGCATCCCCAGCCAGGTCAGAAGCCCGATCTCCTGGCAACTTGCCAAGCAGCATGGAAGCCAGTTCCGAAACTGTGGAGGAACCAGGACCAAGTGTCCAAGAGCCAATTGTGTGCCCACGTAGGTTTTTGCAGAATGATTTTTATCAGTGTTATTTTTAGCCTCCAATTTACAACACTAGTTCCCTATGGGAGCCTCTTTATTTGAATGGAAGTCGCACCGTAAGTCGGATCAGGATGCTCTGACTTGCGGGGCCACTTGCGTTGTGAAGATTTTTGAGGGGGAACTACACCAAAAAATTGAACAACCCACCGTGGGTGTCCCCCCAAGTTCACAACCAGGCCTTTTGTGTGTGGTATTGAGTTTGAGGGTATGCCCACAACAAAAAGACAGCGTGGGTTACCCCCAAAACCCCTACCAGACCCTTATACAAGCATGCAGCTTGTCAGGCCAGGAAAGAGAACGAGCAAGCGGACCAAACACCCCCTGGACCACAGCAGGACACATGCCCTCAACATGGGGGGGTTTTGTTGCTTTGGGCCAGGGGGCCTCTGCACCGCACACCCAAAAGCACCTTACTCCCATGTAGAGGAGGACAAGAGCCTCATCCCCACAACCCTGTCTGGTGGTTTTGGGGGGTCATGCGGCCAGGGGGTTCCTAGGACTTTGGAAGCAACCTTTAACAAAGGGTGGCCCCCAGATCCCAGACCCCAATCACTATGTGAATGGGTATGGGGTACATAGTACCCCTACACATTAACCACATAAATGGAAGTGTATGTGAATAACGACAGGAGACGTTTATGAAATGTTCTTAAAGATCTTCATCCGGTCTTCTCCACTCTGCTCTTTGGATCTTCTCCTCTCCAGTCTTCTGCTGTCCAATCTTCTGCTCTTATGTTGTCTGCTCTTTTGCCCTAGGCTCTTCTTCTTCCTCCTGTCCTCCTCCAATGCTGTTGCCGTGCATTCTGCCCGTCTCTGGTCTCTGCATCTTAATATATATACATTACAACCATGCCCTCACAATGACGTCATCATGCGTTCACACCCCTAATGAATATATAGTAAGCTCAGGAGACCGGCAGAATCATCAGCAACAGCATCGGAGGAGGACAGGAGGAAGAAGAAGAGCCTAGGGCAAAAGAGCATAAGAACAGGGTAGGTATTAACTCGAGAGGAATTTAAGATTACCTGGACACCAAATGTTTCTCTATTATTATGACCTCATGTAGGTGATTCACATTGACTCATTTTTTTTTATTTTTTACAGACCATGTTTTACATAGTTGCACATTAGCCAAATTGACCCGTGAGGCTCTCCAATGCTGCGCAGACCTGGAACAAATAAAGGAGACTGCAACGGCATTACAAATCAAAATGCGCAATTTTGTGGACATGATTGGCAAATTTTAAGCCACAATTTTACTAGGTTTTTAATGTTTGTATTGGGATGTTCCTGATGTTACAAATTTTTTATAATGTTTTAGGGCATTTTAATTACACTCAGATGTTAAAGAGTGTACCCAAGTTTGGGAAAAGCACTTTACAACACCCTAACCCTAACCCTAACCCTAACCCTAACCCTAACCCTGTGAATGTTTGATACTAAAACGTTTTTACATTCAACAATGTGTGTTCAATTCTTTATTAGACTTTCGTTGGGGGGTCGAGGTCTAAAGCTGTGTAAAGAAGCACTAAATGTATGATGGCTGTCCTATTCCCATATTTACATGTTAATGAAAGCATTTTGGACACTGCCATATGCGAGTTGCTGGAGGTGTCAATGAAATGTTAAAGATACCCCCAGTTTTAACGCATATCACAGTGCGATCTGACATTTCACACAGGATCGGATCACACAAGTTTGAACGATTGTGCGATCCTATCCTGATGCGGCTGAATAAATGCATCATGTGCGACTTTTGTGCGAGTGCAGTGCGAATTGAGCCATACAAACTGTATAGCTGATTTTCGCATGAACATCTGATCGAATGTAATAAAGGAGCAGTGCGCTACGATATTACATGCCATCAGATGTGCAGTGTGAATTGAGACATACACTTTGTATGGCTACATTCGCACTGAACACGCATACAAGTCGCACATGACCCTTTATTTCTGATGTATCTGGATTGGATCGCACAGTGCTTAACACTTGTGGAATACAATCCTGTGCAAAAAGTAAGTGGCGGGTCACCCTTATGCAATGCTGGAAGGCTGCAAAGTCGCAGACTTCCCGCATCGCATAAGTGTGACTCAACACTCAAGGTACTAGCAGTCCTAGGATTCAATATGGCATTGATATTGCCAGTAGCAATCAGTGTAGGGAGATCAGTGTAATCTATAGTGTATTGCTTGTTCGTTGCTCTAGTTCACTTTCCATTACCTATATATATAACACTTTGAGATGAACAATGATCAAGTTTCACATAACACTGACATATCCTAACATTGGTGGGCAGTGAGAAGGATGTCATAAATGAACACAACATAACAGGTGTAGGTACTTTGTTAATACCCTAATGTATTATATGAAATATATAGTATGGGCAACTTCTGGACAATGAACACCAATGTAAGGTGACATTAGATGAACCTTGGGTGTGACCTAGTTCTCAATGTGACAGGGTTTGTGTACATTTTGTGGGGTGCAGAAGGCCCTTGTATTTACACCACTGGCTAAAAAATAACACATGGCCATCATCACTTTGGATCAGCTGGTGAGAGACTACAGTCAAGAAACACACTGATGAATGTATTAACCCTTCC
This sequence comes from Pelophylax lessonae, assembly GCF_965119305.1. NCBI lineage: Eukaryota > Metazoa > Chordata > Amphibia > Anura > Ranidae > Pelophylax > Pelophylax lessonae. Next base: position 361,004,159 of record NC_138768.1, read on the forward strand.
AAAGTCACACATATATAACACATGATTAACCCAGATAATTGTGTTTGGCATATGTGCCCAAATGATTATAATCCACAATACAGAATCATTGCAATTTTTGTTTAATGTGTTGAAAAATAATATATCTCTGACATTTATCTTGTGTGTCCAATCTTTAACAAGATTAATGGGTGTGTGACAGTGATTGCTGCCAGGACACAGCTCCTCTCCCCACGAAATAGTCCAGATATTCCTGGCGGATCTGACGGGCCCTGTGTGATGCCAATGCTGACCGTCCAACTTCCATTGACGTCATGGACTCCACTTGGTTAGAAGGTTGGGCCTCTCCACTTGTACCTGGCATAGCAGGGTCAGTATCCAGTTGCTGCAATACATAATTTTGTGCATTCCTGCGTAGGAAGTTGTGCAAAATGCAGCAACACAAGACCACATTATCCACTTTGTACAGTGCCAGGTTTATGGACGTCAGGAATATCCGGAACCGGTTGGCCATTATCCCGAAGGCATTCTCCACAACTCTGCGAGCTCTGGACAACCGGTAGTTGTAAATCCTTTGGTCTGGGGTGAGGTTCCTCTGAGGGTAGGGCTTCATGAGATGCTCCCCAAGCGCAAAAGCCTCATCTGCGATAAACACAAAGCTCATACCCTCAACAGTTTGCTCCCTGGATGGCAGGTTCAGAGTGCCGTTCTTTAGACGACGAGCGAACTCCGTCTGATCAATAACTCCCCCATCCGAATTGCGGCCATTTTTGCCAATATCCAAAAAAATAAACTCATAGTTTGCATTAACTATGGCTAGCATGACTATACTAAAAAAACCTTTATAATTATAAAAAAATGTGCCCGAATTCGGAGGGGGGACAATGCGGACGTGCTTCCCATCAATAGCACCCCCACAATTGGGAAAATTCCACTTCTCCAGAAATTGATCAGAAATCTCCAGCCATTGCTCTGCGTTTGAAGGAAACTGTGGGGAAAAAATAAAAAAAAAAAAATTAGTGCTTGAGCACATCACATTATTAATTACACACACAGTTGTCTGTTAAATGCTTATGCAACTTGCTAAAAAAATATACAACAGGAAGGCAAAGGTTTGGATATGGGGATGTAACATCTACATACATTTATTTTCAACCTCCTATTGTTCTTATATTGTAAAGGGCCATACACACTAGAAGATTCTCTGAAGACTTTTTCGTGCAGATTTACCTTTTCTATGTAGTGCAAGGGCCTACCAGATTGCATAGGATTTGAAAGTGTTTGTTGGACCTTATATTATTTGGTTTTGGTAAATCGGAAGGATAAATTGTTCTGACAATCTTCTAGTGTGTATGGCCCATTATACTCACCAGCTAGAGCTGAGATTTACAAACTACGGCCATCCAGCTGTTGCAGAACTACACATCCCATGAGGCCTTGTAATTCTCTGACATTCACAGACATGACTAGGCATGATGGAAATTGAAGTTCGTGAACAACTGGTGGGCCATAGTTTGAAGACCTCTGAACTTGAGCTTTGGTATATGCTGACTTTGAGATTTAGCATGTGGGTGGGGGATGGGTAAGTAAAACTGGGCATTTATACATCAATAAGGGCTTGTGGTCAGTGAAGGTTTTAACATCATTACATAAACATACAGAATCATAGGTGGGAATGGATGGACTGATGTATTTTAGATAAATCATTAACTAGGTACTAAAACATTGGCCAAGGAATAATTGTTTGAGGGAAAGCAATAAAATTAGATAAATTCGACATACTGTTAACAGGCAATGCGTTTAGGGACACATAGGAGAGAATGGTGGGGTGGTCAGTGGGTAATTTTACAAATGGTTAAAGATAATCTACATCTTTACTACTATGTGCATGCGGACAGAGGGTAGTTTACAAACAATGGCCTGTGTCAATTGCTGTACATCCAAAAACATCATAATTCAGGTGAAACTAGTAATACATGTAATGTAATGTAAAAAATCAAACATACCTTGATATAGTCCTTCTGCAAGACCTTGATGATGGCAGAGCAGGTCTCAGGGATGATGACTCCAAGAGCTTGGGGGGAGATGCCTGTGGTGAACTTCAGATCCTGCAGGCTTCTCCCTGTTGCAAGATACCTCAACGTCGCAATTAACCTTTGCTCAGGAGTAATTGCAAGCCGCATACAAGTATCCTGCTTCAGAATATAGGGGGACACCAGGGCAAGAAGACGGTAAAAGATGGGATCCGTCATCCTCAAATAATTCCTGAAGTCATCAGGATTATTTTCCTGGAGCTCCCTCAGCAAGGACATATGAGAAAATTGATCACGGTTAAGCAACCAATTTTTCGTCCAGGAGGTCCGCTTCTTCTTCCTATTGCTCGTACGTCGTCTCAGAGCCAAAACTCCAACACTAAAGACAGCAACGGACGAATTCACGGTCGCCATAATAAATTCTCGAACGATGTCTCGGAAAATAGCGAAATGTCGTCAACCAAACAAATGCTACCGAAATCAGCGCGAGATGCCCAGAAGGGTCACGGCCAAACACTCACTTCCTCTTTTGTAGCGGCGAACGTGCGTGGAACGTAGTGACGTCATTTTCTGTCGGAAGACAAATGTCCTGGGCAAGTTTTGAGCACTTTTCAACAGACAAACAACAAACACACCAGCCGCGAACATTTGTAGGACGTTCCGTCGGCCGACGATCGGTACGTGTGTACGGGGCTTAAGAGATATGTTTACTGCAGTGGAACTCTAACAAGTCACTTTCTTCTAAATGTCCTTAAGGGCCTAGAAAATGAGATGACAAAGAAAATGATCATATAGTGAGAATATTTTTTGCAAGCTGTCTGATATGTCAAAAGAAATCTGAGCTTTATTTTAAAATAGATGAAAAAAAAAAAAAAAAATCGGGGTTCTTTTTATTAAGGTTTCTTTCTGCTGGAGAAATGTGTGCATTTCAGGTGAAAGTTGGGTAAATCTTGGGTTAAAATATTTATAAATTGACCCTTTAGCTTTGTAAAGCACTGTGTATTTAGCAATTGCCATGTTATTTTTCTTTTATACAATGCGCTTCATGGTAGGATCACCAACATGTTATTTCACACAGTAACAAATTAAAGTACTATTCCCACCTACTGCTATATTACATATGTGGAAGGCAGAAAAAAACGTGCTAAAATATTTTTTTTAATATCAATATTTTTTTTTTATCAAGCATCACTTGCAGTAGTAGGTATGGAAAAAGATATGTGTTAAAGTTCATCCAAAGCCTCTAGATTTTCCTAAATAAACAATCATTTTCAATGCAAGTTGTCATTTTAAATATCTTAAAGTGGTTCAAAAGGCTACAGGTTTTTTTTACATTATGGCATTATCTACATTAAGGTAGAAAGTTTTTCAAATGTTTCTCTCCCCCCCCCCCCCCCCCAGCCTCCCCTAAATATTTACCTGAGCCTGACCTCGATTAAGTGTTGTGCCTGAGAGCAACAGTGGGAGACATTGGCTTTTGCTGTGGTCATTCAAATCCAGTGAGGAGGGAGTGGAGGGCAGGGCATAGCCACGTTATATATGTGTATACACACACACAGCCTGACTTGGGAGCGAGCCAGCAGCATCTGCCCCCATAGCAAGCTCTTGCTATGGGGGCAGACACTAAAGAGGGCAGTGGGCTCAAGAAGAGGAGGTTAGGGCCACTCTATGCAATGCAAACATGTTTGTTTTTTATTTAAAAAAAAATAGGTTTGGTAACGCTTTCAAATAAATGTTTATCTTTTTAAAATTTTGAAATATAGATTAATTCGCTCCGCCAATCAGAGCGTTATCAGATAACGCTCTGATTGGCGGAGCGAAATGCATCAAGCCGTCCGTCCGACTACGTACTACGCCACGTCCGGCCACATCCGACTTCCGGTTTCCGGGGACACGGGAAGAGAGCACGGCCATTTGTTTGGCGGTCCGTGGGATGGTGTTAAGGCGATTTATTTTCTACTACATTGTAAGTGTAACTTTTAACATGCGTAATTAATAAAGTCCTGACATACTGCACGATGATAGCATCTTTCTCTTTTATGAATATTACCTGGATGTTGTGAGCTGCAGTGTACCTTATAAGGTTGATTGTTTGGCGGTCCATCGAGGCTATCACTACCAAAGAAAATCCTGAAAGCGGTTTATTAATTGGCTTCTGGTGAGTAGGGGACCAAGAGGGGAGCACCTACTCGTGAACAGAGAGCACCAGCACTTTTTTATGAGCACGCAGCACTTTGGATTTATGTTTGGCACAAAGACTGTCACTATTAGATCACTTGAACAACTGAAGAATATATGAATTTTTATCACAAAAACTTTGTTTATGTATAGATTTTGGCTCATTTATTTATTTATTTATGCATATTGATTGTCACTATTTAATATTTTGTGCACTATTTATAATTTTGGATAACAGTTTACTTGATATAGTTTAGCACTAGCACTTTAAGCACAATATTATGATTAATTTGGTTTATACACATATCTAGTTGGTTGATAAGCAGCGCAGGTATCATTATATTTTATTTGTTTTAAAGGCACCCCCTTTTTACCAGCAGCAGCAGCTTATTATATATTTATAAATTTTACTATTATTGGAGCAGATACAATCCTAAGCGCTAGCCCCATACATTTTAAGCATCTCTGTTTATTTGACTGCCATCTGATTATGTGAGGCCAGGACAGTACAAACAACCTCTAAATTACCCTTTTCTGTAAAGAAGACACTCCAAAATACTCAATGCATCTTCTCCTCTGGAGTATGGGGATTAGTGATGGACGAACATCTGCCTGGACGGTTTGCAAACGCAATCGGCAAACTCGCTCAAATGTTCGCGAACCGCACGGCGGACCCCATTCATTTTCATGGCAGGCGAACATGAAAAACCTCCAGGTAATATTTGCAGCCACAAAATGCTTATACTGTGCACACATAGTCCCACAACATGGACACTGACATACCAGAAGTATTGCTATTGGAAAAGTTGCCATAATTTTTTTTCAGCAAAAATATTTATTTATCTTTTTTTTTCTAAATCAGCCAGAACTGACAGCAGCCGGTAAATACCTGTCAAATACATATAGGGTTTATTCACACGTCTGTAAAATGGGTCAGAATCCATTTCACAATTTAGCGGAATGTTTACAGACCCATTGATTTTCAATTCAAGTCTGAAAAATTAGGCATTCACAGGATAGAGAAGTAAGTGTTGGCCAGTACAGGCACCAAAAATTAGCCAACAGGTTTTTTCACCGGACAGCAAAGAACTTTATATTCGGTGGCTGGAGATACATTAGGCATTCACAGGATACAGAAGAAAGTGTCGGCCAGTACAGACCCCAAAAATTAGCCAACAGGCGTTCACCTGACAGCAAAGAACTTTGTATTCTGTGGCTGGAGGTACATTAGGCATTCACAGGATACAGAAGTAAGTGTCGGCCATTACAGGCCCAAAAAATGAGCCGACAGGCGGTCACCTGACAGCAAAGAACTTTGTATTCTGTGGCTGGAGGTACATTAGACATTCACAGGATAAATAACACCCCGCTTCAATGTGTCGTTTTTGGGGGCCACTGGTCTATCACACCAGTTATAAAAAAACATTTCCAGTAACTTTTGTCACTGTGTGTAGCAGAGGTAATGCAGTGAAAGAGGCAAAATTTCTGCAGTAACCAAATTCACTATTATGAAAGTATATTGTTATATAACACCCCGCTTCAATCTGTCATTTTGGGGGGGGGCATTAGTATATCACCGCAGGTATAATACTTTTTTTCCAAGTAACGTTTGTCACTGTGTGTAGCAAAGGGAACGCAGCGAAAGAGGCAAAATTTCTGCAGTACCCAAATACACTATTATGAAAGTATATTGTTATAAAACACCCCCGCTTCAAATCCAATATAATATGCTTTCTATATTAGAAAGTATATTATAAGTGTATTACACCCCTATATACTGCACACCAAACAATAGTACACCTATATCAGTCCTTAAAAGGACTTTTGTGAACCTATTACCTAGCCATTTGTGTCACTGACAGTCTGTCCCTGCTCCACACAGCAACCTCTCACCAGTCACAATGCTGCACAATACAAATCCACTATAATATGCTTTCTATATTAGAAATTATATTATGAGTGTATTACACCCCTATATTCTGCACACCAAACAATAGTACACCTATACCAGTCCTTAAAAGGACTTTTGTGGACCTATTACCTAGCGATTTGTGTCACTAACAGTCTGTCCCTGCTCCACACAGCAAATCTCTCCCTACACTGACAAAAGACAGAATATAGGCCAAACAATAGTACACCTATGCCAGTCCTTAAAAGGACTTTTGTGGACCAATTACCTAGCGATTTGTGTCATTGACAGTCTGTCCCTGCTCCACACAGCAACCTCTCCCTACACTGACAAAAGACAGAATATAGGCCAAACAATAGTACACCTATACCAGTCCTTAAATTGACTTTTGTGGACCTATTACCTAGCAATTTGTGTCACTGACAGTCTGTCCCTGCTCCACACAGCAACATCTCCCTACACTGACAAAAGACAGAATATAGGCAGAATGTAAAATGCCAGCCAGATCAGGTCTATTTATGAGGTAGGGGGGTATGTCCATGTGCTGAAATGTCTCAATTGGCTATCCTGTAACACCTGATGGATGTGTCATGGGTCAAAGTTCTTCACAATGTAAAAGAATATGGCAGCTGCGAACATCGCCATATGTTCGCATGATCAGCGAACAGCGAACGAGCAAAGTTCGCTGCGAACCGACCGCTGGGCGAACCGCAAGGCCATCTCTAATGGGGATATCACATGTATGAGTATTGTTTGCTGCCTGGATGTATAGAGGGACCCAGAAGCCAAAGAGCACCTTCAGGCTTTCAAGGAGCATAAATTACACATCTCATTTCCTGACTACATTTCTTGTGTATCACAAAAATCATCCAACATTGTGTCAAAAACAGTGTACTTTACTGCTCGTCTTTGTATGAGTGGTCAGGGAATATAGCTTAGTGTAGCTTAATCTACAGCAGTCTCCATTGCTATCAATCAAGTAGACCAAGCCTACCGGTATGGGGCTGCCCTCAGGAATTATTCACAATGCTATGTTCACTGGTCAGGAAGTACAGGTAGCTGAACAAAAGGTGAACAGAAGGGTACCTCTGGTTTCAGGAGTGCAGTTATGTGTCTTGCAGGCACCTTTTCAGTGGGACATGCAGATGAGTCTGTACAGGTGGCAACCAGAGATTTGGTCATCAAACAGGTAAAGGATTGGTGCAGGCTGCAGGCAGAAATGTAGACATTAACAACTTTACCACCAGAGGATTTTGCTGTCTTACGTCCAGGCCACTTTTTGCGATTCGGCACTGTGCGACTTTAACTGACAATTGCCCGGTCGTGCAACGCCGTACCCAAACAAAATTTATGTCCTTTTTTTCTCACAAACAGAGCTTTCTTTTGGTGGTATTTGATCACCTGTGCGATTTTTACTTTTTGTGCTATCAACAAAAAAAGAGCGTAAATTTTGAAAAAATAACAATATTTTTCACATTTTTTTATATGAAATTCCCCTAAAAAAAATGTAAAAATCAAAATTTTTTTACATTTTTGGCCAATTTGTTTTCTGCTACCTATGTTTGGTAAAAAAAAATCACAATAAGGGTATTTTGATTGGTTTGCGCAAAAGTTATTGCGTTTACTAACTAAGGGAAAGATTTCTGTCATTTTTGGTGTTTTTTTTTAACGAGTAATGGCGGCGATCTTTTTAACGAGTAATGGCGGCCATCTGCGATTTTTTTGTGAGATTGCGACATTGCGGCGGAAAGATCGGACCCTTGACTGACATTTTTGACACTTTTGGGGGTACCAGTGACATTACTACAGTAATCAGTGCTATAAATATGCACTGTTACTGTAAAAATGACACTGGCAGGGAAGGGGTTAATTGTATTGGAGAGGGAGGGGTTAATGTATGCCTGGTGCTTACTAACGTGTGTGGGGGAAGGTGACTGAGTGACACAGGGACAGATTGCATGTTCAGCTATGCTGAACCCTGCAATCTGTCACTGTCTGCCACTTAGGAGATCCGCCCGCTTTGTTTACACAAGCGGGCGGATCTCCAAACTCGATTCCCCGACGATCGGGGAAGAGCGGCGGTGATCACCACCGCTCCTCCCCTGGCCCCACTCCCGCTGTGACTGAATACAGCGGGAGCGAGCCTCCGGCGGCACACATGCGCCGCCCACAAGGGGAGGAGTCCAGCGACGTAGGTCTACGTCACTGGACGATAACTAACCACGATAACTAACCACCGGCAAGTGGTTAAACAAGCCAGGGTCCGTACAGGTGGCAGGCCGTGCCATGTCAGCAAACAGGCAAAGGATCATTCCAGACAGCAGGCAGACCAGTAGTCAATAAAAAGCTCAGGGTCAGTTCTGAAGGCAGGCAGTAGACATAATCAGTATGCAGGTATCAGTTCAGGTGGAAGGCAGAAGCATGGTTGAAAAACAGGCCATGGTCAGTTCAGGAGAAAGATAGAGATGACATTGCACTGGTGTAGAAGCACTCAGGAATACTGTTGCTGGCTTACCCTGGCACTAGAGTGGCTAGTGATCAGCAACATTGTTGCTGGCTTACACTGGCACATTCTAGGCCAGATACCAGGAAGCAGTTGAAGAAATGTAAAAAAAAAAGTGTAAAATAAGTAATTAAACTATACCTTCCTATCTATTAACTAATTCTAGAAGCATAAGGGTTAAGATAGTACTTGTTGATTTAAAGAGTTTAGTTCTACTTTAAATATACATGTTCTCTTTGTAACTCTTCAGCTGATAACTAATGTATATCATTAGTTTAAAACATTCCTTTTAAAACTTTTTTAAGTGGCAGTACTGTAAACAGCATTAGTATGGGCATGGGGAGATTAGAGGTAAAGGCCTTATTTGACTTGGCTATAGAAAAAAAAAAATGTTTTACTAGAATCTTAGTCTATGAAGTAGTTGCTAACCTATATGGTGCCATCCCTCTGGAGAAAAGGTGTAGAGAGGCAGTGCTCGGGAGAGTGCTGTGATCACTATGAGATGGAATAGACTACATTTCTCTTCATTCATTTCCTTCACAGACCCTGTCCTCAAACGTTTTTGTCTATATTATTATTTTGTCAAATATATAATGCTTATTTTTCTTTGAAAAACCTAAAACCAATTTTTATCATTGCTTTCATAAATCCCTTGTGATGAAAGACAACTGCAATCTGAAGGACATGTTTTGTTGAATGCATTGAACATTCTAAGTATCATTTTATTGCTTTTCAAAATCCATTTGATTGTCTGCCAGATATATACTGGTAATGACACAGCAATAATACAATTTTCTAAATCACAATTCATACCAAGCTATTTTTTTAAGTCACAACAACAAAATTGTTCTCTTGTTATGTTAGACAAATATATTTATTGATGCAGCTTTTGCCAATTGCTATACAAGAGATATACTGCGTTTATACAAAATGACAAGTCATAGTAATCAATGGATTTGTATTTGCCAGGTATTAATGGGGCCTGTGAGTCTTCCTTCCATTTGGTTGATGGAACAAGTTACAGTATATCAGATCAATATGTTCTCACACTCAGCCATTTCAGTCTTTGCCAAGGATTACTTTCACTATTAAATCTGTAATGCAAGATATCAAAAATGAAGGAATGTACTTTTGATCTAAGGAAATAAAAATCAAAGGCTTAACGAAGCAGCTAACTGTCTTATTCGCATTAGGGGCAGTTAGGCTGTTTGAGTCTAATTTACTAAATTATGAATAAATCCAAAGTTAGATGCAATGGAGAAAACTTGAGTCTTGCTTAAATAATTTAAAGTGATTCTAAAGGCTATTTTGTTTCTTAAAAAAGATGTTATACTTTTCCGTCTGTGCCATGATGCAGTCTGTGAGCAGAGCAGTCCCTTACCTCCTCTTTAGTATACCCCCACCTTTACTGTTTGTTTCTTCTTTCCACAAGTTCCCTTTCAGCAAGCCAAGTGTTAGGCGGCACCTGTGCACGTACTGCCAAGCCAGGCTGTGTAAATCAATAGACACACACAGCGATGGCAAGCCATGCCCCCACTCCCTCCCCACAGTTTTACTGACAACAGCAGAAGCCTATGGTTCCTGCTGCTCTCAGAGTCTCCTGTGAATCTACAAAGTGAAGAGAATGGTGTTTCTGCCGGATCAGTGAGAGGAGTCAGGTAAGTGTTTAGAGATGGGGGGAAGTTACATGGGTGTTTTTTTTTTTTTTTTAACCTTACCTTAAAACAACTTTAAAGAGGTTATAAACTCGTTTTAATTTTTTTTTTTTTTACAACCTGAAAGACAAACTCATAATGAGCTAGTATGCATCGCATACTAGCTCATTATGAAATACTTACCTTACAACGAGCCCCCGCCGTGCCGCTCACTCACCTGTATGACGGGCGACATGTTCAGTCGCCCGTCTTCCGGGATCGCGGCATCCGGCCATCTGATTGGCCGAAGCCGCGGTGACGTCACTCCCGCGCACGCGCGCTGGAGCCGACAGTCACGGCACGGGACTCTGAAGGAACGGCACCAGCGGCCGTTCCTTCAGAGCGCATGCGCCAGTGACGTCACTGGCTGCATGTAAGGTAAATATCTCCTAAACGGTGCATGTTTAGGAGATATTTACAGTACCTATAGGTAAGCCTTAATATAGCCTTACCTATAGGTAAAAGTTACAGAGGAGGGTTTACTTCTTCTTTAAAGCTAAACTCTAGCTATAACTTTTATTGCATGGTTACATTGGTCTACCATATCTCATACCTGAGCAATTGCTGTGGAAGCTGCAAATCACTGTAGTAGTCACCTTCCCGGCCCTAGGCTACATTCTGGGTTCTAATCAGCTTCCCTTCTGTATAGTAACCACAGTGGGTTGCTAGCCTGGCACTACCGTCATTCATATAATTTTTTTAATGAATACAAGGCATTTTGTTATTGGTTGATTTGAAGGTTGTGGCATCGCAACCCTGCCTCTCCACATTGTCCAGAAAATGCCTTGTATTCATTAAAAAAAAAGAGGTTACACATAAGTTGTGGAAAATAATGTCATCAGGTCACCAAATTGAGAAAAACAAAATGTACGTTATAACTTATTTTTACTGATACATTTATGCTTTGCTAAAGGTATGGCACTTACCAACTTTCCAAAACATTAATTGTTAATGCTTGGCATATTCTACAATGAATACTTCTAATTTTCAAATTTTCTCCACTCTCTAAACATGACAGCATCAAATGAAACATTGATAATAATGGTCCACATGCAAAGATGCCACATCCAATGGATATAGTATTAAAATACAAAAAACACTGATAGGGTACTTTTCAGGTGTCAACCACATTTAAAATACTCTACAAAATGTTTATATGCTGAGTGGATTGACTGACTTTGGGTGAAGGGTTATCGGCCGCAGAGGATACTTTTCAGATATGCTCTTTGTTTTACTACCCCATGTGAGTTTCAACTTTGTTTTTATACGTACATTAGCCACCAGTACCATTATCCCAGGAGGATTTTATATATATAGTCATCCCACTCACGATCCCCAGGGGCTGCGCAGCAACGCAATCTGTTAGCTGCTGTGTCCATTGGAAACAGCGGAAGAAAGATCATTGCACTGGGTTTGCCCTGGTACTATGTGATTGCTGTGACTAATCACAGCGATCACATGTCCATTGTGTACAATGGCTTCAATTCATAGCCATTCATTGAGTACTATTGTGATAGTTTTGATTGGTCACAGTGTTCACATGTTACAGGGCCAATCACAGCTGACTTGTACCATGTGATAGCTGTGGCAAATCGCAGTTGTACCTAATGGCACATGAATGGATGCTATTCATAAAAATGATTGATCATTGCTGTAATAGTTTAAAAAATATCCTGATTACCTACCCAGAGAAGTACTGTGTCACTATGATGACACTATACTGCTCTTGTCACAGTATGTAAAAAAAAAAAAAATTGTAAAAAAAAAAAGTAAAAAAAAAATATTATTATAATATTATTATTATTATTTTTTAACATACTGTTACCAGACAGTGCAATGCCCTCATTCCTGCCACACCAGTCATATGGGGATGCTGTACTGCTCTGGTGAGGGTATTTAAAAAAAAATGTGAATAAAAACCCAAACTTTAATTAATTACTTAATTTCCCAAAAAAGTGACCAAAATTAACAACTTCAAAAACCTCACCATGCCTCATACGAAATACCTTGGCCTGCTTACTTTCCAAAAAGTGGTCATTTGGGGGTATTTGTGCTATGATTACCATAGTTTGTACACTCTATAGCTTTCACACTAAATAATATACACTGATTTACCTGGCATACATTTATGAAGAAAGGTTATTTATTTTAAATGTTTTTTTTTTGTTTTTTTTACAAAATGTAATTTTTGCCTCAAAATTTCAAAATATTTGGATTATTTTGTTTATATAGCAAAAAATAAAAACCCGTGGTGAATAAATACCACCAAAAGAAAGCTCTGCCTGTCTATAAAATATTAAAAATTTTATTTGGGTACAAGGTTACATGACTAATTGCCATTCAAAATGTGACAGCGCTGAAATCTGAAAATTGGCCTAGGCAGGAAAGGGGTGAAAGTGTCTGATATTGAAGTGGTTGCCTTACTATACTCAAATTGGTGCCCGCTGCTGTTTACTTAATTTTCTACAAAGAGGACTTTAGACGATTCAAGGTTCTCAAAAGCAAGCTCAGAGACCCTGAACAGCAGTAAATCTTTAGGCTGTTTGCAGACCAGCCTCTACAAATTCAACACAATTCAACACAAATTCCTAAAAATAGATTGCAACTTAGCATGTGCAGAGCAGCAGGAGACAGTGCCTTATTTGATTTTAGACACTATAGGCACTTATTTTTAATGTTTTACATAGCCATACCTCCAAAAGGAGCCAGTCTGAACCTATCAGGTCTAAATTCTCTGACTAATGTTCCACTTTAACCCTTTTACTGTCACTGATGTTTGTAGCATGTTCGTGGCAGCAGGGGGGTTTTACACACACTCCAGATGAGAGTAGGCTTGGTCAAAAAACACTTAGTGCCTTCCTAGGCTAGTAACAATCTTCCAATCCCCCCAAGTGGGGATCCTCCCTCAGGGATCGCTCTTTGTGGCAAACAGTGATGATACCATACATAGGGGAAAAGAAACTCGATAGTGCTGAAACCCTTTTTAAAAATATATTTGATAAAAGCAATACATTTACTCACATACTGTTGGTGCTGTGAGTGCACCAATCTATCTATAGCATCAAAAACTGTATCATGGTGGTGTAGTAGAATCACTTGTCAGCCTCTAGCCACCTGCATCCACCTCCTGCTGCCTGTCATTGTGAAGCACCATTTGGAAGAAATGGTGTCAAACAAGAATTTATTTAAAAAATAGCAATTATTTGTTATACAGAGTGCAAAGAGATTACATCTATTTTGATACACTTTTTTATGTCTAATCTAGTGATCGACTGATATCGTTTTTTTTATTGCCGATACCGATACTTTGGTCATCGCATATCGCTATCAGCCGATATTGGCCGATATTTTCGTACATTAAAAAAACATTTTTTTTGACAGGTACTGTTGTGGAGGGATCTGGGGGTCTAAAAGACCCCAAACCCCTCCTCTGCACTTAAAAACATTCAAAATGCCAAGTTTGGCTGTTTTGAATGCTTTCATTTCTTTGAATTTGAAGCCGAGTACCTGGAAGTGATGTCATGACATCACTTCCGAGTTTTTACACGGAGACTCGATCAGAGCCGAATGCGGCTTTGATCGGGTCTTCTCTTCGGGGGGGGCCCCGAAGGATGGTTGCCCAGGTCTCGGAAGGCGGCGGGAGGTTGGGGCGTCCCCTCCCGCTCCTTGTAATGACAGCTGAGCGGCTTCTCAGTCGCATCACTTGTCATTACAAAACAGCTGACCATCAGCTATGGACACTGGTACCGGGGTGATTCCTCTAACTGCAGGCATCACTCCGGTACAAGCACTTTCTGAAATATCGGCAATATCAGTAACCTCAGGGGCCGATTCCGATATATCGGGGAAAGTGCATATTGGCCCCCGATATATCAGCTTTGGCGATAATCGGTCAACCCCTAGTCTAATCATACAACAGAGATGCAGATTTCAAATCTTTCTTTTTTTTAATTATTTGATAGGACCACCAAAACATACATCAATATTGGATATTCTTCGTAAAAATAGAAAAAGATTATGTCATTAGCAACAATGTAAAAAAACGTAATTCTGGATGTTAAACGGCTGATGGATTCCTTTGCAAACAAAAGAAAACAATGACTGGTGTGGTAGTGGGTTTGGTGAAATCCAACTATTTTACTAGCAAAAATCTAGAGGACAGGAAGAAAAAAAAAAAAACCCTCAGCTTACAACAGAGAGGGAAAAGGGCAGTTGGAAAGGTTACTTCCCAGCGTTTTCATAAGCTTCCAGCCTTTTAGTCCCCTCATTTGTATGTCAGACGTTGAGAGGAAATCCGCAATTGCTCCCAATAAAACCATCTCTTTGTGTATTCCTCTGTCTTTCCTCTGAGGACTGAGGTGAGATTCTCCATGTTTATCTCATTTACATTTCTCCTTCTAATATATTAGTAAGGTCTAGAAGGGGGAGATGCTCTGCCAATACACAGCTGTCACTTATCAAAATCCTACCAGTCTTGTTTACCTTTGAATTGGGTCTCCTTGCTTCTCTTAGCTGCTCCTGTCTTTAAAGCATGCTCCTCCTCCAGATATGGAACTGGGGGACACTGCTGAGGCTGTGCTGTCTCCATTGGGAAAGTAGACATATTGGCAGTGAAAAAAGTCTAGGAGAGTGATAACTGAAATGCCAAGTATTTAAGAAAATGTATGAAAATCTCAACTCACCCTGGTCTTTTTGAACAGAGACAAACAAGACGTGTGAGAGGTACTTCATGTGGAATAGCATTAAAGCTTTATGACATGTATGTAGACCAGTGTTTCTCAACCTTTTTTCAATCAAGGCACCCTTTAAAATTGAGCACAGTCTTTAGGCACCCCATTCTAAAATGTAAAAACTAAACTAATAGTTTTACATATTTATTGCAGCAACATCCATAGATGTAAGATACCCATTGGTATAGGTGACCTTTTCTTCCAAAGCAAATACACCTTTGCACACTGATACTAACTAGTATTCCAATGTTTCTCTTCTCCCTCAGTTTTTATCCAACCTCTAAGCTAATGTGACCCCAATGCTGATAGAGAGGGGCAGGGTGGAGCAAACAAGGATATTGCACCCAAAATCCTCCTTATCAACTGATTAAGTCATTGATTGTTAGGTCACCGGCAGGTAGAAGGTTGCAATGGTGTACAATAAAAACCTGTGACTTTGGGGAACTTAAAGCAGGCTTGATCCACCCACTGGCTTGAACGCATTTTTGAGAAATTTTAGGCATTTTGCCAAGGCTCCCCTGAAGAAACATGAAGGCACCCCAGGGTGCTTGGGCACCCTGGTTGAAAAAGGCTGATGTAGACCACTACAAGACAGTTGTTTTTAAGTTTCTCCTCCAATCCTCACTTTATCTTTTGCTGCTCTGATTGCATGCTTTAATCCCACCATTTAAGCTTATCTAAACCCAAACAATAAAATCTTATATACAATTTACTATGTTAAGTCAAGTGCTAAAGTCTTTTTATTAATTTTAAATCTGCAGCATTATTAAAATAACACCTTGTAATCCTGTCATGAAGGTCCTTGTTTTGGCCCCCAAAGTGGTTTTTACAGGCTGAAGGTTTTTTTTACCTTTGTGCATTTTACTGTGTGCTGCTCCCCCCCACAGCCTCCCTAGTACTCACCTGAGACTTCCTCTCCATGACAGCCGCATCGATTGTCATTACAAGACAGCCGACCGTCAGCTACTGACGCCGGTACCGGGCTGATGCCTCTAGCTTCAGGCATCATTCCGTTACAAGCACTTTCCCGAAATATCAGGAAAAGTGCATATCAGCCTTAGATATATCGGCTTTGCCGATAATCGGTTGATCCCTAGTTTACACAATGTTCTATATTCCATTAATGCTAACTATATATGTTGTATATTGTACTTTATGATATATACATCATACCATACACTCTGCTTTACCTTCTATAGAGTATCCTTTGTTTAAAATCTGCTGTACAGTTTATATATCTCGCAGTGCCTTTTATCCTCTGCTAACTTCACAACCATTGGAATGAATCTCTGCTCACTGTTATCACAGTTTTTTCTCTGACACACTTCTTATATATGTAGCAAGGTTTCCAGGCCTGTGGCCTGATGTGGGTCTGCCACTGTTACCGGTTACCTTTCCAGCCCATGTGAGCTGCGGCCCTGGATGTAGAGACTGAGACATGGACAACTCCGGCATCTTGGTTTTATTGTTTTATTGTAGATAAAGGGGATGGGAGAAGGGAATGAGTGGGATACTCCTTTAGGCTTCAACTATATACAGTTGGGACTTCCTGAAAAATGCCCGTTGACGCTTCCTTGATGCCAGCCGCCGCCAGCCAACGCTCACTAACTCTGAGAATACTCTGTAGCTTAATAGAAGTGCTGAATCCTTGACTTGAAGTACAAAAGATCCAGGACTGTGAAATTGTAGACCAACCAACACTGTTACACTGCAACAAGTCACTGAATACTTCCCTCCCGCCTTGCTCTGGCTTTAGGTAGTATGTTGTAGAACTGTAAATCCTAACTGGCACACTCTCTGAACAATTCAGGGCCCAATAGTAGATGCCCCCTTTAACCTTGAATTCTTCGGGGTTCACTATCTATGCACCCCCCTCTGTAACTTCAGGGTCCTCAACCTAGGTACCCCCTTTCCGCTAGCTGGCACTGGATCCCAGAACCTCTTCCAGAGTGGTCCCCTTTAACTCTGGCCAGGGGCAATCCTCAGTACTCACGACCTGTGTAGGCTTTTCTGGGACAGGACCCCTCTCTCCTCAGGTTCTCGGCACACCGGATCCCCTCAGCTCAACTCAGCACTCTCTGGATTCTCAGGCGACACCTCAAGACATCCTCTTTCCTCAGACAGGAGGAGAGACAGCCGCACTCTCCATCCTGGGACTCTGCTCCCGCCAAAGACATTGTGTCATGTGCCACCCCCAAACTGATACCCACTCCCAGAATCCTTTGCAGCACAATCTGCCTTCTGGGGTAGTTACAAGCCTGGATGTGTCCCCTGATTGGGCTTCCTCCACCGCCCTATGAGAAACCTCTCAGAGGAGCAGTGGGGAGACTCCCCCTTCAGCAGGCACACCTGGAAACCATGACACCCTGACTAAATAAATCACAGTCCTGCTGTTAGGCAGACAAGGCCCACTATACCTTTACCTAGCACCTACCTGTAGGGTGCTACATATACATAAAATCAATAAAAAAGTGATAAAAAGGCATTTATGCCTAAAATAGTCACATCACTTAAATCAAAGCTTTCAAAGCGATTGTGTTCATGCTAATCTTTACTATTCTTCTTTTTGCATTGCTTTAATTTAATATAACTTTTTCTAACTGGAAGCTTTTTTGATATCACTTTCATATTAAATGATCATGTTTATCATTAAATCATTTGCAATGCAATTATAGTATACAGTATGTGGGGTTGTAAACTGAGAAAATGTAATCTACATTGCATGTATTTTATAAGGATATGATATTCAGCCTGGTAAAAAGTGTTCTTTACTGGAAAAAGTAAATTAGAATGGATTTAGAAGAATATAAGTACGATATGTGATTTTGTAGACAGTTTCTAAAACCACTTAGGAACTATAATGGATCATATATAAAAAAAAAAAAAAATGTTTCCTAATAGAAAAATATCTATAACTAGATATGGAGATACAATAGCATACTTCATCCAACCCTTAACTGCCAGAAAAATAGAAAGCCATTCATAACTACACTGTGACTTATTAAAAAAACATGCTGCATCCTCCCCCACTGCTTTGATAGTGAGAACTGAGCAATCAAACACCGCTGATCACTCAGTTCACCCCATCTGCTCTGAGCAGAGAGCTGTGACCTATCAGAGACCGGCTCTCTGGTCTGCCCCTCTAGAACTCACAGGGCTGGGCTGTGGATGAGTGGGAGGTCCTGGCTCAGGCTCTCAGCAGATTGCTTTGAAAAACCCAACAGTTTATGTTCAGATTTTTTTTCTTCTTTTTTTGCTTCTGCATGTCTGTAAGTGTACTTCTGAAAATCACTGGAAGTAATTGGTATATTCTAGTATTCCAGGTTCCATAAGACTGAAAAACCCAACAGTTTATGTTCAGATTTTTTTTCTTCTTTTTTTGCTTCTGCATGTCTGTAAGTGTACTTCTGAAAATCACTGGAAGTAATTGGTATATTCTAGTATTCCAGGTTCCATAAGACTGATTTACTACTATGCTGTGAAAAGCTGTGTTGTGTGGTGACCTGAATGGCAGTGTCAGATTACTCATTTACACAGTGGAATTAGTAGGAGGTGGGCCTCCCTTTTTACTTGTATAGATGGTACCCATCCTGTTTGAGAGTCAAAGCAGTAAACAGAGCAAAACCATTCCTGGGTTTTGTTATCAGAAGATCCAGCATGATTTACCATAAGTATAATGAATGTACTTTGTTTTATTATAAGTATAATGAATGTACTTTGATTTACGTATAATGAATGTCTTTTTTTATTATAAATAATGATTTATATGAAATATACATTATCTCACAAAATTCAGTACACCCCTCACAGTTTTGTGAATATTTTATTATATCTTTTCATATGACATCACTGAAGAAATGACACTTTGCTACAATGTAAAGTAGTGAGTGCAAAGCTTGTATAACAGTGTAAATTTTCTGTCCCCTCAAAATAATTCAACACACAGCCATTATTGTCTAAACCACTGGTAACAAAAGTGAGTACACCCCTAAGTGAAAACGTCCAAATTGGTCCAAATTGGCCATTTTACCTCCCTGGTGTCATGTGACTTATTAGTGTTACAAGGTCTCAGGTGTGAATGGGGAGCAGGTGTGTTAAATTTGGTGTTATCACTCTCACATACTGGTCCCTGGAAGTTCAACATGGCACCTCATGGCAAAGAACTCTCTGAGAATCTGAAAAAAAGAATTGTAACTCTACATAAAGATGGCCTAGGCTATAAGAAGATTGCAAAGACCCTAAAACTGATCTTCAGCCCAGTGACCAAGACCATACAGCGGTTTAACAGGACAGGTTCCACTCAGAACAGGCCTCACCATGATCGACCAAAGAAGTTGAGAGTATGTGCTGAGCGTCAGATCCAGAGGTTGTCTTTGGGAAATAGATGTATGAGTGCTGCCAGCATTGCAGCAGAGGTTGAAGGGGTGGGGGGTCAGCCTGTCAGTGTTCAGACCATACGCCGCGCATTGCATTAAATTGGTCTGCATGGCTGTCATGCCAGAATGAAGACTCTTCTAAAGATGATGCACATGAAAGCCCACCGACAGTTTGCTGAAGACAAGCAGTCTAAGGACATGGATTAATGGAACCATGTCCTGTGGTCTGATAAAACCAAGATAAACGTATTTGGTTCAGATAGTGTCAATCGTGTGTGGCGGCAACCAGGAGAGGAGTACAAAGACAAATGTGTCTTACCCACAGTCAAGCATGGTGGTGGGAGTGTCATGGTCTGGGTCTGCATGAGTGCTGCTGGCACTAGAGAGCTACAGTTCATTGAGGGAACCATGAATTCCAACACTATATGTGACATACTGTGACATACTGAAGTTGATTCAGAGGAAGGCGAAAAAACCCAGCAAAGCATGATCCAATTTGCTATAGCAGGGGAAAAAAATTCCTTCCTGATCCCCTGAGAGGCAATCGGATATTCCCTGGATCACCGCAGTCGATTCAGAGGAAGGCGAAAAAACCCAGCAAAGCATGATCCAATTTGCTACAGCAGGGGAAAAAAATTCCTTCCTGATCCCCTGAGAGGCAATCGGATATTCCCTGGATCAACTTTACCTAAAAAAAAAAAAATAATTAGTACCCACTTACTGTATATTAAGTACACCCAGGAAAGAATCCAGACCTTTTTTAAAGCAATCTAGTGAGCTAGCCAGAACCACCTCTTTAGGGAGTCTATCCCACATTTTCACAGTTCTTACTTTTCGTATTTGGAGACGAAATCTTTTTTCCTCTAGACGTAAAGAGTGCCCCCTTGTCCTCTGTGTTGACCTTAAAGTGAACAACTCAACACCAGGGTCACTATATGGACCCCTTATGTATTTATAAATGTTGATCATATCTCCCCTTAATCTCCTCTTCTCAAAAGAGAGAATAAATTCAGTTCCTCTAATCTTTTCTCATAACTGAGCTCCTCCATGCCTCTTATCAGTTTGGTTGCCCTTCTCAGCACTTTATCTAGTTCCCCGATATACTTTTTAAGAACTGGTGCCCAAAACTGAACTGCCTATTCCACATGAGGTCTTACTAATGATTTGTACAGGGGCAAAATGATATCTCTCTCTCTGGAGTCCATGCCTCTGTTAATACAAGAAAGAACTTTGCTTTGGAAGCAGCAGCTTGGCATTGCATGCTATTATTAAGCTTAGGATCTACCAGAACACCCAGATCCTTCTCCGCTATGGATTCCCCCAGCTCTACTCCACCTAGTATGTATGATGCATGCATATTCTTAGCCCCAAAGTGCATAACTTTACATTTATCAACATTTAACCTCATTTGCCACATAGTTGCCTAAAGAAAAAGTGCATTGAGATCAGCTTGTAAGTTGGAGACATCCTGTAAGGAAGTTATTCATCTGCAAAGCTTGGTGTCATCTGCAAAGACCAAAATGGTACTTTTACTCCCAGATCCTATATCATTTATAAAGATATTAAAAAGTAAGGGTCCCAACACTGAACCTTGGGGTACACCACTGATAACTTTAGACCATTCAGAGTAAGAATCATTAACCACTACTCTCTGAATTCTATCTTTTAGCCAATTTTCTATCCAATTACAAACCGATCTTTCCAAGCCTGTAGACTTCACCTTACAAATTAACCATGTGTGGGGAACTGTTTCAAACGCTTTTGCAAAATCCAAGGGGATAGGTTTTACTTATTCCTCATAAAAAGAAATCAGGTTTGTTTGAAAACTTCTGCCTTTCATGAATCCACGCTGTCTGTTGCTTAAAATATTTTTTTCCTGCAAGAACTAATTTATGGGGTCTTTTATTAAACTCTCCAGTATCTTCCCGACTATAGAGCATGATACCCTCTCTTCAGAGATTGGGCCGTAGGGCAGTATTCCAACATGATAATGACCCAAGAAACACCCCCAAGACGACCACTGCCTTGCTAAAGAATCTGAGGGTAAAGATGATGGACTGGCCAAGCATGTCTCCAGACTTAAATCGGAAGGTGGAGGAGCGTAAGGTCTCTAAAATCCACCAGCTCTGTGATGTCGTCATGGAGGAGTAGAAGAGGACTCCAGTGGCAACCTGTGAAGCTCTGGTGAACCCCATGCCCAAGAGGGTTAAGGCAGTGCTGGAAAATAATGGTGGCCACACAAAATATTGACACTTTGGGCCCAATTTGAACATTTTCACTTAGGGGTGTACTCACTTTTGTTGCCAGCGGTTAGGACATTAATGGATGTGTGTTAAGTTATTTTGAGGGGACAGCAAATTTACACTGTTATACAAGCTGTACACTCACTACTTTACATTGTAGCAAAGTGTAATTTCTTCAGTGTTTTCGCATGAAAAGATATAATAAAACCTTTGCAAAAATGTGAGGGATGTACTCACTTTTGTGAAATACTGTATGCTAACTATTCATTTGATGCTACCCCGTTTTACTCAATATTCCAGTTCTTCATGAATACATTAATATTTAAATCCATTTCTTTAGATTACATCTCCAAGTGTTCTTTGTCTGCCTGTTCTAAATGTTACGAGGGTTGAATTCAGCTTCTACAGAGAGACACAATTTATATTGGAGGAGCTGGATATCCCTGAATCCTATCTCACCTTCAAAGATGAAATCAACCTGCAAAGGCTGAATGAGGAGGAAAAGTTATCAATAACACTTGTTAACTTCAGTGCCTTCACCAGGTATTATATATGCAACAAGGAAAAAATCTAATCTGAATAAATGTCAGCTGTCTTTGCATTATTATTTAAATTTCCAAAATGTTTTGCATTGTTATTTTAATTTTCCTCTCTCTTTTTCCCTTTTTTCTTTTGTTTCTTTTCCACCTTTTATCTCCCACCCCCCCCTTTTTTTTGTGTTTGTTTGTTTGGTGTTGTGCATGTTGGGCTTTGGCTAGTTTGGTACCTTTACATCTTGCTATTATGTTAATCGGAGATGGAGATTTGAGGTTCTGACAGTGTTTATGGACTGTATCTATTGCTTTTGGTCATGTTCACACGGATTGCTTTCCAACACTGGTCATTGTGTATCTGTTTAAGCTTCGTTACTTTGAACCATTTATCTTTGGTACCGCCTTTGCTGACTCCTTGGAAACGTCACTAATATGTAATATTGTTGTGTTTTTCTTGAGTTGTTTTTTTGTTGATTTTTTTTCTTTTTATTTTATTTTGTACTTGCTCTATATTTTTGGGACTTAGGCTCCATTCACACTACCACGGCACGACTTGTGCACGACTTCGGGGGCGACCTGTGAAGTCCCGTGCACCGCGACTTCGGCGCGACTTGCACGGACTTCATATAATGAATGTCTATGCAAGTCGCTCCGAGGTTGCCCCGAAGTAGTACAGGACCCTTTTTGTAAGTCGGAGCGACTTATGTCGCTCCTATTAGAACGGGTCCTGTAGCACTGCATGGACCGCGAGGGACCGTGACTTGTCAGGCTGACAAGTCGCGGTAGTGTGAATGGAGACTTATGTCTGGTGTTTTGAATTTTAAATTTCAAAATTTTCAATAAAATTAGATTGAACATTTTCTAAATGACCATTATAGATAATGGTTAAAGCAAAATACTTTTAAATTTATTAAAGCTTAGTTAAAGTCTTGTACCTTCAGAGTCCTATAGCAACATATAGAGTATCTCTCAAAAGGGAGTACACCCCTCACATTTTTGTAAATATTTTAATATATCTTTTCATGTGACAACACTGAAGAAATGACACTTTGCTACAATGTAAAGTAGTGAGTATACAGCTTGTATAGCAGTGTAAATTTGCTGTCCCCTCACAATAACTCAACACACAGCCATTAATGTCTAAACCGCTGGCAACAAAAGTGAGTACACCCCTAATTGGAAATGTCCAATTTGGGCCCAATTAGCCATTTTCCCTCTCCGGTGTCATGTGACTCGTTAGTGTTACAAGGTCTCAGGTGTGAATAGGGAGCAGGTGTGTTAAATTTGGTGTTATCGCTCTCACTTTCTCATACTGGTCACTGGAAGTTGAACATGGCACCTCATGGCAAAGAACTCTCTGAGGATCGGAAAAAAAGAATTGTTGCTCTACATAAAGATGGCCTAGGCTATAAGAAGATTGCTAAGACCCAAAAACTGAGCTGCAGCACGTTGGCCAAGACCATACAGCGGTTTACTAGGACAGGTTCCACTCAGAACAGGTCTCGCCATGGTCAACCAAAGAAGTTGAGTGCGCACGCTTAGCGTCGCATCCAGAGGTTGTTTTTGGGAAATAGACATATAAGTGCTACCAGCATTGCTGCAGAGTTTGAAGGGGTGGGGGGGTCAGCCTGTCAGTGCTCAGATCATACGCCACACACTGCATCAAATTGGTCTGCATGGCTGTCGTCCCAGAAATATGCCTCTTCTACAGATGATGCACAAGAAAGCCCACAAACAGTTTTCTGAAGACAAGCAGACTAAGGACCTGGATTACTGGAACCATGTCCTGTGGTCTGATAAGACCAAAAAAAACGTATTAGTTGCAGATGGTGTCAAGCGTGTGTGGCGGCAACCAGGTGAGGAGTACAAAGACAAGTGTGTCTTGCCTACAGTCAAGCACGGTCGTGGGAGTGTCATGGTCTGGGGCTGCATGAGTGCTCTCAGCACTGGGGAGCTACAGTTTATTGAGGGGACCATGAATGCCAACATGTACTGTACATACTGAAGCAGAGCATGATCCCCTCCCTTTGGAGACTGGGCCACAGGGCAGTATTTCAACATAGCGACCCCAAACACACCTCCAAGAGGACCACTGCTTTGCAAAAGAAGCTGGGGGTAAAGATGATGGACTGGCCAAGCATGTCTCCAGACCTAAATCCTATTGAGCATCTGTGGGGCATCCTCAAATGGAAGGTGGAGCGCAACTCCACAAGCTCCATGATGTCGTCATGGAGGAGTGGAAAAGGACTCCAGTGGCAACCTGTGATGCTCTGGTGAACTCCATGCCCAAGAGGGTTAAGGGAGTGCTGGAAAATAATGGTGGCCACACAAAATATTGACACTTCGGGCCCAGTTTAGTCATTTTCTCTTAGGGGTGTACTCACTTTTGTTACCAACGGTTTAGACATTAATGGCTGCGTGTTGAGTTATTTTGAGGGGACAGCAAATTTACACTGTTAAACAAGCTGTGCACTCACTACTTTACATTGTAGCAAAGTGTAATTTATTTAGTGTTGTCACATGAATAAATATAATCAAATATTTTAAAAAAAAGGGGTGTACTTACTTTTGTGAGATACTGTGTTACGCTTTTTAACTTTTATTCATTTTTTTCCCTTTGTGGATATGTACTCCCACCAGTGCTCCATGCTTGCATTACTGATGAACCACATCCAATCTCCTTTTCACAAGTATCTTTGCACAGATATGTATTGCAGAGAAAAAGAGAGGGCGTGCCTGACCAGGTCAGTAGTGTACAAGACAGCATGGTCAAACACTGGTGCCTACTGCACAATGAAGTCACATTTAGATACAGCGTGTAACTGCATTAATGGAAAAATAAAGGCAAGATGATGAAAATGGGTTATTGTTGGTAATATCTTCAATTACTTTAATTGGGCTTTAATACTTATAAAATTTATGCATTGAGGCTAATTTATTTAAAAAAAGTTTAGAATATAATCACAATAAATTGTATAAATATTCGCCGAAATTACCCAGTCATGTGCAAATTAAATATTAACTAAACCAGGATCTCCTTTTCACATGAGTGGATAAAAGAAATAAATTTTTGCACAATTTATTGTGTGAACATTCTCAGTTCCTTTAGTAAATAAGCTTCAGTGTATCTAAGAATTGCTTTAGATGCCAATCTGAGGTTTTTGCATATCCACCAATCATTTGTTTCCTTTAATTGTTAAGATGTTTTAAAAGAAAGTAGTTATACACCTGCAATCTATGCAAGAATATTTTGTTTTGTACAGAATTAGTTATTTGATGATTTTTTGCCAACTCAATTAGTGTTTCTCACCTTATCTGAGCCTGACATTTTAGCTAAAGACAGGCCCGGATTGGCTAATCGGGAGCACCGGGAGAATTCCCGGTGGGCTGGTCAGTTTTTTGGCTGCAAGGGCCGTTGTCATGGCCAGGGGCGGACTGACCAATTTGCCTGGGGGGCCCCACGCAGGGTGGCAATTTGTCCGATCTGATCCCCAGGACACCGCAGCACCACCTTTAGTGTGTGCACTAGACTGGTTGCTAAGATGGCCAGCCGCCTGGCGTCTAGCAACCAGTGACGTGCAGAGAAGAGGACCCAGAATGCACAGCGGAGGAGGATCTTCCTCGTCCTCCTCTGCGCCTATTGGAATGTGTGGTATGTGGCTCCACCCACTTCCTCCCTGCATCCTTACTGTGCGGCCGAGAAACTGCCTGACTGAGCCATCAGGAGACCCCAGAGCAGGACCGAGGTAAACTGCTGCTTGAGGTGATATCTCCTGACAGACACCAAGAGAGCCCGAGGAGAAGGAGAACACTTCCCGAACCAGTGAGAGAACTCAGGGCAGGGGTAGGCATCAGTTCAACAGCACAGCCAGCAAATTTGCTGCATGTGTGATTTGCTCACATTGTACTGTATATCTCTGCTCGTGTCCCTTTTTTTCAGTGAGAACAGCACTGTCAAGCCTCTCCTACACTGTTTACATACATAGCCCCACCTCCCAGCAGGATGTCTGGCTGCTTACTCACCCGAATGCAGCTGGAACATGATTGCTATGCTGCCCTGTCACTCAGCGCTGCACCTGCCTCCTCCTGAAGTCCAGGCTGTGCTTCCCACACATTATCCTGGAGAATTAAAGGTCTGCTGGAGCAAGGGGGGTAAGAGCCAGGGGCCTCTCTTGTCATAGTTGTACAGAATGGTGAACATGTGTGCAGGGAGGGTAAAGCAATAGAACATATGGGGGGCTGTGTGTGTGTGGGGAGCACTGTTCATATAATGGGGGCCTTTGCATGTCCTTAGCAGGGACAGTGTAACTAACTTCTTGTATTGAGACCCCTGTGT